>NC_059473.1:46308433-46611463 GCF_018139145.2 Gymnogyps californianus
ACTTATCAGACATTTGCTTTAAATATTCATTTAGCAATACCAAACCCTGCTCACGGTTACACTTACCGTATAAAAACACTGTTCCCATATGTGGTCAGTATATTTATGGTAGTTTCTCCAAAACTACTCAGAAGCCACTTACTGTCTTGCTGGTCAGAGATAAACCAGGTTTGGAAAGGAAAATACCTTCTCAGAGCTTGAGCCTGCCCTCGCTTCCAGCTCTGCAACTCAGTGCTCTTTCCCAGCACAAAGCTGATGGGACGATGGTTATGTCATAAAACACTTTCTCCTTAAATGTTTTCCCATGTATCTTACTTGTTAAAGCTTCTACTCCTACAGAGTACCTGTGGTCCAGACTGGGATGTTACTGCTTTTCAGTTTTCTTCTATACCCTCATTTGCTCAACCGGTCCTTAATTCAGACTGATTCTTCCACAGAAAATGGAGGAAAATAGATGTGAATTATGAAATCAGCAATAAAATCTCTACAGAACAGGCAATAGATTAAATGCATACATCTTACACATTTCAGGAGAAGAATATTTTTTTAATCTTCCAGCTGATCATTTCATGGCCTCAAGCCATGCCAGGTTCTGGACTTACAGCAATAAAATTAATTATTCCCTTTTCCTCCCTTCTGCTTCCTCATGTGATTGCTTTTATTGCTACGGCTTTGTTTCTTAATCTGGGACCTGATCATGCAAGCACTTAAACATTAACCAAATCCGTTGTCCTCTCAGCGGCTTCAGTGAGGATTACTTGCATGATTCAACTCCAGCACGTTTGCAAATCGTTAAATCGAGGTTTTGTCTAACCCAGCGGAGGGTATCTGAGACTGGATAAATGGGCTGAAACTTTGCTGCAATGCTGAAATAGGCCAAATGTAACCTGCACAAATAATAAAAATTAATACTGAGTGTAATGTCAATACAGGAGCCTGTACACCATACAGGCTGGGAGCCTGCGAGCTCCCATACCATACCTGGGAGCCTTCTCCATCATTCCTGTGCTGCAGATCATCCCATACTCCTTCTCCTTGCGTGGCCAAGCCTCCGTGTCCACGGCTCCCAGTATTTGTCCTGTACCTTGCCCAGACGCCCCTGCCCAGGCATGAGCCCTCCCCACCCTGTCTGCTGACCTTGCAATATTTTCCATGTTATTCTTTGCTCTCCTCTTTTTATTTTTAAACAATGATGCACATTCAGCAGGTGCGCTCCCTGGGCTGCCCGCAGTCCTGCTGCAGCCTTTGCCGTGGGAAGCTGCAGCCGATGAAGAAACCAAGCACCTCCAGTTTGGGCAGAGCTACACCTGGTTTCTGGATCTCGGTCAAGATGTGACAGGAGTTACGTCAAGTCGCTTATCCGCACAGGAACATGTGCAGCAGGCACTAAGAAAAAATAAAGCAAGGTGTCAGTAGAGGTTAAGCACTTCAAGGATTAAATGACACCCTTTTTAACTTGGACTTTGGATTTTAGCACCAAGTTCCACTTAATGCCATATTTTGCTGTCTAAGCAGATCAATCTTCTTTATTAACCTGTCTGGCATTTAACCCCTCACATGTGAACAGGGGGATCATAACCCCTCGACCGTGCAGCCTCGGCCAGGATGGGCTGGCTTCAGTGGGCTGACAAAAATAAAGGGAAGAGGGAGTAAATCTCAGAGTAGTAGGTCTAAAATAAATTGCCATGTTTTTCCTAAAACATTTATCCCAAGAGAGACTTCTCATATTGTCCCTGAGTTGACTGGATTGAAAACTGTAATCCTCCTAAATTTGCCACTTTTATTAGGTTTGAAGAATAGTCTTATCCCAGAGGGCTCTTGCAGGCCAAGTATGGAGGCATCACACCCAGAGCAAGCACAGAAACTGCTGGTGTTTTGGGTTGCTGGTGTGAACAGCTCGGGAGGACGAGGGTGGTTTGGGCTCTCAGCAAGGAGAAGGACTCTCCAGAGGCACAGCCAGAGATCCCTGGCACCACTGGCGGCTACTGCAGCCTCCGGCTTGTAGCCATGCTTGGAAAACGTTCAGATTTCAAGACTTTCTCTGGTATTTGTGCCAGGAAACTGGGCTGCATGACTTTCAGAGCTAAATTTAGGATCTTAAGTATTTCACATTCCCCAAACACCTTCTATGACAACATCTCAAAACCCTTCATGAACATTAGCTATTCCTTATTATCTTCCTTTGAGAGGGAAAACAGAAAAGCTATTTTGCTGGCAACAAACGGAGCCATGAGTATTGACTTGCTCATGGTCGCAGAGGAAAACCATGATGGGCTTCGTATGGGAAGAAAAGGGAAAGAAAACCAACCTCCCAATGTAAACTGCTCAGTTCCTGCAGTCACAGAAACATGGCATATCAGCTGCAGCAGTGCTGCTGGGATTAGGTAGGAACACCACCATCACTACTTCAAAATGTTTGGGGTTAGGGAGCTCTGGCAGCTCTCTGTTAGGTTTTTTGGGGGGGTAAGGGTTTCCAGGACAAAAAATCCTTATGGAGGAAATACCCTGTTCTACAGCCTTTTGAAAAGTGCCTCAATCCCCCCACAATCACTCTGAAAAACTCGTGGCAAGAAAGTGGACGGCCTCAGCACCTGGACCACACTTCATTTTCAGCATGGGATGTAGTGCAGAGCACGCAGAGCTCCCCGCTGTGCCCTTTGGCTGTACTCCACAAGCGGATAGCCCGGTGACAGCATTGTTCATCGCCAGCAAACTCAAACTGGTTTAGACCCTCATGCCTCTGTTATTTTAACCATTCTTTGTGATTATGGTTGCTAAAGGGAATTAAAAAGTGTTACAGAAGCAGATACAGTTGCCCTGGGAAACCTTGTTGGCTTCTTCTGGGTTGATCTGCTTCAGACCTCCTCCCGCTTGCACGGCTCCCCACCCCTCCCTCTGCACACAGGCATCTCCCTGCAGCCACAGGGAGGTTTGGGAAGGGCAGGACTGACTTGTCATCGTCTGCTCCCCCAGCATGGCTGGCAGTGCTGTGGGTCTTGCACTCGCCAGTGGCCAGCCCTTCCTCTGCTCTCGGGACATCCCCTTCCCAGCGCCGTCCTAGCCAATGCAACACCAGCAACCTAAGCTCAGCACCGGCCAGTGTTAATGGCAATGTAAACTCATTTTATTTTGCACTCCAATAGATTAGGTGATGTCTGTGTCTGACGGACCACTAGGTGTGAGATGAAGGGTCACTATCTCCTGTAACCACCGCAGCGCTGCCTCTGGGAGCACCCTTGTCCCTGCCTGTGTGCTCCGGGCACCAGGGCAGCTCTTCCCCTGGGAAAAGGGCAGAGCTGCATCCATGCAGAGGTCCCCTCACTCTCACGTACCTGAACCCCTACTCGCAGCACTCCTGCTTTGGTGAAAGAGGACAACCTAACCAGAAGAGGTACGAGGCATGACCTCCTTTGCAAATACAACTCGGGTCCTCATGCTTCCGTGAGCCAGGGTCAAGGACTGATGCCTGTTGCCACTGGCTTTAGGCTGCTCATCTCTGAGCACGTGTGAGAGCCCTTTTATAAGGCAGTCCTCCCCCTTTGCCCTCCAGCAGTGAGATTTCTCAGCTTTAAAGCCTTGTTTTCCCTGGAAGGGAGAGAAGCTGCTGGAAGCCAAGCAGTGAGGGCGCAGGGGGACAGGGAGAGCATGTTTGGAGGGTATTACGGGTGGGAGGGATGTGCCAAGGAAGAAAGCTGCTTCCAGGGATCTATATATACGCAGCTCCCTGAGGTGGGGTTACAGAGAGGCTCATTCCCGGGCTGCCTGCGGCACTCCCTGAACAATGGCGGCCAGAGCTGCCTCCGAGCCGCACGCTTTAGTTTCAGAGCATGGCCTTGAGCAGCCGAGACAAGACGGCGTTTGGCTGTGGTCCCTGGAAGCACAAGAGGATAAGCTGCCCAGGGTCGCCGCAGTACTGGAGGTTTGCACGCTGCTGGCCCCAGTTCTGCACCGGGCAGTGTAGTTTCAAGGTTGACAGGATGCCCTGCGGGGGGGAAGAAGGAGACACCCTGGGCAATAAAAGGTTTCTCCATCATCTGCTCATCTCTGTCACAGACAGCGCACATCCCCGGTGGGAGCCAGCAATACTCCTGGCTTTCCCCACGGCATAGCTATCAGAGGCTGCTTTATTTTTCAGGTCCTGAATAAATAAAAAACAGAGCCTTTGCCAGCTGCAATTACAACTAATTCCCCAGGCTTCAAGCCGGACCCTTTTGATCCCCTCAAAGGCTGTTCTGCCCCTGAGGGACTGAAGAGGATCCCCAAAGCTGCCAGCAGTTCCCAGGAAAGAGCGTGAGGCCGGGGGATGCTCCGAATGGCCCTGTTGCTAAAGCTGCCCACCCTGACTGGCCTCTGCCCCATGTGGGAGCCCTCCACAACCAGCACTGCCTGCAGTTATCCATCGGTTGATCAACAGGTTACAGTCACCCTCATGTGCTCCTTTTTCCAGCCCCAGGAGATGCACCACGGAAATCTTTAAATCTGAATAGCTCTTTTAATTATTTTTCAAAGAAAAATGCCTGTTTGGTTCAAAAAGAAAGAAAGCAAGAAAGAAACCCTAACAGGCAATGTTCCATTTGATTAAGTTTTTCTGTGGATTAACGAAATAGACACAGCAAAAATTTTTCCTATAAAATAAAAGCATTTGAAGTTTTGAACAACTGTGCTTTGAAGGGCTTCGTTTTAATGCTTCACTTTCAAAAATAAAGATCGCCAGAGAATTTGTTGCTTAGGAGTTTCCTGTGAAAAATAATTGTAATTTTGAAGTGGCCTCTATTTTGTCCTTTTACTAAATCTCGTTGAATAAATATTAATGGCCAAATGCCCATGGGAGATTCACAGTCAACTGAGTTTGCAGTGGAGCTGAACTGGTGTCAGCGCTGAGGGGGTGTTCAGGTCCTCTCAGCAAAGCCAAACCCAATAAATACTGCAGGTCAAAGTGCTTTTTGTTTCTACAGTTTTGGAGCCCCAGGGGAGAACCGTGTTGGGGTCCCAGTTCCCCTTCCCAAATGGGGGACAGAGCTGAGACATTTTGTGGGAGGTAGCCCATCCTGGACCACATTCTGCTCTCCGTGCAATGCAGATTATCACATTAGAAAATCTCTATCAAAATAAAATTAGGAAGCACCTTCAGTGCCCTCATCTTCTCCAGGATTCCCTTTGTTCTTCTGCTCAGAGGCTCCCTCAAGCCTGTCCTTCAGAACCCAGGTTTTCCCTGTCACTTAGCTTCTTAAATAATTTTGCTAACAGCCCAGACATCTGCAGACCCTGGGGAAGCTTACGTCAAAACCCAGTCATGACTGTGCCTCCTGAGCTCATTTAAACAGGCCCACATAATTTTTGTCCCCTCAAGGACTCACTCTTTCTCCAGATTTTCCATCCCTTGGTGATATTTGCCTCCAAGGCAGCTTCTTGTGTTGCCCACTGGGTGCAACTGCGGAGCCAAGCTACAGAGGGTTATCCTCCTGCACTGGTCCAGCCCCAGATGTAGCAGGCTGTGGAGCAAGCAGCGCGCTACAGCCCCAGAGGATGCCGTTGGTGCAGGCAAGAGCCATTCTGCCATTACCCTCCCTCCCATGGCACGTCGGTGTCCCGCATCCTTCCTTCTATTCCCTTTTACTCCTCTGCGGTCACATTTATTCCTTTGCCTCTGTCAAAACAGACGATGTTGGTCCTGGCGATCCTTCGTCTGCCGCCAACAGCGCTGTTACAGGCGCAGGGAGGATAATGAAATTATTGAGAAATGCACAACGAAGACCAAACCCGGACTGCTGTGCACAAGCGAAATTTCCCAAAACACCTTCTCAACACTGGGGCTTGTGAGCCATGTGAAAATCCAACTCACCTGTTCCCAAACAATCTGTGTCTTCAATTGATGAAAATCCCAAGCCCAAATAAAAGGCTGGTTTCAGATTAAAGAATGTGTTTCGGTTTGAAATTAAAACCTGAACAAGTCTGGTTTGGTAGGCTTAGAAATTCATTGCATGTCAGCTCATTGATTGAGCAACCAAAACAACAAACCAGTTATTTTTTTCAGCTGTAAAAATGCACTTTTTGGCACTTAACTTCAACAGGATGAAGTTGGCACTAAGACTGTCGAGAATACCTGATGCTGTGGGTTAGTACAAGACAAAATGCTGCCGTTAGAGAGAGCAGACGAGATGCCAGTGGCAGCATCAGCCTCCCTGCGCCAGGCAGTGCCCGTGCAATGCCCTGGCTGCTGGAGGATTGCCCTCTGCCCATAGCGGCACTCATGAGCGGTCCTAAACCCAAGTTTGGCACTGCAAAATCTAGGTCTTCATTCAGAGGGAGCAAGCATCCCCTGCTCCCACTGATTTTGATCAGGCTGGAGCAGGGGTGGCTGGCTCAGCATCACTCCCCCCAGAAATCAGCCCCTTCTGGTGTGGGTTTAGGACCCTAGCTTTAACCATGCAGGTGGAAAAGCTGAGTCTGCGCTGGTATCCCAGAGCGAGCGCTGTCTAATCCATGAGGCTGCTTTTCTAACTTAACTTTTATCTGTGCTTCTAAAACAGCCTTTTAATCAAATAACAGAAGCAGGTCCTAAAACCCATCTCGTAACACCACTTAAGCCACAATTGAACCTAAGATCAGGGGTCAAGTACTGAGGACTTAACGTTGGTTAAGCATCTCCCCAGATCCCAACACAGAGCTGCCAGATGAAGTATGTGCCACTATGCAGCAACTTGCACACATGGCAAGTAAAGCTCGCGTTTGGTTTTTAAGAAGCAACCGTGTTCCTGCTTTCCAGTCCAACCCCAGTCACTCAGAGAAGGATCGTGGCTCAGGATCTCCTAGGGCTGCCCAGGGCCCTCCTTGCCCCCAGATACCAGGGAAGGATCAGGCCAGCTCCTCCCGCAGGCTTTTCCTTTGGGATAGGGCTACAAAAAAGTGTATTCACATATGGGTCTCACTTTAATGGAGGTAAAACCAGCCAAAATGCAAAACAAGTGCACCCTTAGCATAGTCACAGCGGAGCAAAAAACTTTCCTGGGCTGGAAGTTTAGCTGAAAATCATCTTTTTTCCCAGCACCGTTGTCTCCCACAGCAAAGGGACACCCCAAAACTCAAGCACTGCTTTCCTGCCAGGGTCCTGTGCTCCAGGAGGAGTCCTCCTCCTCCAAAGGCTGCCTGCTCCGGCACATGTGCCCTGACCCAGGGAGCTGTGCCAAGCCTGGCAGGGCTTTAGGGTGGCTCCCTGAGGGAGCTGAGCACCTGGTGGGTGGGGGGGACAGTGGAAGCAAAGGGGGGCCCCAGATCCCCCCACCCCAGTAAGAGAGAAGTGACACAGGCAGGGGCAGCTTCCCCACCTCCCACCCTGCTCTGCCTCCTCATAGGCAAAAAGGGCAGGCAAACGCCTGTGGCAGGGGGAAGCCCCTTGGGTTTTCCTTCGGGCTCCCGGGGAAGTCCCTGCGTGAAGGATCTGGCCTGGGGGGGGGGGGGGGGGGGGGCGGGATGGCAGAGGAGAGAGTGGTCCCTTTGCAGGCAGCCCCTCATGTGTGACCACTGGCAAGGGCAAGCATGTCAGGCAGGGTGAGGAAGTGGCCCTGCCTGCCCTCGGCCTCCCAGGGACAGCATGACGGCAGGCGGGTTTCCCATAAGCGGAGTGGAAAGCTCTTTATTTAACCTGCACCCGCCACCTGCCCTCAGCCCCAGCCTTGCCTCCGTCCATCATGCCTTGGAGCTGCACGAGCATGCCAGGGCTACTTTTTTGGCAGGCTGAGCCAAATAAAACCCTTTGGAAGCCAAGGCTCCAGGTAACCCTTTCCCCCCGGGTCTAGGAGGAGCACGTTGCAGAGCAGCAGGCACCCACCTTGCAGCGGCATGATGCAACACACAGCCACCCCCGGGCTGCTCTCAGCACCGCCGAGCTGTCTGCAACCCAAGCAAGTCACACAGAGCTGGCTCCTCTGGCTGGGGTCCTGTCCCCTCCCCAGTCCTCCTCCTGCCTGGGGAGGTCCAGCCCCACCACCCACTGCCCTCGCTGTTAGACGACGTGCTACATCAGCAAGTGATGGAAGAACCCAAGCAAATGACGACAAACAACCGCATTAGGGGTGTGACAGAATGACTGATGATTTAATGCTTCTTGAAGTTTTTTGTTTCCTTCCACAGGGCATTGGTTTTAAAAACAAACAAAATGAGGTAAAATAAATTAATTTATGTACACTTTACATACACTGTGTCACGTGGAGCTTTGCAGCAACAGTAACCAGAAATAGTTACAAAATAGAAAGTTACATGGCTGTTGCAGGTCCTCGGCAGCCTGCAACCTAGAAGGTTGTCATCCTGAGTGTGGCTGTCAAAGTGATCATGTAAACATGTTTAGAAGCATTTACGGTGGACAATGGATGGGCCAGCTTCATCGTATTCCTGCTTTGTGATCCACATCTGCTGGAAGGTGGACAGGGAGGCCAGGATAGAGCCACCGATCCAGACAGAGTACTTACGCTCAGGTGGGGCAATGATCTAGGAAAAGCCAAGAGAGCCGAGATCAGTAAACAAGCAACCGCTGCGGGCGGCAGGCACAGGAGTGTGCACAGCCCCGCACACTGTTTGCGGGAGGGCAAAAGAAGGCTGCCCCTGCACCTGGGTCCTTCGGGCTCCAGCCTTACCTTGATCTTCATTGTGCTGGGGGCCAGGGCTGTGATCTCCTTTTGCATGCGGTCAGCAATACCTGGGTACATGGTGGTACCCCCAGACATGACATTGTTGGCGTACAGGTCCTTCCTGATGTCAATGTCACACTTCATGATGCTGTTGTAGGTGGTCTCATGGATCCCTGCGGACTCCATACCTGGGGGCAGGGTAGGGGAGAAAAGCAGGCACAAGTTAAGCGCAAAGCGAGAGCTCTACGGGAGGACTCAGGAGAGAGGGCAGAGCTGGCAGGGGAGGAGAGAGGGAGGGGGGCGCACACACCAATGAAGGAAGGCTGGAAGAGGGTTTCTGGGCAGCGGAAACGTTCGTTGCCGATGGTGATGACCTGCCCATCAGGCAGCTCATAGCTCTTTTCGAGGGAGGAGGAAGAGGCAGCAGTGGCCATCTCGTTCTCAAAGTCCAGCGCCACATAGCACAGCTTCTCCTTGATGTCACGGACGATCTCACGTTCAGCTGTCAGGGGGGAGCAAAGGCATCAGTGATTGCAAAGGAGGAACAGGGAACACTTGCATCTCCTCCATAGGTCTGCTGGGACTCCAGACCCCCAACCACACGCACACTCCCAACAGGGAGCGCTCACAGGGCTTGCAATGGGGCAAGAGGCTGCAGCATCCCTGGGAGTGCAAGGGTTGGAAGTGAGAGGGGACATTTTGGGGGAGGGCACAGCGCTTACCTGTGGTGACGAAGGAATAGCCACGCTCAGTCAGGATCTTCATCAGGTAGTCAGTGAGGTCCCGGCCAGCCAGATCCAAGCGCATGATGGCATGGGGCAGGGCATACCCTTCATAGATGGGGACATTGTGTGTCACACCATCGCCGGAGTCCAGCACGATACCTGGGGAAACAAGAAGCAGCCACCTGAGACGCAGCCCACAAAGGGCCCTGCCCTGGGGGGCAGAGCACCTGTCAGCTGTAGGGGACCAGTCCTGGGCATCCTTGCTTGGGGAAGGGGGGCCAGCAGGACACTTGCACTCACCAGTGGTACGGCCAGAGGCATAGAGGGACAGCACAGCCTGGATGGCCACATACATGGCAGGGACGTTGAAGGTCTCAAACATGATTTGAGTCATCTTTTCACGGTTGGCTTTGGGGTTAAGGGGGGCCTCAGTGAGCAGGGTGGGGTGCTCCTCGGGGGCGACACGCAGCTCATTGTAGAAGGTGTGGTGCCAGATCTTCTCCATGTCGTCCCAGTTTGTGATGATGCCGTGTTCAATGGGGTACTTCAGGGTCAGGATACCTCTCTTGCTCTGGGCTTCGTCTCCTACGTAGGAGTCCTTCTGACCCATACCCACCATGACGCCCTGCAGGGGAGGAAAGGGAGTGCTCAGCAACCTCTCCACGGGCAGCAGGACGGGGCTCCCCAGCAGGCCGGGTGTCCTCCCTCCACGCAGAGGGCTGGGAGGCAGCGGGGACCCGCGACCATGGCTGTGGCAGGGCTCGGGTGGAGGCTGGGAGGGGGACGGCGCCGTACCTGGTGGCGGGGGCGGCCCACGATGGAAGGGAACACGGCCCTAGGGGCGTCATCCCCGGCGAAGCCGGCCTTCACCAGGCCGGAGCCGTTGTCGCACACGAGCGCGGTGGTCTCGTCCTCGTCGCACATGGTGTCGGTTGTCTGCGGGGGGCACAGGGGCGCAGGCTGAGCCTCACGGCCGGCCGGCAGCAGCAGGGAGCGGGGCGGCGGGGCCGGGGCTTGCCGGGGCTTACCTAGGCTGGCTGCGGGCTCCACGCGTCGGGCCGCTGGCAGAGAGGCCTCCCGCTCCTCGCCGGGTAGCTCGTGGGCCGCCGGCGGCCGCCGAGCCTTTTATCGCGGCGGGCGGCGGCAGCGGCCGGCCCCCAGGAATGCGGCCCCGGCCGTCGCCATATTTGGGCGTCGGGCCCGGCGCGGCCCCGGCCCGGCGCTGCCCAAAGAAGGCGCTCCTGGCCGCGGCCCAGGTGAGCCAGGCCCGGCCGTATAAGGAGCGTCTGCCGGGCCCCCACCACCACCACCACCCGCGGCCGGGGCCGAAATAATCCCCCGGCACCGCCGGGCCCGTTAAGGGCAAAGCAGGTGGGGGCCGCCGCGGCAGCCCCGCCGGACGCAGGTCCGGGCCCTTTCCGCGGGGGGTGGCCGGAGCGGGCCCGGGCCCGGCGGGGCGTGAGGGCGGAGCGGGCCGCGGCCCTGCCGGGGGCTCAGTGGGCCGGGGGAGGCGAGGGGCCTTCGGCTGCGTGGCCGCGACTTGCCGCAGCCCAGAAGCTTGGGGCTGCGAAGGGAAATACGGCCCTCACGGGTCTTGCCTGTTAAGTACAGGTGAGCGTCAGGAGGGAGAAGGGGGAGTTGTGAGAGAAGGCGAAGCGACAAGGTGGATCTGTGGTTTGCATGTAGTACCACTGTGCGTGGCGACAGCCCGTGTAAAAGCCACAGCTTTACACGCCGAGTTAAGCCGTGCATTTTTTCTTTGCTGTGATTTAAAAATGGAAAATAAATGCAGGGGATAACATCTGTTAGACAAATGCCTGAAGAGAAACCCGGTGAAGCATTAATCCCAGTGACCGTCTGATCCCAGAAGCCTGACGTAGCTGTGAATGCTGGTGCCATTACTGAGTACCCGTTGATGGCTGGTGAGCTCGGCCGGGCAACAGGGCATCCTCCAGCTATCGCTGCAGCTCACCCTTTCCAAAAGGACTGCAGTCTCATAGGCAAGTCATCTCTGACGAGCTGAAGGTACTGTGCAAGTGAAGGGGAACAGTTCATCTCCTTCAGCTACGGATATTTAAGCAGAGATTCCACGTGGGACACTTGGAAGATTTTATACAGAAATTCTGGTTACTGATGGAAAGAAGAGGCAGTAACGCAAGCAGATTTGCAGCCCTGCCAATGAGTCGATGCATAGAATCATATCAACCTTCAAGATCTTCTCTGAAGGTACAACTGGCCAAGGATAAATCTTTTTAAAATTTAGCAGAAGGGAGTCAGGAGAGGAGGAAGAAGAAGTAGTAAGCCAGAAGCGCTCATGCTGTGAGGAGTATCCTGCAAGTGAAGGCATTTCTGCAGCTGATTTCCTCCACTGCAAGGTAGAGCAGACGCGTCAACAGAGGAGGAGACAACTTTTCTTCTCCTCTATTTAATTTCTGCATCCTCCAGTTTGGCAGCGTTCCTCTTTACCTCTGGCAGCTCTCTATTTCATTCTGCTATAGATTTTCAATTCCTGTCAAGTTATTGTGTTAAAGTACGCTGGGGATAAAACATGCTATTCTCTCATTACTGTTCTTCAACTTCTCATATTGTTCTCCAGTTCTGTCATCAACAACTGGCAGTACAAAAATCAGAAGCCTGAAAGCACTTAAAGGCATCGCAGCCATCAAATCTATTTACAGAACTCTAACGCTCCATCGTGGTTTCCAAAATATGGTCAGTTGTGTTGAATCAGAAATCAAGTAACAGAAAGCTTAACGTCACTGAAAGATAAACATTCTTAATCCTTCAATGAAACCTGACACAAGCATAAACCCACGCTATCCCTTCTGTTTCTTTTAATTTTTTCTCTACCCCAATCTAGTTTACAGCAAAATGCCTGATGGCAATGTTAAATTCTTACAATTCTGCGTAAGAGATCATCTTCCGCAGGTAGATCTGATATTTAGCTGGACTCATGAAATGAATTTGGTTTTGGTCCCAAGTCAGAAAACATTTTAAGTTAGTTTCCAGAAGAGAGCTGGGCACAAAGAAGATCACTATCCACAATGCATAGCTTCTGAAATTGATCACAAATGACAACTGATAAGCTTTCCTGCTACTCTGGTGACAACAGAGGACAGAAGTGTGGACATCCTGTACTGTGTGCATTTTCCATTACTGAGAAAACTACTATTGAAGAAACAACGTATACTTCCTTATTTGGAAGGAGCTATCCATACTCCTTACGCCGTTTTCACCAAAATCATTCTAACCCAAATCTTTTTGTCCCAAGCTTATTTGTTTTTGTTACACTTGGAAACAACCTAAAGCTCTGGCATGACCTTCGATATGCAGTGGTAAATGAAGGCATCCTCCCTGTACAGTAATCTGAGACAGGAGTTCTGCACCAGAACAGCTTATTACGTAATGAACCGGAGGACAGAGAGGAGGAATAGCCCCAAATCCCAGCCTCTTCAAGCTTCCCAACAGAATAGTGAACCAGCTCAACATTCCTAGTACAAGAACATTAAACTTCAGTTTAGACATGGAAGTTATTTTAATGAGGTTTTATGTAAGTAAACTCATTGCCTGTAGCCTTCTGTTTTGGCAACAGTCGGATGGAAAGCCGTTGTACGAATGCCAAATGCCTCCCAACCCAGCAGTAGAATAAAACATCAGTTGCGAAGCGTACACGGCTGATGGTTTCCTGAGAACCTGGAGAATGCTTTTACACCAACCGGAATAAACCCATCCCCGCAGGGACGCCAGGCACTTTGAAACAGATGGATAGCTAAGGATGAGCAGAAACGCCTGCTTCTGGAGCAAGCTTCCGGGGCTCACCCTGCCACTCCGGGCAGAATACAGATGGCCGACACTCTAGGAAGGGATGAGATATCCCCAAAGTGTTTTACTGTGGACGGTCAATTAAAGAGATTCCTCTTCAAGGAAAATTTAAGAGTCTGGTAAAAGTTCAGGTAAAACATATTTCGGCAGGGGGTGGCAATCATTTGTTAGATTATTCCCTTTCTCCCAAAATGTTAAGTTTATCAATAATGTGAAACCACCTTTAAAGTGACATTTAAGCAAGCACATGGAATTCTTCTAAGGCTTTAAACGACCCCCTCCTTTGAAGCCGCAGCTGGGAGTTATACCCACGCTTCTTCCTCTCACCCATGCAAGGCTGCAGAAGAGCAAAGTTTGCTTCTTAGAACAATCTTAGAAGATGACTGCTAGTGCATTTCTTTCCCATATTAGTTAGAACCTCTCTAGATAAATCTATTCTTCCAAACATGTTCAGACTCTCAGCCCAGCTTACTGTATTAGTACAGGGAGGAGGGGAAGCCACGGAAGGGGAGCTGTGCTTTTAAAACTAGAAACTGGATTCTCTTCAACCAATTTAACTTCTGACCTTCTCAGCTGTTGGATCAAGTTGTTGGCAGCAGGCATCAAGCCAGACAAGTAAAACATAAGGGCATGCAAGTTGCTCTGCATTCACTCTCTGGCTGTTGAGCTACTTGCAAAAGAAAGGTGCAACATGTCAGATTGAAGTAACTTTTATTTAAAGATTAAAATCTGCTGCCAATCAGAATAATTAAAAGTGAAAAGCTAAATGGATTTTTTTTATTCCCATGTCAGAGATAACCAACTGAGGCAGTGGGGTAAAAAAAAAGAAAATCAGTAGCATCAACTAGTAGAACAAGTCATCGAGTAAGGAAGATCGTGCTGGACTCCCACACTTTCATAACTGCTTTCTAGGTTCAAGCAGTTGCTGTGAATGACTGCATGGTGAGCTGTTAATCTCATTTTTATATGTGTTCTAGAAATCTGGATATGACTTAAATGAAAGTTAAATAGATAAAATATTAAAATGTTTTGAAAAAGTTTAATCTTACAGATATAAACTGAAAGAAGGGTATATTTACTCTGAATGAGAACTGTGCTTTATTCCTTTCTGTCACGGACAAGCTGAGTGACCAGTGACAAGCCACTTACCCTTTTTGTGCCAGTAATCTTTAATGCAAAATTGAAATTACCTAGTTTCTACAGCTAAAAGTGTTGTACAAAGACAGAGTAGAGTTATCTTACAGAACAATCATTTGTTTCTCAAGTAAGCTACACAGTCACCCAGCATTCGTGTTTTCAGTATGTTCTCTGAACTGAAATCACAGCCCCAATGAAGTGAGAGCAGAAGTTTCCACCTTCTGCCGTGGGTCCTGCATTTCACCCTGTGTGTCTTTGAGTCTCAGGCAGGACTCATGCTAATGAAGATCTAGAATGAAACAGCAAGTTTATAAAAGGCACAGAAAATGAAAACTTTATTTTTCTTTTGCCTGAAAACACACTTCTGCCTCCCCTGACTAAAATGTCAATGTCTATAAATTTAAGACCAAGTATATTACTCATATAGATTTTATTACAAAGTTTTAGCAAAAAACCAAACAGAACATAAAAAAAGTATACATGAATTTAACAGTCCTTTAGAAAAAATACTTTAAAAAATAGTGAGAATCATGCTTGTCCCTGAACATAGAGTTCATAGTTTGCCTTTAACACAAATTCGAAGTAAGCATTATATTTCAAGTTGCCAAGTTCGTTTGCTTGCAGCAAGTCCTTCACCTCCGGTAAGTATTCACTTAACTGAACTCCTACAACACAAAACCTTTTATTACAGCACTGATAAAAGTACTTTGCATTAGCAGTTAAGATCATTTTTAAGTAAACACCTGTGCCTGCCTCAGAGTTAAATTACTCTCTTGGAATTGAGATCTAATTCTATTACACATGTCAAGAAATACAATAAAGTTTAAATAGCCTGTAAAACTGAGGGCTTTTTTTCTTTTCTTTTTTTTTTTTAAAAAGGTATTTCACAGAGCTTCTCAGTGAATTTATGATTAATCCTAAAATCTTTAAACCTAAAATCCAAGTCTTCACATAACATGTCACCAAAATAAAAAAAAAATTAAAAAAAAAGAGAAAAGAAAGATCAGTCATATAATAAATACTTATATCATCAGTTGCAACATTTCAGTCTGGGGTGTGAGAATCTTAAAAAAGGAAAGAAATTGACAGGATTGAACACACAAAACTAGAACTGTTCTGAAGAACTTAATTTTTGTATTTTTGACATGAAGCCTTCTCTGTTCTGGAAAAAGTTAATATGCAGTAATATTTAAAATGGACTTTGACTCTAAATTGCTTCCCTCCCCTCCCCCCGCTGTTAACTTCCATGGCCATAACTTCCCATGGTCAGCTTTAACTTGGGGGGTTTCTTTTATTTTTTTGCTTTTGGGGAAGGAAAACAAAAACAAAAAACCATTTAAGCTAAAATAGATTAAGATCTTCTGAATGACAGACAAATAGTTATTAATCCCTTATTTTACAGAAGATATGTATTTAACTCCAGAAGACATACTTTACTGTACAGTAAGGAACTGCTACAAATCTGATGGCTGCCCTACTGAGCAAATAATTTGAGGATACTAAGATTATAACCAAGAAATCTGCTCGTCTATTATCCCCTCAACATTTTACAGAGATAGAATTAGCTCCATATGATTGTAATTATCTAGTGGAATGCATATGGAAGCTTTTATTACTCTGAGAATTTATTAACGCTGCTTCTTATATATTAGTGTTCATCTTAAGCAGCTTTTGAAAAAACAATTTCAAGAAGTTAATTATATTTAAGCACACTTTACCTTCTTTCAGTAGTTTTTGTAGTATTTTCACAAATATACTATCTTTAGATGCTTCAATTGGATCATCTTTACCATCTGAACTGGACCATCTGCAAGTCAAAGAATAATTTGAGGAAAGAATTGCACAGATGAAATCAAATGAAAACTAACAAGAAAAAATCCACAGGAAATTTGATAAATTATCAAAGGTGATTAATACATGTTCACACATAAGTGTTATGTGCTTGGCTACAGCTCAAAGCAAGAGGTTTTTTCTATCTTGTGTTAATTATTCTTTATTCCAAGAGTAAAACTGCAATAAAATTGCACTACTATAACGTAGTCTAGTTAGGAGGACAACAGAAATGCTTCCTGTCTTCTAAACTGTAAAAGAAAATATTATTTCTTTGATAAAATAAAAAATATTATCCATCAAGGTAAGAACTACCTAGTCTCAGTAATTATATTTTACGATTGAGATGATGAAAGTATAGATTTATTTCCTGGTAGAATAAAGCAAGAGCACCAATTTGCTAACATATTTGAAAAAAAACAAAACAAAAAAGCAAACACTGAGAAAAGGAAGAAGGAGGAAAAAAATTGTAAAATCTAAGTTGCAGGCCTGTAACAGCACAAACAGACACAAAAGAAATACAGTTTGTCTCATTTGTGATTAAATGTGAAGGTGCAGACTCGCGAATGCAAGTCTCATCTATGATAAAAAAATCCCAAACAGATTCTTGTAAGAGAAAGATTTTTTTAAATGATCATTTTTCATCCTTGCAGAGCTTTATACATAGCAGTTTTAAGTCAACACCAACCTAACTTCTTCTGCTGTGGTTGTAACCTTTCAGTTGTTAAAATTTCCTGTTCCATATGTTGAACTGCCAGACAAAACTAGTTCTCATATCACTCCCTAAACCAACATGAACCTCCTTGGGCCAATGGGACATGCTTGCAACAGATCTGGACCTGGCTCCCAGAAGCTATTACTGACAAATCCTCTGTACTTCGCCGAAACCATGGTTTTACCCCGGATGTCACTTAAATTCCCGATCTTCCAGGATTTCATCTTTAATTCTATTGGGAAGAATGTGAAGGAAGGAGGGAAGGAAGGGGAAGGGGGATTTGAGGAAACAAATCACTCTTAGGCACAGAGGAGAATAGTGAGGACCCTACGAGAACGTGAGGAGCACGCTCAGCAAGGCTCTCCATTCTACCCAAGAACCTTACCACCATTTTTAGCTGTTAAGCTAGAAAACAGATGCCATCCTTAAAAGCAGGTATTGTAACATGTCAAACGCTTACTTTTGCACACAGATGAAAGTTAACACTACCTCTTTTGAAATAGCAATCAACCTCTTTGTAAGCCTTTGTGAGCCTTGCTGGACTGGAAACTCACCTGGGACGTGAAGTTTTCTAAACGCTATTCAGTGCAAAGTGATCTCAAATTGCATCTGGTTAGCTAGCAGAGTGGGCAAAATCTTGTCAGCATTATGTATGATTTAAATGGTTTAAATATTATGTCCAAAACTGTTCTCGGCCCGGGGTAGACAGGACATAAACCAATTATTGGACTGGTGCCATGTAGGAGTTCTGGATTCTTCTGTCTTGAAAATAACAGGAAGGGAAGAAAACACTTGGAATAGTGTGAACCTGTTTCTGCACATTATTTGTGTCATATGTGACAATAACTTAGTCATGCAACTAGGAATTTATTTGCTACAGACCACTGTCCTTTGGAATCTATCCTATGCATAAGTGCGAATCCAAATGCTGCTTGTTTCCATTTTAATCACAAATGGCACAGTCCATTTGGAATGTATTCTCTCCTCATCTTTTCCTCCTTAGGTCCTCTTGGAACATGGATGGGAGTTAGAGAAGCTGGATAACTTCTGAAAATTAGAAAGGAAAGCGAGGAAATGCCATTTGAGTTATTTAACCTGGGAGAGAACAGCAGCACGGCTTGATGAGAAGATTCTTCTGACCAATTGGATTCAGCCTGTATTTGGTGTTGAACATCCGTAAGAGTGGCTCATTTTAAGCAGTATTTAAGGCTTCGATCACTTACAGTCAAGAATGCAGCTTTAACTCAAAAAGGTCATGAACTTGTCAGTGTGGTTCAATGGCCAAAACTAAGTGAAATAAAAGTTTGCAGGAGTGACCTCTGCACCTGTTGCTCTTAAAAAGCTTCTATCTTGAGATGCTTCAAAGGAAAAAACAGTTTCAGCATCAGTCATTTCTTTTACCTTAGCACAGGGTTCAAGAATGAAAGCTTCATGGCTACATTTCTGTCAGGTGCTGAGAATGCATAGTAGGTTGCCAAGTGAGCTAAGCAAACAAAGTACTACAGATTTTTTTTGTTGGGGTTTCACTTTACAAATAAAAAGACACATCCAGATCACATACTTTATACTTTACTAACCTCATACTATGAAATTCAATCTTTTCAGTGAGCTAGAGAATAGTATACTAATATGTAATTCTGGAAAACCTATGTCACAAATACTCCCAGTAATTTATATTTATATTGGACTTACCCATCTCTTCGGAGAGCCTGACAGAGAATTTTAAGTTTAAGATCGTTTACATCCACTTCCTCTTCCTTCAGTTCATATAAGGAGAAAAGACAGGTAAGTTAAAATTTTTATTTTTTTTTTTTTAAGGAAATAATCACTCTGTCACACAGATTATACCAATGAATTAGAGTCTTCAGTTACTGAACATTGTTTTTAACACATGCTATTTTAACAGATGACCTGATCAGACTGTTGAAACACCAAAGACTGTTCATTTCCATTTGAAAACATGGCTCAGACTTTCCAACTACCTCAATTTGAAAAAAGGCGTATTTTACAGCACATGAACAAATACCAATTTGTAAAACAGTGTATTCTAGGCAAGTTTCATTTTAAAATGTCCTAAATGGTGACTGAAGTCAAGGCTCTCCTTTCAGCATGGCCAAGCTAACTAGCATGCATTAGTGTCCACATTAGGATGTATGTTTTATGAATATATTAGTAAATGTCTTCAAAGATACACATTTGTCATGGAAAGGGCAGTCCCTTCATTGCACAGAAACGTTGAGATAATTGGTGTCAGAGCCCCTTTTAAAATATGATGTCAGAAAAAAGACCTTTTTTTTTTTTTCCCCACCTCTCAATGTCCTGAAGCATCACATCTACTTTAAATTCCCCTCTAAGAGATAACAGAAACCATGAACACTTGAATTTAGAAGCCTGGAAGCAAGAGGATGGATCTTGACTTGACGCTACACTTTTGCAAGAGAAAAGCAGGGAAACCTAGGGAACAGCTAGTTTTTAGACTCTAGTCTAAACCACCATCTCTAATTTGTGCTGAATGGTTCTACTCAAGTTGGCAGAGACTCAAATAGCTGAGCAAACAATCATTTTGAAATCTCATGGTTTTAGAGTGACATTTATTTTATTTAGATGTAAAAAAATATAGTTGTCTCAGCGTTCATGAATTGCGTTGACAGAATTTAAGAGGAAAACTAGTTTAAAAGAGAACCAAATGAGTTCACTCAAGTTTATTTTACTGCAAAATATTATCATTTGGACTATTTATGCTGTAAATATGAAGGGGGAAGTTAGGAAAAAAAAAAAGCATTGAATTTTCTTTTTAAACTAAAGAGAACTAACTCAGAGTAACATGCTACTCTAAGTAGTAATACTCTTTCCTCAGTACAAAAAATACAATATAGTACTAAACACAGGACAAGTAAACATATACATAAACAAGCAAACAAATTACTAGTTAGTAAAAACATTTTATTAAAAAGAAAATTTGATAAAAGAAATGAAATTAAAACAAATTTAAAATAAATTTAAATTTTAAAAACAATTTAATTATAAAGTTATTTATCAAACCAAAGTTATTGAAGACCAACAAAATGGCACAATAGTGTTTACAAAGCACTACTACAGAGAGGATTTTAACTTGGAGCCCTACCCAGACTAGCAGGAATTGGGATAATCAGAAAAGAGCTCTCATTTTCAATTGGTAAGGAATACTTTTGCTAAAATAATTCAACTTTAGGTTTTTAGCAAAGACTGTTGTTAATTCAGGTTTGATGCTCCTCAGAAATTGATTTATTCATGCTTAGTGGAAAATTACCCCTGACAAGATACTAGGTCATACAACGAGATGCAGTGAGAAAGCAGACAGCAAATCTGTGGTTCAATGCTATTTACATGTTAAAAAGCTGGTGACTATCCCACATTATCTCATGACCATCAGAGAAACTGCCAATATGGAAGATGCAAGAACTAAATTACTGAAAACAGATGATCTTTGTCCTGTTTGGAGAAAGCCTGTAGGGAAGCAAGGCTCTAAAAAAGAAACTATAGACTACAAATGGGAAGTGAAGATGAGAAGTGTCATTTTTCTTAAATGATCTAAACCACATTTGGCAGTAAGTCTCCATTGACTTAAAAACAAACTGAAAAAACACATCAGGGGTTATTTTTAATTACAGTACACTAAGCTAATATGTTAACTAACTACAGATGCACCATCCTAGCTTAAATAATAATAAACAAAAAAAATAAGTCCCTGGGTTAGAAATCCTTCAAAAACTTTTCCTACCTCATCAATATATTCCAGCAGATCAAGTGCTTTCTTGAAGTCATACTCATTGGCCCTTCTGTTCTCATCACATATGTACATCTACGATACGAGAGATTAACGTAGAGAATTATTTTTAGCCTACAAACTAATGTAACTGATATCACGGACAACTCATTGTGGGAAGACCACCATGTATTTTCCACTTACATGACCTTCTCATGAAAATATGTCTTGATTCAACTGCAAGTATTTTTATAGTAAGGAATATACTTAAGGTTTTAGAGCAGCATTCCACCTACATGACAATGGTCTGTGGACAAATGATATTGGCTATAAGGCTGCTAGGTTTCAAATTTAAATGCCATTTAAGGCTGTAACATTCCTGGACTATTGTAGCCAGAGCTCAGCTCCACAAATAAGCTCTCAGAATTATTTCAGTAATTAAACTCAAAGCAGTACTTAAGCACACGTACTGCCTTTCACCTTTTAAAAACAGACAAGTTTGCTATCAATATTTCACCCCCCCCAACAAAATTCTAAATTAGTACTTCAAAGGAAAATTAACATTAACGCTCTTTTTATTTACACTTTCTGAGTTTCATTTTCGCATTGTATGTAGCAAGTATGAACATTGGTTTGACAATAAAGAGAATTCAGAAGGAAAACTGTCACGGTGCCAGCGCTTGCCAAGTCATGAGTGACACTTCCTACTCTTCCCTAATCCCACAGCTAGCCTCACTTAAAGGTGCAGGTAATGACTTCAGAATCTGCTATTAGCATTGTTCTAAGAAAATGAGGAGAATGTAAACAAGCACGCTATCAGCTTTTAATTTTCCACAGGATTACAGAAAAGTAAGGAGTTGCAAAACTGACACCCAAACAGGACCTGATTTGTTCTACAATGTATCGTTGTTACTCATTGACTATTTTTTGTGTGCATCACTGGATGGTAAAAATATGCTGCCAACAAGGCAGAAACAGTAAGGCTACTGGTTCCTGGCTAACACCAGCGAGGGGTGTGGAAAAGGACTCAGCGCTATGAGTGATCCCAGTACTGGAGCAGCTCATGTTTTTGTTTCGGTATGGGTTGGGTTTTGTTTGGTTTTGAAAAAAAAAAAAAAAAAAAAAAAAAAAAAAGTAGAAAGACTTCGGGTGCCTCTTTGCACAGGTGACCAAAAGCCTCTTCCTGCTTCTAGCCCTTTCTTTTTCTAGATTGCAGCATCCTTCTCCACTAAGGTGGAATTCTTTGTTCCTTCTGCTTTCCAAGTTCTGCCCTACTGAGAATGTAACAGAAGGTAACCAGTAAATCAGCTTCTGGCACCGATTTGATTTGCTTTTTCTCCTAGCAGCACTCTAAAGCACACATTCAACAAGAAGAAATTTGAACTAAAACCAGCATTCTGAAGTTTGGTGCTGGTAGAAACTAAGCAAAGATAAACCAATTCATATATCAGATCTTTAGGTGCTTAGCAAGTCATATAAGGGACAAAGACACCTGTGATCTTCTCATTTATTTTGTCACACAGAGGCAGAAAACATACTGGAACTTTACCTGTGTAATGAAGAAAACATGAGATACTTACATCAATGAGCTGAGATGCAGACAACACTGGCATATCATTGAGGTTCAACTGTTTCTCTGCCAGTAATTGTTCAGGAAGCGTCTCCTGATGTAACAGAAAGCGTTCCTGTTCTGATATTTCTTGTAGTCATTTAAGGAAATGAATGTTTCATGTTATTAAAATGTAGTAATAAATTCTATGGCACAGTAATAACTGTCAAGTCACAACATTATTCAGGTCTACAAGTGTTTGTTATGAAGCATTCTATTTGGACACTTATCTATGTTCCTGAAGCACAGAAATACTTCAGTATTGTCATCCTGGTGAACTAGTTCTTACTTTCCACTCAGGTTCCCAGTGTAATGCAGACTGATAACTCTTCTTTTTTCTCAAAATCACAAAATGAATACATAGGATTGGAGGGAAGCTGTTGCAGTATGCAGGGAAGTAAGTTGGTTGCAATTTTTAGGAGCTACCTTTTGGCTGAAGACCTGTGCCATGGACCTGCTCCATCTCATGAATTATTCCATTTTTGATTGTTTTGTTTTCCAGTATGATCTGCTTCAGGGTTAGAAACTTATTAGGCTGAAACAATCAAAATGGAATAACTTCAGCCACACTATGTGAACCCTGCCCTTCCCACCCAGGTCCTTTGCATGGTAGAAAGGGGAAAACAGTTCTAAGGAGCATTTTATCTGTTTAAATGGATAAGCAAAATGTGGCAGAAATAGTTATTTTTTCTTTATCAATAGGCAACTGATACACAAAGAGCGTAAGTTTTAAAAGCTATGTCATGTGTCATATAGAAACATGTAGTAGAGTAAAGTCCAAACCAAATTTTGAGAGTCCATTAGTCTACTGAAATAAAGCTTTGATTTCTTCACTTTTCTATGGTTTTCCTATTTAAAGATGAGATTCTTCACATCAGCGTTGGGGTTTTTTTCACAGCGGTGAGAAAAACAAATTTAAACTTTAAGATTTCATGCAATGTTTTCTAATTTAAAAAGCAGATAATACATTATTATTATTACAAGCTCAAAATAATCTGTAAAGCCTACTTAGTTATCATAATTATCCCTGGGCTTCTTCAACAGGATTTCTTTTAAGAATCGTACATAACATACATGGATAAATATGCAGATAAATAGAAGTAAGCTTCAGTAGTAACCTTGAGTAGTATTTCATAGCTTCCCCCTGGTGGCCAGTATCAGCTTAACTATTAGTGTAGAATTGCTTTTTCACAAACTCACAGCACCATGTGCTGCACAAACAGTATTAGGAAAAGGGTATTTTCCAAAGGGATAGGAATGGCAGAGCAGTGGGACTGTTGCATTTGGTAATGAAGCAGAATAGGTATTCCTACTTTTCCCGTTAACATCCTTTCAGTTAGAGCATAACGAAAGACTGTCACTGTAACTTTCTAGATACAGAGAGTAAGATGCTGAGAAAGCACTTCTTGATCACAAACGTATATATTTGCAAGTAATTTATTACAATACAACATAGTTACTGGATTTCCTTGTACAGCCTAAGAGTCTCATGACTTGAGTGGAATTCATAATTGAGAGCCATTCAATAAACAGGCTTTAAGAAATTAAATCATTTTTACTTTGCATCTGAAATATAAAATGCAGCTTCATGAAAACACATTCAGTGTGAATGGTTTACAAGTTTCAGCCACTTCAGAACTGTCTAATGATGTCTCAAACTACTATGCACCTTGTTAATTATGCCAGTATTTTGCATGATATTAGAAAAAGTGAAAAGGTACAAATTTCCCATGCTCATAGTCCTAACTCACAGGTGAAAGTGAATACTGAGGTTACTGCCTCATGCTGTCTTCCTTACCCTTCCTGCAATGAGCAAAATCATCAGCCTGTTTACCCCTACCACATTAAGTTATAGCCCTCAACCTAACAAATTAACAATCTGCAAAATTAACGTGATTCTAATTCAATAACTTCATTAGTCTATTCTTCACTTTGCTCTGTTTTTATTTCTTACCTTCTATTTTCTCTTGCAGTATGTCTTCTGAGAAGTCAGATGCCAGTGCAGCTAATTTGCTCAAGCCAAGAAGTGTTTTCTTCTTTGCAAAATATCGGGTCTCCATATTTGCTAAAGTCTGCAACGTTCTGTGAGCCTGAAATTAATAAAGATGTTAGAAATCAGTTTTATAAGTTAACATCAGAAGGTTAACAGATAAGGATTTAATCTGAATTGCAGTCTCACAGCTATTTATCGTTTGTAATACTATAACCCTTACTTTCAAAAGTCGTACAACTTGCACATTAAAACTCTGCATTACACTCTTCAGGAAGACATACAGATCTCTACTCCAATTATATGCAAAAAATCTTTTCAGTACTCATCAAGAAAAACTATCTTATGATCAAGTAATAACTTGCAACTTCACGTATTATACCTCTGGGATCTTATTCAAGGCTTCGCCATAAAAGCCAGGCAAATATGCTTTGACAGAACAATTTTGCATGCAGATTGATTTACTTGTTAATTCAGGAATTTGAAAAAAACAGAATTATAACTGCTGCAGTAACCAAACATATAGGCAAGAATTTATTTGTCTATCAGACAAAGGAACAGAAAGTTTCTGAGTACTTACTCAGAAATAAACTATCCAGACTGAATTACTTGTATATTTTAGAATCCTTGCCCCCTCTTCATAGTGCTTTGCTATAACAGAGAAAACCTCAGTCGACACAAATGGAATATTACAATATTCTCAGGATGGTTTTTGTTTTGTTTTGGTTGGGTTTTTTGTTTTGTTTTAGGGGCATACAGTATTATCAACCTATAATTTGCAGTAGGGTAAATGTTTCCATGCTCTGCATGCTTAATAAATGTGCACATGGATTGAAAGAAGCCATTTTTGTTTAGAAATAGTTTATTTGCTGAAGTGAAATACATTCCTAAGTCTAGCAGAAGGAAGGAGAGACTGACCAGCAGGAAGTGGGGAAAGAATAACTGGGCAGCCTACAAGGCAACAAAGGATCAAGTTTAAAAACAATGTCACATTAATCTATCCACATGCACATTTGCTATTAAAAAAAAAAATACTTTTCAACTATGCATGTAAGTGATTAAAGTAATCGATACCTTTTTTACTTTTGTGATACCTCCAAATTCCTTTGCTTTAAATAGTTAGTCTTGAAATATAAGTTTCAGTTTTTCCCTTGCTGGATAATCAGATAATGCTATTGATATTCACTGTGAACCCCCAATTCCATCAAAGTAGTGATCACGTAGCCAAACAAAACTTCTTTGATAAAAAGTATTAGTCACCAACAAGGGATGAAAAGCAGCCCTAATTTCCATTACATGGTGCAGTGGCTTATATGATATACCAGATTGTGCCTGGAGGGAGGCTTTTGCTACTCCATTCATAATCTGTGTCATCTCTCCCCTAACTCATCTAGATAAGCTGTCTTTTGATGATGAAGAGTCTTAACTAGATAATTTGCCTACTTGAATATGTACTTGACCTGTTTAACATGCGATATTTCAGTTTGGTTGTATTTAAGAAACCTTACCTTTTGCAAATCCTGACTATTGATTTCATGTAACCAGCTCAGATGCTCATGAGCTTGCAAGAAACTGGCCAGCTGTCCGTGCTGAGCAACAGGCTGAGATAACAGCTTCCCTCGCTTTCCTTTTTCTAGATACCAGCGAAACAGGAAATCTGAAAAATTCTGAAGATAACAGGAATATGAACACATTTTAAAAGTTACATTTAAATACCTCGTTTGTCTTCTAAGGTAAAATGCTTCATAAAATACAATTGGCAAGAACATGGTAAGAACCTGCTTAACAAAACAAGACACCCACACCCACACACAAAAAAAACCAGCGTTGATGAAAAAAATTAAAGAGTTCTGATAGAAATAGTGTTTAAAGAATTCATGAGCTACTCTGCAACAGATGCTGATACACACAGCACCCTTCAATGGAAGTGAAGGAAGTGCCAAACGTAAATTCTTCATATTAACCTACAAGAATGGAAACAGGTATCACATCAATCACAATTCTGGTCTTATTTTTTTACCTGTTCCTTTGCCCCCCTCAGAACTCTGTGCTATTTCCTTTCATATATAAGTTTACTTCCGCTGTCACTGTTTTTGAAACGTTCCCTCCTATCTCCAAGTGAACCTACAACCTTACTTCTCTCAGTCGTTGTTAAAAAACGATGTCTTTTTTTTTAAAAAACTATTTTATCCTCAAAAACTTCAGTGTGAAATAACTAATTAGGATTTATGTTTGAGATTAAATTTAGTCTCTTCAGAGTAATTTTAGAATAATGCTAAATTTTAATTGAATTAACAATTTAAAAAATAAAGTTTGAAGAGGCCATCAGTTTGCTATTCTATCTATTAGACTTGATCTCTAGATCAGCTCTACATTTGCGACAGTAACTTCTTTTCAGAAAGTGTTACATTTTTCCTTTAAAATAAAGCATGTGAAGAGGAAAAAAAAATAGAGAATTTATCCCCTTCTTTGGCAGTAAGTGTGAGTATTTAAGCCTCACTATTGAAAACGTTTACTATAATTTCTGTCTGTTACTAATACTTTTGCTTTTTCTTATTAAAACAACCTTTCTGTACTCTCTTTATTAGGAAACCTGTAGACTGCAGGATTTCTCTTTCCACAGTTGTTGTGGAAAGCTAAACAAATTGATCTCACCAACTCTCAAATTAGGAAACTTTTGTCCCAGTCCCCCTCACTTCAAGTAGTCTCTACTGCTTTTTCCTTAAGCTTTCCACTTCTTCAGCACACTTAGAAGTTTTTACACCAGATTTTAACAGACGTTGGAAAAATTGTCCAACAAGTACCCAGCAGGACAATAAAAAAAGACCACAGCAACATCCCTACCTTCCTACTCTCCTTAACTACTTTTCTATTTATACATTTAACAATCTCATCTTCTCTTTTGGAAATTATCCTTAAATTTGTATTACATTAGTTTAATAAAACAACAGCACGCTGACTACAGCACCTCGGTGAACAAGTCACAAAATGCTGACAGATGTTAAGGGTGAGGCAATGTGTTTGAAGCACAAAAAAGGTCCCATGAAAAGCCACTGCCCATAGAGCTAGTACCCGTATTTCTGCTGACTTGCTTTGCAGTCTCAGGGTAAAATACTCCATTGAGTTCTGCACAGTGAATGTTGACTTCAATTTTCCACTTTACCCCCCTATGTATATGTAAGTACATATGCATTAACAAAAAAACAAACAAAAAGAAATCATAACTTTTGCAACATTACAGATGCAAACTTATTAGAAAACACTATCTAACGGAAATAGAAAAAAGAGTTACCTGATCTGCAAACTGACTCATGTAACGTTGTAATCTGGCCTGGTTGTCTGTCTGCTCACACATTTGCACCAGGATATCAAAGTCACAGTACTTCTCTGCTAAAGCAGCTGCCATCTGATACTGTCCCAGGGAAACTAAGTAACCAAGAAAAAGATGTTATATCAAACAAGCTCATCTCTGACTGTAAGAGGATGACCAAGGGCAGACACCAGAAAAATGAAAACCAGTTTCAAGTGTTCACATCAAGGAGATAATTACACATTCCCCAAGAAACATTCACCTACTGCATACATATCCTGTGCACATGCAAGTTCACATACCTGCCACCTCCTTCCCCCACTACAAGAGGGAAGAAGAGAAGTTTAGAATACTAAACGGCCAGTATACATCCTATTTTCTCTGAAAGTTAGCATCATCTGCTATTTCTGCTGGGGGGAGGGCGGGATTCAACCCATGACTTAATATCTGTAATAATAGCCATTTAATTAAACAAAGTGAAAAGCAGCAGGCAAAGGCTTTTGATAAAAAGCAGAACAAGTAAAGACAATGGGGTTTGTATTAAAAATATATTATTTAAACTCTTTCTGTTTGGTTCAGTTAAATACGTAAGAGCAGAATACTCAATTTTGTTTGTAAGGAAATATGAACTTTAGATTGAACATAATGATATAAAATGTATTTACAAGCTAACAGAGCCCATGAATGTCAGTAAAACTGAGAATGATAGTTCAGGAGACTTTTCTTAAGAATGTTTAAGAATGTTAGGAGGTAGTGATTATTAGATTGTTCTATTTATTCATTTGTAGTCTAAAAACTCTAAACTTTATAAAGTTACTAAAATGTATTTACTCCAAGTTACTTCCACTTAAAAAGGGGACTTTGCTGTCAATTACTCATTAAAGACTTGACCACATCTGACAGGTTAAACAACAGATTTGGTTATTAAATAATCAAGATTCAAAAAGTAACTTTTTCCTGATAAACACTAAACAAGTTTTCAGGTATATAAGTTTATGTCAACTTGCAACAACATAAACATTTAGAAATCCATTTACAGGCTATTTTCAGCCAAGTGGCACAACATAAATTCCTGCCAGAAAAATATAACAAGTTAGCAAAAGAACAAAATTCAAGCAGCAACATGTCTTATTAGAGTTACGGGCATGGATGCAGTCCTGGATACAATTCTGCAATCTGGTAAATATCTCATTAAATCATAAAAACAGTCATTTATACTCTGAAGGTAAACATGTAGAACAAATAGAATTGACAGACAGATGCCATTTACTCTATCAGATTTGCATAATTTCCTCATCGAATGGAACATTTAATCCTTGCATTAAGGAAAACAGACAGTACTTACGGAGAGGAGACAAGAGTTCTGATCTTTTTTGCACATATTCCATTTCCAAATTGCTGTATCGCTCTTGATCAGCAGGGCGGTCCACAGATTTCAGCTGAGAAACATAGCCATCTAGAAAACAATCCAGTAGTGCTACCAACTGTTCAGCCACAATGCTACGGAGGTTACTGTCCACCTGGGGATACACCATCTTCAGAATGACTCCGTGCTGACGTATTATTGCTGTACGAAGGCCACTAGACGCTTGGGAAAACAACACAGTGAACATTAAAACAATAATCCTATCACCTCAGGAATCTGTGCTGAAGTAAAACAAAAACGTTACTATGTATAATTAAAAAAAATAGAAAGAAAAAAGCTAATAAACATTTTAATTTTAAAAATCAAAGCAATACTATCAGCCCCCCCACCAAAACCCCCACATACTCCTATCTACCTTTACGTATTAAATTCAGCCAAAATGCAGTAAACAAAAAAGAACAGAAACAAAACCACCCCCTGAACTACACAGATCTATACTGCCAACTATCAATACCAGCTATTTTTCAGAAGAAAAGAATCACTTGCCCAATCTGTAAGCAAACTAGAGAATACACACAAGGAAAAGGCAATTTCTGTTAACCTGATTTAAATACTTGGATGTAGTCATCAAGACATAACACACCAAAATAGCTTGCACGGGTCCTGCTTTTTAAGAGATATTTATCTTGGGAGCACTAACAAGTGTGTTTTATACGTAGAGGCCAGAAGGAAGCTTAAGCACCAACTGGAAAGTGCTTGCTTCTGCAAACATTTGTTCTGATAGTTTTTCATGTTATTAAAACACCAAAACAAAACACACTTAAGGAAGTGGAGAATCATCAGTCCTTTTAAAACAGTTACAGATTACATTTTATGATTCATTTTAATGTTATGTATCCCATAGGTCTGCCAACCAAAACTAGTGCATACAAAAAAAAAAAAAATTTAGCTTTGTTTCCCAAACTTTGTTTTTGTAGTCAAATTTGCAATGCAAGTTTTAAAGAATTATCATCAGTACTGGACAAAATAAGTGTTCATTGACTCATTCAGTTTCATTCCCCAAACGGAACCTTCAGCTTCTCCTGTTCTTACTGACAACCTCGTAGCAGCTTTTAACAGTAAGTTTAACATTCAGATTGAAATTCATGTGTTCTGAAACTCACAAAAAGTACTTTTTGTTTAGGATAGATAATTAATAAACTAGTAATAATAATTTCTTACCTGTCCATGGAATATATTCAGGTTCTCTTTCTGGAAGCTCTCCTGTTTTATATAAAGAGGCTCTAGACTGACGATACTGACAGGCAGCTTGTAGCATGTCCTATTTAAAGGCAAGAACATAAGTATTTTAAAGTCTACTTGCATATACACAGACCGTAAAAGATGTTGTCTTTTTTAATTCTGAAATATTCTTTTAATATCCCCCTTCTTTCTACACCACTCTCTCAGTCGTATAGAAAAGCACATATTGACTAAGCAAGAAACCTCAGTGCTCAAGCACAAGCTCTTCACTCTTTGCTACGTACTCGTGCTTTCAAAACTTCCAACAATGCTGCAACTTCTCAAATTCTCTTTAGCAGTGCCTCAGGATGAAAAGGAATGTCCTTAATTCTGCGTGAGACCATCTTTTCCTCCCTAATACATTTGGACATGTGAAAAGTGCATTCATGTTTGCTCTCATGTCAGTAACTCAGATGTGCTGCACTCAGCTTGTTGATTGCTCTTCAGTATTTACCTTCCCCTCCCACAAACATTTTAGTTAATGCAGTTCTATACCTTAATGATGTTGTTCACATTGACAACTATCTGGGCCCACTCAATTGATTCAATAGGCATATCTTTCAGCATTTGTTCCTCTTCTTCTAGTAAGCATTCAAAGATGGAATCTATCTGGGACACCTTAAAGATAGAATGAAAAATTGCACTGAACACAAACATATCCATCACCAGCTGACACCTGAAAGCCAAGTTATGAGAGTTGTATAGAAAAGTAAACAAATATTAGTGGAAACCACATCAATAGCAAAAATATTAAAAGGTGTCAACTACTCAAATGGATAATGAAATCACCAGCTTGTATTTCATACAACACTTAGAATACAAGAATTGCCTCCTTTCTGGACTTAAATCCAGAAGCAAAAAAAATCCTCATTTTTGAAGGCAACTCCATAAACTTTCATTACGCGTATTCCTCCATCATCTTCTGAAACATTTGGCAGTAGAACCTTTGTTAGATAAAGCATACTGGATAACATACCTGCTTTAAAATAGCAGACTATTATTTCTATTTTCTTTTATATTTATTTTTCTCCACTAGCAACTACTGTCCTCTACAGGAAAAAACTTCCTAAGAATAAATGTTATGTGTATAGTTCTTCTCAAGAAAGAAGAAATAAAGACTGGGCGCTTGACTGGAACGTGGCATAAACTGAGAACTAGCTTAGATTCACTAATGTTAGACAGGACAAAAAAATTATGAGAGACTGAATTGATACAATTCCATCCAGGACAGCTCATCAAAGCACCTCTCCTATATGGAAACCTTCATACTCTTCAGTTCACCCCTTAAAAATAATAATATATTTAATTTAGCATACTTTTTCTGATGTGCCAGAGAATGTCACTTGTCTTTTTCACTGCTCATCCACATTAGTTAGTTGGAAATCGTAACAACTTTACTTCTGCTACATTAAATTTGTCAGAATTCATGTTTCAGCTGCAGACATAAAAAAGTACGTACACTAAAGTGAGGAAAATACTGCCACACCATCCCTATTTAAAGGGAAATTGTGTAAAGTTGAATTGATTTTTAAAGGGAAAAGTTTCAAAGTATACATTAAAGCATTGCAACTTCTACTGCACGCGATACTATACAGTGATTCAGAAATAACAGGTTTCTTACCTCTCGAAAGAACACATCTGCAGGGGTAAGACTTGGTGGAATATCACACTCCCTTTTGTTTAATGCGATCAGTATAGCAGCATTCACTAGATCAGGCAGCCTGGAGTGGTGATTCTTGAGAACAATAGCTGCTGCTAGTTTCTCTGCGTGCTCACAGAGCAACAATCGAGTTGCCATCGGCATCCCTCGTACTGGAAAACTGCCCAGACGTTCAAATACACCAACCTTTTATTAAAAAAAAAACCAAACAAAAAACACCACACCACATGCACTTCAAACTGTGTTCTAGAAGAATTACTTTAAGACAAAATAATACTCTACTCTCTGTGCTGATACCAAAACAGTAGTAGAATTCTACCTGATGAAGAAACTCAATGAAGAAGGAGTGTGCTTTTGTCTTATCCTCTAGCTGATGAAGAAGAATGAGAGATGTGTTGCTGAAACCAGCTGCTTCTAAAAAGAGACAAATCTTAGATCAGAGCACTTGATATCTTCATTTTTTTGATAACTATTTTTTTTGCCTCTGAGGTAAACTTATTTCTATAAATTTCTATAGTGTTACCGCACTGGTACTTTTTAAAATATACGCACACACATTTATATATTGCTTACCATGCTATTTTTAATGTGGTTTTTGAACTCTATCATAGCTGAAGTAAAGCCTTCAGAAGAAATCAGGTCTCTTTAGATCAGTACAACTATTCTGAAGCACTCAATTCTTTATGCTGCTAAAATAGCAGCTCACCAGCTTACTCAAGTTTTATTAAGATTCAGATTCAAATTTTTATCTTCATTGTGGACTAGCTATTGCTAAATTTATTATGCCCTAGACCACAGCTACTACAAAATAAAGTATTAACAGGCATTCAGACCTAATTGACTCTGTTGCCTGCACAATTCCACTGCACAACATAAGTGGTTGCCCAGCACTGCTCTACTTTTCTTCTTCCTCAAATGAGCTTGCATCTGAAAAGCCAGCTAACATTTCCGTCCAGACAATCAGGTCCTTAAAGGAGCCAGTAAGGATGATGGAAGCTTCCTCATGAGTATCCCCACAAGTATCTTACCTCAGTAGAGACCTCCAGAGCCCAAGTTATTTTTTTTTATTTCAGAATTTTTGTATATTCTAAGTGTGCTTTAAACCAAAAGACTACCAAGACACAAAAACTCGGAACTATCACTATAAGCAAAATTAGCAAGACTATTTCCAAGAAGCTATCAATTTTCACTTCTTGCTTTAGCTAGGAATAAATGCAGACAAGCTGCCAAATTAAAAATAAAGTTGATTCAGAAAATACCAAGGATCTGATGCCTGACAATTTCTAACTGGCTGCCATGCAGAAACAACAGCAGGAAGCATCATCCATCTGTAACTATTTACTATGTGAACTTTCAAACTAAGTCTCTGCTCAGTAAATGGCAACTGCTGCCTAGAGGTCCTTGGGACAGTTTCAAATTCACACTGTTCATAAGAGACAGGGAAGCATGAATAAAGAAGTTTCTTGCTGAAAACATGTCTGCTTTAATCGTTAATGTACAATAAATACTCCAAATAAATTTCTCTAGTCCTCTTTTAGGCAGACATAAATAGCAATGCCCCAGAGGGAGACGAGCTCACTCTACCCAGGATACAAGCCTACCAGAAGCTCTGCAGCCACAATCACAAAGGGCTAAGCATGAGCAAAACTCAGAAAGAGCAAAACTCAGAAAGAGCAAAACTCAGAAAGAGCAAAACTCAGAAAGAGCAAAACTCAGAAAGAGCAAAACTCAGAAAGAGCAAAACTCAGAAAGAGCAAAACTCAGAAAGAGCAAAACTCAGAAAGAGCAAAACTCAGAAAGAGCAAAACTCAGAAAGAGCAAAACTCAGAAAGAGCAAAACTCAGAAAGAGCAAAACTCAGAAAGAGCAGAGCAAAACTCAGAAAGAGCAAAACTCAGAAAGAGCAAAACTCAGAAAGAGCAAAACTCAGAAAGAGCAAAACTCTTTCTCTCAACATACCTATTTGTGTAAAATAATTTAGATCTATCCAAGGAATCATGGAAACACTAAAGTGACACCACCTGTTCCTTGCATAAAGTACCCTTCTCAGAAACATTTTCTTTGCTGTTTGTGTTTACTATATGAAGTCAAGAACTAACCACAGTAGACTGCAAGCTTATCTGACAGTCTCATAGGATGCATCTTTCAGCCTTTCTGGAAATATATCTAGTGGTGGAAGAGGGCAAGGGACACCTATGCCTTTTTTGCAAAGCTTAAATTATAGTCTTATCTGGAGTACTACAGACACTTTTTCACCAAAAAAAAGAAAAAAACCCCAACCAACACCAAAAACCCCAACAAAAACCCTCCACACCATTATATTTACCTTCAGGTAAAGATTCAGCCCATCTCGGATCAGAGGCAGGGTAATCATCCATTAAGTCCACACTGATCTGAGTCACCGCCCTATCCAGTTCAGCATCAGAATCCAGATCTGCATTACTTGGAAAGAGCTCAACTACCATGCTTTGTGCATTGACTATATCTTTCCTGAAATAAAAGAAATACAAAGTATGTGAAATAAAAACAACAGATAGGATCGCAGGAACAAGAACCACTCAATTAGTAGGATTTTCTGATATGCTTTTTGTAAAGTGCTTTAGATTATAAACATCAAGCATTGTTTGGGCTGTCTTTAAACTAATTATGGATAAAAGGTATTCTGATTCTATGGATAAAAGGTATTCTGATTCTTTAAAGCAAGTAGGCTGCACAATCTATAAAACAAAAAAGCACAAGCCAGGAAGTGTTTCAAGTCACTTTTTATTTTATTATCCCTATTATTATTATTTAAGAGAAAAGTTTCACCACACAGAGCTAAGTCTGGATGTCTCTGGTAGCTAAGTCACCAAATTTCTATTGCTTGCTTTAAAATCCTCTCAAGGGTACATGTAATCACTCCCACAAATGGCAACAGAGTAAAACCTCTCAGGAAAATGCTTCAGCAAATATAATGCATTATTCTTATTTGCTATAATTTCAGAGAATCCTATTCTATTCAGGTCAATAAGTAAAAGAGTAAGAAGCATCCAAATGCTTAAACCTCCAACGTATGAAGTTGTACTAAAGAACTCTATGTAAGAAGCATACAATATTCACAAAAAGCACTGACTTGATTTTGTGATTAAAAATTATAGCATTCTGACTAAGAAGGGATACTGTGATTCCAATATATTATCTAATTTTTTAAATATTTCTATTTTTATGAGACTTTCAGTTTGCATGTTTATATGAGCAACATATCTTCAAATAAAAAACAGCAGTGCATTCAGAAATTGCACAAAGGTTTACTAAATCAAACTATACTTTTAAAAACTGGAATATACTGAATCTATTAAACAACCTTCCATTATTTGCTCTGTATCAACTGCTTGGCCATCTGGACAGGCCATTGCTACATCTGTTCTATGAAAGATTTCTCCATTCATTTTACCATACTATTTTTCTGGAAAAAATCTGAACCAATACTATACACATCAAATTATTAATTTCTTCTGGTTTCACAAATATAACCCAAATTTTAATCAAAACAACATTACACTTTCATACTATTTCACATTGTTTTCCTTACTACCTCCTATTTTCTTCTGACCCTGTTTCCAACCCCCTCGTTCACATCCTCAGTGATATTAACTTTCATATTTGTTATCTGTGCTCTCAGACCTTAGCTACTCCAGTCACCTCAGGACTACAGCCATCTTCAGCAGCAGTTCTGTTTACTGACATGTTCACTTGTGAATACATGTAGATTTTCTTTCTAAATTCCATGCATGTTTACAGATCTTGTCTTGATATCCTTTATTATGTGTGCCTAATCCCCTTCATAATCTTCTACCTCACATGCAGCTCTATGTCAAAAGCACTCCTACTTCCTGTTATCTTAGATCTGTTCTTTCCAAGTTTTAAGACTCTTTAAGGAGATTAGTCCTAAGAGGGTTTGTGGGTTGTTTTTTTTCTTTTAAAAATAAATATATACTGAAAACAATCCCCTCTAAATACAATTAATCTAAGTCTACAGCTCTGTTTATCTTCTTATCTCTCCTCTTCCTCCTTTGTTTACATCACTCATCTCAACATCAAACCTTTCAGAGGCATTGCATGCCTCCCATGCATGCCTACCCGTCAGGCCAGTCTGACAAACAGTGTATTTCCTTCCACTCCCCCCATATCAGTCAATCTAAGAAAAGATATCGTCTTGCCACAGAATCTGCCATGCTAGTTATTCTTCATGGCCACATAAATAGTAATTAAACATATTTGAAAATATTACTGAAAACAACTATGCAAATACAAATGAGGAAGAAAAGGAAAGAATGTTTTTTAACAACAAAACACCACTTCCTAAAATAAAGAAGTCAAAATAACAAAGTTTAAAGTTGTTTCACTGGCAGTAACGTAACATCATAGAATTTATGCAGAGTAAGCGAAAAGTCATTGAGATTATAGAATTCTGCTCCTTTTAGCATGTATCCTTTCTTCACCAGCTCAAGATGTATCTAACACTTTCCTAAGATGTGCGTCATTAAAATAGCTTTAATTAAAACAGCACAAGTGTATCTTTACCAAGACAATCTCTTACTCAAATATCAGAGTGCCTTCAAGAATAGCAAACAAACAAAGCCTCTAAAATCGAGTGCAATTTCTACCTGCAGTACTGTAGAAAAGCAGCTTTCAGTAATTTAGTCTTATCTTCTTGAGCTATGATTTCTAGCCTACTGGTTGCATCAAACGCAGGACTCTGAAAATGCAAAGTAAAAACTTCAGCCGAAAGACAAATATCAATCTTCATTATGAAATGAAAACAGTTTTTCTAAGTAGCAACAACGTAGATTTAAAATAAAAATGCCACCTGGAAGCAGTTGTGTTTATTAAGCCAAACATAAGCCCGTAAGATACATTACAATGAAAGCCACACAGTGGTTTGACCTCAAGCATTTTAATAAAATTCACACAAACTGCAAAGGAACTTCCGCCAATTTATTTCATCAGTCAAACTTTTTATGGTAATTTTAAATATTTTAACATTCAAACCCAACATTTTTGACAGAATTTAAAAGGTGTTCACAAGTACTACCACCCACAAAAACAATCTAAGTGCAGACAAATGTTACTAGATCAGTTCAATAAGAAAAATATAGTTCCATCTGAGCAATCACCACAAAGGTCTTCCACTAAAATACTAGTTAATAGTAACTGATTTAAAAGGTGATTTAATTGGAATAAGGATTGAAACTTACTATTACCCCATAGAAATATTCTCTAATTCATATTGTAACAATTTTTCTATTCTTCCCTCCTACTCCAGGGACATCTCCAGGGCACACACATTTTAAACAAAACATGTTAGATGTAAATAAGAGCTTAATAAATGCACATTGCCCAAAATATCAATAAAAATACTTTAACATATTTTTATAAGACTACATTAAAAAAAAAAATATATATATAACAGACCAGAAACAATATTCAGCCACTATATAGCCCTTCTCAGCTTAGCCTCCAAGCTTTTCACAGTGTGATAAGAAAAAAGTGTCTCTCATATGCACAAAGGAACAGACACAAAAGACCGAAGAAACCATCCTGATCAAAAAGTGAGAACAAAGTCTGAGTCTCTGCAGTAGTGTTATATGAGGCCTAGTGACATATAGTAATACATCTATGTGAAAAAAAAATATAAACTTCATAGAAATCTCGACTTCAAAACAAAGGAAAACAAAAAAGTTACCCAAACTGGCAGATGCTGTAAAATTTCCTGGGTTTTGAAAACTGCCTTTGTTACAAGTGTTTGAGTCTCTATTTAAAAAAAACCTTTAAAACTCAAACAAGCTAGGATTTCCACAGTGAAAATTCAAAACTGCCAGGAAAACATTTTATTCCTACCCTTCGTTTTCAACCAGCCAAACAACCAACCATTACCTCACTTCTTGGTCCAGCAACTGAAGAGGACAGGGAATCTTCAAGGTCTTCAGGAAGCACAGAAATGTTTTCCCTGGACAAGATGGTGATAAGTCCACTTTTTTTGGTAAAGAAGATGGGGAGGCTAGTACAGGAACCTGCTCCTAAAATGCTATCTCCTAAGATGAGCGGAGAGAAAAAAAAAAAAAAAAAAGGGAGAAAAAAAAAAAAGAACAAAGCACATAAATGCCACTTTAAGAACAAAATGTAACAGTTTCATAGACAATTATTAAATTTTGTCATGAACTAACCCACAGTAACTGACAACTGCACCTGACTTATAGAAATTGTGGATACTATTTGCTACTCAAGATGCAGATTTCCAGATACTGCAAGTTTGAAAGAAGAAAAAACAAAAGAAATCAAGATTCAGGTAGTTCAAATTCTACCTAAGGACCAATGTGTGCATCCCACTTGAAAACACCTCTAAAGGTCAAGGATGACATCTGACACAGGCACCTAGTACGAATTTTAGGCCGAGCCTTGACACAAAGTTACCTTTAAGGAAAAAAAAAAAATCCACAGTGAATGTTGGAAGGAAAAAAAAAGGGGGGGGCAAACCCCCCCCCCAACAAAACCCCCACCCTTTCATATACCACAAGTAGGGATCTACTTAATTTTCATCCAAAACACTGTAGAGTAAGCAATAACAAAACTGGATGTCACGTCAGTGCTTTCTCCGTACACTCATGAGAAACTCCAAACTTGAAAGATTTAATAGAGAGAAAAAAGGAGCATAAATATGATTCTGCTCGCTGAGAAATCTAAATACTGTAAAAACATTAAATTAGAAAGTATCAACAAAATGCGAACACACACACACACACCCCCCCGCACGTTACCTTGTATGCCAAATATGATTTTCTCCTGGGGTAAAGAAATTCTTCCAGTTCCAGTGGAACAAGCAAACACTTCATCTTCCTTATAGAGGTAAGCAGCATGGCTAAAGTAATCCGGGACTACCAGACAGCACAACACTTCCTCTTCTGACTGAAAGCGTTACATATGAACAATATCACATATATTATCAAAACCTTAAACAAACATCTAACACTTTAAAGGCTGATCTGAGTTGTCTGAATTTGTTTTAATTTTTAACAGGATATGGATAACACTTAGAACCTAAAAAAACCAAACAAAATCACTTTTAATTTGCCCTAAAACTTAAGATCCTGGGTTTTTTTTCTTCCATATCTATTAAATTCTTGCTAATTTCACATGGAGAGATAAGTAAACAGATCAATAACTCTACAGTTTTCACACTCTTCTTCCACCTTAAGATTCAATTTTAAGATGACATTACAGGCAGAGGGGAGAGGGGGAAGAGTGGAAGAAGTTTACCAAGGAAAGTTAATGCCCAAGTTTATGCTTCCAGAAGAGACAGCACAAACGAGGTACACCAAGGACAACCGATGTGTCCTCCCCTCTCAGCAAGCCAGCTGTCTAGCAAGGACCAAAATACAGGTCTCTTAATTCCTTGTCCTGCTACAAGAGTCCCAACAGGGTCTGAGATCTGTTCTAAATGGATTGCATGAGTATACCATAAAACTACTCTGTAGAAACTTTCACAGACAGGACAAAAATTAAAATAAAGCAGTAATAATCAGATGTTTAGACTTCTATTTTTGAGGCTTTTTTATCTTATACTTCAAAATGTAAAGCATAAACTTTACATACAGTTACTATTAAACATTAAAAGATGCTAGTACACATTTTCCTCAGAATACTATGAATACATACTTCCAAGAACAACCTTAAGACAGAGAATTTGATTTTCCTTTAGACAAAAATCTGATAGCTGATTTATGTACAGGAATATTCTGAAACACTGTGCTTTCTTAACTCAGTTTCAGAGCCTTCATTTGCATACCTGAAAAGATGGATTATACTGTGTGACCTCCACAACAACATCATCAGACATCTGGTAGCCTTTATCTTCTACTGTTATCAGAGTATAGTAGACAAGACATGGACGATCTCCAGGATGCCATGCTGCAGCAAGTATCACCAGTCCGTCACTATTCAACAACAGATATCACACCATTGAGAGATGATTATTACATATTTTACTTGCTCAAACCCTACCACTCACAAAAACAGATATTTAAGTACAATCACAAATAAATATTTTCCAATATTGTATTTTTTTTTAGAAAGAAAGACTATACTATTTGTTCTTTCAAGCTGTTTTATTAACAGTATTCGTATTGCAGTACAAAACTGAACCAAGGCAGTTGTGATTTTATGTAATTAAATTAAATACAAGAGATACTGAATTCTCTGCATTTGCTGGAACAAGTTAAAATTGCCTACTTGCTCTCTTTGTAATATCAAGACAAAACAAATACCCAAACCTGATAAAATGACACTAAAAAAAGTGGAAGGAATTATTCTTACAATTACAAATTCTAACGAATTTGTAATGCTAAAGAGATAATGATTGCATGAAGTATAGGATAACCTAGTTATCTAGTATGACGTGCTTATTTTATCAACAGCAGCACTCAAGTAAAATTAAATTGCAATTACTTATATAAAGTTTTTGTAAGAAAACAGAACACATTTATCTCATTAATGTAAGTCTTACCAGATGCAAGTGTAGTTCCTTACCGATTCTGTTGCAAATCCATGTAGTGTATATTTACTCCTCCTTTAATATCTTCATAGTTACTTTCAGAACCCTAAAAAACAATAAATCTGACTTATAACTATATATAAATAGGCTCTTAATTAAACAAACACCCAAACCCTTTCCAGGTGAGCTGGCTCTTACCCAAATTGCATCTGTAATATGTTCTTTCAGGATCCTGTTGATATCCCAGCTGAGAATATAACGTTCTGATGAATCGTCAATCTCCCATTTGTTTAGATTTGAACTTGTCAGCATATAAAAGCTTGATCTTTCTTTATCCCAAAGAACACTAGAAATCTGCATTTAAAAAAGAAAAAGCTAAAAAGGTTAAAGCACAGCCTTAATATTTGGATACAACAATCTACACCACTCTCAGCCCACAAAAAAATCACTTCCTTGGGCAACCTACACAAGTTATATTACAAGATGAGAGTATTACGATAATTTCCAAGAGAAGTCTTATTTTATAGATATAAGCACATCTGGAGTAAGTATGTTTCTCATACTTTCTTCCAACTTCTGTGGAGTTCATTAACAAAGCTCAACCCAATCACCAACCCTTGGCAACCCTAAATCAGAAAAGTAAAATTACAGGTTACTGTTAGTTTCTTCAAGTAGTAATGAGGCTATTACTACAAAGAGGCAAGACTGAATCACTGCGTATTCCCCAGGAAGTATTACTACTTTAAAGTCTCCTTTTATTCAGATCTAAAGAGCAAGTCAGCATTCTCCTTTACAAAGCATACAGATTTATTTGGTTTCTATCTTTCTTTCAAATTTCAAAGAAATATAAGTAACATAAATGAGTTGAGTCTTGTCTGGTTTTTTTTGGTCATCATACATCCTTACACAGCCTTTTCTTTTTTCTCGCCTGAACACTGCGGCTAGAAATTACAGAGAGAAATTAAAGCAGAGTACAATATGAATGTTTTTCAAGCTTACCACAGCATCATGTCCAGGAGACAATATACCCAGAAGAGAAGAAACCTTTCTACCAATTCCAGAAAACATGCCCTGACCCTGTGGCAGGGCATGCTGATGAATCTTGCCAGAACTATCTGGTATCAATCGAACCAGCTGGCCTCTGGAAGATGATAAAATAAAGCTTCCTCCCTAACAAAAAGAAAAAGCAACTATATTAAAAAAATAAAAACCACATTGCTGAAACAATTCTATCGTCAGATAAAATTCTTTACGTCAGCTCATAAAGGTAAACACTAAACAAGAACAAGACACAAGGCATCCACAGTACTTGAGAGCTAACAAAGAAAATAAAAAAAGGAAGCATTTATCACATAAAAAGATGGTTTAAACATATTTGCCACATTATTCTCTATGCTTGAATCAATGCAGCGTACAGCTCACAGCATACTTTTTGTAATTTTAAACCATATTTTTGAAAAATATGAAAAGAAAATATATTTAATCAATCTCTACAGGCACTACTACATGTAACATTCATATGTTGAATTATGAATTAAATAACATTCAACTTCCATGTGTGCATTTAAAACCTGAAGTGTTATTAAGCACACTATAACTTTTTTTTTTTTTTTTTTTTAAATAGCATCCTATCCTACAGGCCACTAATCTAAATGAACTGGATAACAAATCTTCCATCTGGTTATATCAAAAAAGACAGGGGTACGTAATTAAAAAATGAATAGTGCATTAGTGAATGTATAACTGAGAAAAGATATCACAATGCTAGTGTCAGACCAGGAAAGAAAACAACATGAAGATACAAAGAAATAAGTTGTTTTCTGCTGGGGTTTTTTTGGTGGTTTTTTTTGTTGTTGGTGGTGGTTTTGATTTTTTTTTTTTTTAATAATAAATATTAGCACTAAGTCAAACATCTGACTGGTACTTAGCACTGGCAGAGACTCATTTTCTTATCATTGCATGACATGTTTATCCATGAAACTCCATTTCAGTTTAACAACAGAACTAAAATCTCATGTAATCCTAATGATGAAAAATAGTGTTACCTTTGCACTAAGAAAATGTGCAAAGTCTTGTGCATTATGCAAAATATGCACTCCATTGTAGGTGCTTATATACCTCATTTAGGAGGCAGAGACTTCTGTTATTGCATCTCTTGCCTGTCCTAATGGGTGTATCTACATTAGCACTTTAATTAGTATCAAGAGTTTGTTTCTGAAGCGACCTTCTGTGAGTCCCCACATACTACCTGCTGGATCACATCACAGAGCAATCTGAGTGTATCAGCTGTACACCCTTTGAATGAAACTAAACTGAAGGATGGGCTCTGACCACTAACAGACATTCATTTCATGCAGCTAGGCTGGAACTGGTTTAAAATAACAACCCCCTCCCCACAAATAACCAGTGTAGATAGTGGCATTGCCTCAGCACTAACCTTTTACTTTATAGATCCTCAACTGTTGCCTTTCACTACCTGCTAACATAGACATAGCCTTGATGCCCCCTAGCACAAAGGCATTAAATAAAAGGTGCCTTCATTTCAAAACTGATCAAAGTTTGTATGTTACAGGGAATGAACAATGCCTGTTAGCTGTACAACAATTAAAAAAAAAAAGAATGCTAAGGGCCTGGAGGTTGCTGAAAGAATGAACTGTTTATCTGTGCAGGAAACATTCACAGAATAAAATAAAAAAAAAAAAAAAAAACACACACAAAAAAAAAACCAGCACCATTTTCATCATCATACTATATAAAAATTTTGCTAAAGGTTAAATCTGCCCAGTGACAGGATGACTAATTAAGTACAGTTGTCATATGTAATAATGCAGCTTTAGAACATTGATTAATAAAAGGGTGCTGCTCTGAAAAAAAAAAAAATGTTCCTCTAGCTCTGAATTCACATTGATGTCAATGTTTCAACTACAGGTGTGATAAGACCTTGCTTTCCTCATGTTGACATCTGAAACTTGGGCACAATTCAACTCTAATAGGGTAGATACATATTAGTGCTTCTTAACATTTTGAAACTCTTAAGAAATTTGTCATTAAGATCACTGTCTTCTGATTAGGTTTACAAATGTTTATGACACACTGATGTCCTAAAATAATATTTATAATACAGGATATGAACAGTAGATGTTGAAAAGGTCATGAGATAAAATGTAATTTAATTGATAATAACTAGTTTTGAAGATAACACATATTGTAACACACACTGAATTTTTGGATATATTCTATTTTGAGTTTTCCCTGTTTAGGCACATCAGCAGCAGAAAACAGAATTTCTAAGAACAATTCATAATATACTTGTTCATTACTTGCATACAGAAATCTCTCAAATTCAGTCACTAGTGAGCTATACCACAAGATGTTGAGCATGCAGTCTGCGGATTCAGAGCAAGTAGTTCTCTGTTTTTGTGATAGCAGGGTTTCTACACTGGAAGTAATCACAGTAGTAATACTGACACTCCTCATAGGCTGAGGTACCAAACCAGTCCTGTTAACCTTGTGGTTGAATCCTGCATGCTTCCCCAACTTTAATATTATTATTTATGACTACCAGTCATCTCTGCTACTTAAGATTATCACACTCATCAACAATCTCTGAAATTACTCCTCAGAATGTTTAATAATTTGCTTTGCAACATTTACTGGAGATTTAGGACTGATAATGTGGAGCATGCTTTTTAATTTTTAAATTAGGTATTTAAGCATTATTTTAATATAAATCATACTGTACTGTACCTTTACTGCTGTTAGGAAACTGCACAGAGAGCCTCCAAAGTCTGTAAAAGTCTCCATATAGGAACCTTCATGTGCAAGATTGGGCCAGTACCGCACAGAACCTTCGCTGGTAGCAACCATTATTGCCAGAGACTTGAAATGACAAAATAGTTAACAGAACATGCAAGATAAGAAGAATAATCAGACTGCAGCTTTAACTAAAACATGTTATTTCACATATCAAGATTGTGGGTGACAAACACACAAAAAAGAGTACATACATATGGATGCACACTGACAAACCTAGAACTGAACAGCAAAATGATTCTGTAGCATAACTTAATATGGGCAGGGAATGTTATACTCACTTATTTTGCTAACAATAGTATTTTCTACTGGTTCTTGTCCCTGATAATTCAGGGTCTGCTATTGAAATGCAAACAAAACTTACAGTTGCAAGACAGAAAAGAGTCTGTGGAGAACTCCAAATGTCAAGAGTTACAAACTACTATGGAAGACTTAAAATGCAGACTATAATTTAACAAAGAAACTGCTCTAGTGTCATTAAGAGAAATATCAAATCACACAGTGGCTCTTCTCTTCATAAAGACATAAGCCCCCAGTGTGCCTACATTAGGGCTTCTAACTCAGGAAATCACTCAGATACCAAATTCAAAGCAAGAAGCAAGAGACTGTGTTCAAGTAGAGATTTAGACAGAGAGCATCATACCTAATCTACCGGTTATTGGAAAAAAAAAAAAAAAAAAGTCACAGAACAATAGAAGAACTGTAGCTGTGAGCTGTTATTGAGATCCTTGGAGTTTTCTAACCAATTTTTGACTAGACACAGATCTTCACAAAGGAAAGCGTTTGGCTAATGAACATCGCAACAATTAAAAAAACACCACAGAATGCATTGTTCTTTGTGATTCCTGCCCAATATTTAATAATTTTCATTTTAGTGAAGTATTTTCTACCACTAATATTTCTACTTCACTCTATAAAATCATAGTGTCCATGCATAGCTCACAAGCTGAAGAAAGATGAAACAAACAAACAAAAAAGTCTTGGTTTAGGTGTATTACTTCCTCTTAAACTTCTTTGGGTATGACCAAGTCATAAAGCATTTAGTTTTATGAGCTAATCACAAGATATTAAGATTGCTTTTCATCATCTGGAAGTGTAACACAATAACAAGTCAAAAGAAAAGATCCTATTACATATTCTGTGCTGCTGCTTCCTTCTAAAGACAGCTGCTTATCCAGGTTTATCAGAGCACCACATATATTAACTGAAAACTACACCCAAGCTGAAAATGAGAGCTTCTTTTCTTCATGAATGAACAGACACAGTAACAGACACATTAACATACTTCCAGAAAACTTAACTGATCTTCAAACCTCACCCTCTAGCACAGTACATTACGAAAAGGCACTTAAGAAAGTAATCAGTCAAGACATTAAATCATCTGTCCTCCCAGTGCCAGCTTCCTCATAAAGACCAGCCAAGGGAGGGTGCTGGTGTTTGCTTCTCATCCATGTGTACTCAGAATTAAACCACCGCTGAACAACTTTTTCAGCCAGCACACATTTAAATTGCACTTGCTTAGACTGAATATTTGATTGCCCTGGTGTTTGTTAACGCAATACTTCTTAGTTTGCGGTATTTTTGTTTGTTATGAAAGCACGCCAAGTAATCGCTAGGAAAACTATTATTTAATCTGATCCTCTAACATGTAAATGGTGTAATTTGAAAAGACTAGCAGAATTTTGTTTATTTCAAACATATTTATTGCAAACTACCAATCTTGACCTTTTGAATAGATGGTACACCACCAAATGCAGTTTTCAAATAAGTACTTGACAAAATAGGATATGTTCAAGGTTACTCTAGAAGTATTTTTAAACACTAAAATTTAAAAGTTGATCACCTGCAGAGAAGGCGCTTCACCTGAGGAACTGAGACAAGATATAGCTGCTAAACTAGAACTCCACTGGAAGTCACTGGGTGGCAGCTGCAGTTCCTTGCACAGAGATAACTGTAAGAAAGAAAGAGATGCCATAATAAACATGAGATTGGAAGAACTTATTCCTCTGCCACAAAGTCTTTAGACTTTTTGACCCTGCTAAAAATTATTTTTCAACTAGCCCAGACACTGTGTAAGGGAACCAAAAGAATGTCACAAGACATTTTCAGCAAGGTTGTCACAACCAGCAAACAGCTAAAAAATACCCACTTGTACATTTTCAAGTATCACTGTTTTTCTTTAGTTATTTCTGAGTGTTTCTCACAACACTACAGTATTGAATTATTTCTTTCAGAGGTGCAATTATTTGACCATTCCTTAATACAATATGCTAACAAGGCAGCAAAACAAAATTAAACTAGAAGTGCTTGAGAAAGCTCACTAGGTACTAACAGAGTGGAGAGGGGAAACACTCCTCCCTCCCCACCCCCCAAAGTTAAACAATCAGGAAAATTTTAATCCCTTGAAAAATCTCTACAAGTACCAGAATGCTTATACCTGATACTCCGCTGTAAGTGCGGAATCTGTGTAATTAACATACGTCGCACTAATCGAAAGATACCGATTTTGTAACCAGAGGTTTCCTCTGACCATACTTGCTACTCACTGAAATGATGCTGAAAGAAACACTGCCCAGAGGGAAAAAAAACATTCTTGACATAAGAAATCTAGATGAAACATATGTTCAGCACAGCTGAAACTAACTTTTTTTTTTGACAAGTTGAAAATCAGTCCCAGAATAATCTAAACCAATCTGTAACATAACAACTAGTTTTTAACTATTAAAATAAGCTTTATCAAGACTATCTAACGTAAGAGACACACCTATTAAAATGCAAACAATTAACCTTAGTGTTAAGGTGACAATTAAAAATGAAGAGCGGAATATAAAAATGTTAAGTTCCCTCAAAAGCCTGAGTTTCAGTTACTGTTGTTAGTATGACTTCGTATCAACCGCGCTGCTTTTGGGGGAAACCAGACAAACTCCAATTTATAAAGAAACTCTTGCTTTAAAAAAAACACAACTGAATAACTTGTTCAACTAGCATAAAACACACAAGTTTTTCCATCTTAATCTTTCAGTTACCTTAGCTACTGGAGACTGACCAATCTTCCAAATAATCAGCCTCTCTTTATGGACTAGCCAGGCCCATCCACTTTCATCCACTTGAACGCTCAGCTGGTCATCAGCTACATAGAAAGTAATTTTTTTAAAGCATTCAGGTTTTTAAAACACTGCAGAGTAACCTTAAAACCAGTAAACTTTCATTCTCATATGAAAATAAGAAATATATTTTCTATTAAATTAAATTCCATGTTAGAATTTCCATGTATTTGATTAAGATACCAAATGACTACATATGGTTTAAAAATCCATTTGACAAACGCTCAACTTTTGAGAGTGAAAAACAAGACAATCCTAGAAGCTATTTCCATCAATTTACAGCAGATTATAATAGCTTTGCAAATTGCTCAGCAATTTTTAAGATTATTTTTAAGATACGCATTTTTGCTTCCTCTCATATCTACTATAAAAAAGAAAACTTATCCACAGGGAAAAATTGCTTAGGAGACCAATTTCTTGAACTCAGGGAAAGGTTTGTATCACTGGGGCTTTTAGAAGTGATAACAAATGTGGATTAAAAAAAAATTAGAGCATCCACTCTCAGACACAACAGAATCAAAACAAGTGAGAAAGGTGAGAAAGAACCAATAAGCAAAACTTACTAAAAAACTACTACTGGCTGTCTGTATAACCTTGGATTTTATATTGTATGGGTTAAGACAGCACCTGAAGGGTATTTACATGCATCCGTACCCACATGGGTGTTATTACAATTCCAGTTACATAGTTAACCAAGTTGGAGTCAAACCAAGGCACAAACATTTCAGTTTCCACTGTAAAGTCAGCATTTAAATGGCATCAACAACATGTTAACACTTCTGTCACCTGTCAATTTTTATGAGAAAAATAACAGATAAAATCAGTTCTTACCATCAGCCTTCTTCAGGGCTTCCATAACCTTAACAGGCAAAGAGGATCCAAAAGCCTTAACATCATAGTTAATAGTCTCACTTGCTGAGGGATGCTGGATAACTCTGGTAGGAGTTGCTCTTAAACAAAACAAAAAGTTATCGTTAGTTTTTTATTGTTTCTTCATCAGTTTCAACAGATATTTACTTCATTAGTACCTGTTTAGAAATAGATGTGATGAAATGGGTTTATGTAAAATAAACATGCTCCCTCTGGGAGCACCATCTAAAGCAGTAATTTGGTGGCCTCCTTACAAGTTATTAGCTGTCATCAAATTCCTTTATTTTTTAAAGAACTGATTTTGAATATGCATTCCTCTGCCAGCAACAAAATCACTGTTCAACTTCTCTACATTCTGGTTACCTGTAGAATAAAGCCATCCACAATGCCAGGAGAAGCTCAACAGAAGTTCTTCCCTGACTGCAGGGCCTATTTCCAGCCCCAGTTCTGACACTGCTGGGCAGTACGCACTGTGCAACACTTGGAACACCCATGGCAGCTCAGATCAGCTAGCTCTTCTGCTGCCCTTGTTTTACTGTGGAGACTGCAGTTCTTATCTGTTTCAATCATTATTTGTTTCACAATATAATTTATCTGCTTTGCATCTTCCCCCACCTTCTCCTTCTGGAACTGCACAGGTCTGTCTTGTCTTTTGAATACGATTGCATGGGTAAATTTCTCTGCTTTTAGAAGATACTGCCCTCTTTTTACTTCTCCTCACAAGTAAAATGATGTCGTGGACCTCCCCAGCGTGAAATGCCAAAACATGATACACAGCTAGAACACAAGCCTGACACCTGGTTTGGAAAAAACCCGTATTAAACAGACCTGAAGTAAAAGTTCCCCAAAACTGAAAGTGGGCAATCTTGTTTATCTCAACAACAAATAGCTGCTCCTGAAAAAAGAGATTCTGAACCCCTGAAATTGATCTGGGGCTCATGTTAAATCTCATTTTGGATTCATATGGAAGGGAGAAGAGGGGAAGCTGGGGGGAGTGGGGGTGGGAAATGCCTAAACTTTGGCTATTTTATCTTCTTTTTAAATACAGAGGTTCTTATTATTTTCATATTTTTCCTATACCAGGGATACATCTGAGGAACCCTTGAACTCTAATAAGAGATATTTATAACACTGAACATGTGGTATTGTATATTTATAGTACAATATAATGTACAATACCACTTTTAAAGAACCTTAAAACTGTTCAACTACAAAACGTTTCAGTCAGAATTTGCTACCATGAGAACAGAGTATATCAAAATCCTACAAAGAATCTGAGCGCACCTGAGAAACCACAGACTAATAAAGTCTTACTACTCCTGTAGGAAAGTAAATGAGCAAAATGAGTAAACATAATTAGTAACTCATAGATTTTTTTCTTTTTATCCTTTTCATACAGAAAAAGTCATGCCTAACAGTTCTATCAGAATTTTCCAAAAAACAGTCAGTGAATACAATCCAGACAATACTAAGTACTTAAACTTCCCAAAATCTTTCAAAAAGATCCCTTTTCAAAGATTCCTAAAGAAATCAAGCTGGGAGATATGAGGAAAAGTCTTACTGTAGCCCAAACACTGTATGAAAGATGGCAATAAGCAAAAATAATACGGAGGAAAGAAAGGCTAATTTATACACTGCAGGAAAGTTGCCGTTCTATAAATCTGTACTGGTGTCTAAAATCTTCAGCACAGTTGTAAAAGAAACCAACTACAAGTGACGGTGTCTTGACAGTACAATATTATTTAGGACAGTCAAACAGCAAACAAAATATCTGAGTTACTAAATACAGAGTAAAAGGCAAAACAGAAAACATCATGACAACTCCATTTGCTATTGTAGCAAAACTACTGAAAAGAGATTTAAGGATGATCAGAGATACAGAACATCTTACAATACATCCCAACAGAAAAACAAATGGTAAAACCGCATTCGTGAAACAGCAATATTGTAACCTACAATGGCTTGAGCACGTAAAAATGAGGCAGAGTTTCCAAAGAGAGATGAAATATTCTGTTAAACCTTCTTGTATAGACCGTTGAAAGCAACAGCTTTCAGGCAGAGCCCTCTCATTAGGCTCATTATAAGTATGCCTTAATACATTTACTGAGGCACAGAACCAATATAATCCAATTGCTGAGTATTACACATGACCAAATGACACTTTTCCCCCTCCTTTTACTCAGTAAGGCCAAATGATTTTATCTAACTAAAAGCCTCTGTGTCTGCATCTGGGTTTTGGTTGTGTTCATAAGACTCAAGGAAAAGACTCAGATGGCAAGCAGTTGAACACTTGGGTCTTTTTTTTTTTTAAATTACGATACTTTTTTTGCTACTTTCTTTAATCACTAGCCTAACTTCCTATTAGCGCTCTCAACAATTACTGCTACTTCAGCAAACAAAGAGCGAGTCTGCTCAGACCCTCACTCATAGCAATCTCACTGTGTATAACAGACTCCTTCCCCAAGCAACAAATGAGCAGGCCTCCCCTGAACAACGAGGCAGATGGCAGCAACTGCAGTCAGCCTCCTCTGCACTCGCGCAGCAAGAGGTAACGCCACCGCCGGTCGCTGTGGAAGGGGTGGCCGCAGAGAGCCCGCCGGAGGAGCAGCAGGGCCCGGGGGACACCCCGCCCGGCAGCTCTGCACGGGAGCTGCCGCTCACTCCCCCTCCCCTCAGCGGGCCGGCAGGCGGCTGCACTACGCGCAGAGCCCCGACTGCAGTGCCTGCCACGGAACCCCGGGAACGGAAGGCTCGGGGTCCATTCCAGAAGCGGGGAAGGAAGGCAGAGGGGGGAACCCTCAGGGCCCGAGCGGCGCGGCCCGAGGCGGGCGGGAACCCCGGCCCCGCCTCAGAGCGCGCCGGGAGGGGCGGGGCCGGGGCCCAGGCAACGGCCCGGCGGGAAAAGGCGGCTCGCGCCCCCTGGCCCCTGCCCGAGGCCCGGCCGGGCGGAGGGGGCGGGACTCACCGGGCGGAGAGGGAGCCGCTCCTCCGCGCCACCGGGGAGAACAGCACCGGGGAGCTGGCTGCCGCCACGACGGCCAGGTTCTTCCTGCCGCCCGGGCGGGAGAGAGGGCTGGGGGCGGCGCTGCCGAGGTTCCTGCGGGCCGACCCGCCGGGGGTCCGCGGGGAGGCGGGAGCCGAAGGGAACATGGCTGAGGAGCGGTGCCGGCCCTGCGCTCCCGCCGGGCGCCGGCTGACTGCGTCACTCCGGGGCGGGGCGGGGAAGAGCGGAGCCCGGCGCAGCCCCTGCCGGGGAGCGGCGGAGACCCCGTGCCGGCTGCCCGCTCAGGGGGCGGCCCGGCCCCGCCCGGCCGTCGCACCCCGCTGGCCGTCTTCCCGTCTCTCCTTGCTACCAGCCGGCAGCGGGAAACTACCCTCATAAACACATCGTAGCTGTTACAGACTCAAGCATTAACACAGACGTGTCCAATTTCTCCCTTAGCTGCACCAGCGCTCCCGCCGCGCCTCAGCAGAGGGTTTTTCCTCTCCAGAGCGGGGGGAGCGGAAGGAGACTGCCTCAGGCCCGCCGGCACGTCGTGACCTTCAGAAGATGGCTGTCTTACCGTGCCCTCTTCCCCAGCACAGGAGCCTGAGCAGGTGCTTTCCTCACGCTGAGGCTTAGGCAGCCAGCTGTGTCGGGCGGCCTCAAAAAAACACGGGTCCCCTTCGCTCGGATCTTCCTGAAGAAGGGCGGATGCGCTCGGTCCTTCAGGACGCTCCCAGTGGGATTCACAAGGCTGGATTTGGGAACCATTTTTCACTGACTTCATGCAGTTCTGGCACTAACGACCTTGAGCAGAGAAAGGCAACTGCATATGCTCAAAAAAGTGCCATTGAAAGACCACTGGAAACTGCTGTTTGGCCTTTTGGAAGGACATGTATTCCAGTACTAGAGTTGCCTAATCTTTAAAATAGGCTGTGCTGTAACCTGTGCTTGTCCCTAAATTTCTAATTAAAAAGAAAAAAAAACAAAACACATTCCATGCAAATCTTGGTATGTTTCACATCTATGGTAAATAACAATCGTGCACTACAACTATTTGATGGTATAGAATTAGATTTTAGTCTTAAAGGGGAGCTAAATTTTCTCATTGAAAGAAAATACTCAACTGCATTGGTTTGTATGAAAAAAAGTGTTTCCAGAAGGTAGGTATGTACCATCTACTCTGGGAAGCAGTTGAGTTATATGTATATTATCAATCTTAATTAGTTAAGATAAAATTAACTAAAAATAGAACATTCAAAAACTGCCCATCAGTTTCCAAAACCATGTTCTTTCATTAAAAGTGTTATGGCGATTATGCGTTCTATGTGGACTGTGGTCCAACAGGACTGAACCTGAAACGCAGAGGAGGTAAACTTGAGATACTTCATCTGGCAGTACTGAAGTATGAGGCACCTGTCTGAATGTTCCAATGCTTTGCCTTTTAACTTCACTCCATCCCCTTTTGCTTTGATTTTATGGGAAAGGCAAAATAGGAATATTTAGTGGAATATCACTATACTGTTACATTAATGTAGTATCCTTCTATATAGCCTTCTCTATTTTACTCCATGCAGTGATGCTAAATCATGTTACTCTTGTTTCATCAAGAAAAACACAAAACCAAACCAGGAAATGCACACTCAAACAAGCAAATGGGGAAAAAATGAGTAAAATTCAAGCTGCTGTCCACATTTCCCAACATCCATGAACGGTGACATTCAAAGTATTTTGAAAACTGAAAGCCCCCCTTCACATCTCGTTTCTAAAATATTTAAGATGATGCAGTGTGAGCCGTAGTTTTTTGCTGATTCAATCCTGTATACACTTTGCTACACTTCCTCAGGGAATTACTCGCCTTCCTTTTGCTGTCCCAGCCCCGCGTTAAGAGCTCCATCTTCAGGAGAGAGGATACAATTCAACCTTTAAATCTCATTTTCGACGGAGAAAGCTAGCTTATGCTAACTATATCGGTTAGAGACTTAACCAGTTCTTGAACTGGGATGCATGTGGTATTTGTTTTTCACATGAAATGGTGAATGTCCAGCAGGCAATTTTGACAATACTGACCTAGTGGCGACTTGAACTAAGAGAATGGAAATAGTGGACTTACAATAAAGCCACAACTTCAAAATACGTGGGATTGATAATATTTTTATACTTCTGGTTTTGATTTATTGATCGATGGATTGAAAAACAGTGTAGAGTATATTGCTTGGGTAGATTAGCCACAAATAGCTGCCTACTTATTTAGAAAGAAAATTAGTTTGCAAGGATAGCAGCAATCAAACCCCATCATCTGCAGAGCAAAACAAAATTGCCATGAATTGGTTAACTGATTGTGCCTTATAGGGACTATGCAGATGTTTAAACAAAGATGCGTACAAAAGATCAGTAACATTTTCTTCTTCATAAGATATGTAATGTCTTGCTCATCAGAATACAGAGTTCCCTAATAGGTCAGAGTATTAATCTGTTGGATCATTGCATCGCAAATTTAAGACCCTTAAGCAACTGGAAACACTTCCCCCCATTCAAGACAGCTGAAAATGTTGAGCAGTGGCAATGTGAAGACAGAATTGGCGAGACCACAAAGGCAGGATATTGTCTTCTATTACTCCCCTAACTGGAATCCACTCCCTTTTCAAAGATTAAAGTATTGACAGAAAAGAGGCGCTCTGTATCAGAAGATTAAAGCAAAAAGTTGCATTAACTACTTGAAACCTGAGTTGAAAGAACTTTAGCTCTTTCAGAGATGCCAATCATTCACTGCAGTGATGATGCTATGATCGACACTCAATTTAAGCATTAAAATAAATAGTTTAATAAGTAGTTTAAGTAATAAAGTTACTCAACACTTTATTTTCAGTGTTTTCTCTCAGGAAAACATTCATGCTGTCAAGAATCAGAAAACTAATGAGGAACACAGTAAAGGGATCAAGTGTACATTGACAGCTGACCTTTCATTAAGTCTCCAAATACTCAACCCTAACTAATACAGTCAATTTAGCAAGGTAGTTTTGAAAGCAATTAGATACAGTATTTAAGCCCCAAAAGTCATGACTGAGTAGCAAAAGTTAAGGAAGGAAATAGTTCTGGCCTCCAAGGCAAGGGTGAAAAAGGCAGTATTAATAAAACACTTCAGAATGATGCCCATAGGTATCAACTAAAATATGGCAACTAGCGATAGAAACTGAAAAATGTTTATATTACATATTTGATATACGTGTGTATGTAAATTAATTACATTTATTTTTTAATGTCTGGGAAATCATCTTTACTACTTTTCTACACAGAGAAGGTATGTTTAGGCCAAAGTTGAACACTAATGTGTGCAGCATAAAAGAGAGATGGTTTTATATAATGTGCTGCACCAGGGCTAAAAGGACACTTTGAAAACTCTACCAATTCTGAATAAGGTCTGGCCTTTCCTTCAGGAAATGTTGCGTAAGTTTAATTTGACTTAAATTGTATTTGCCTGCGATCAAAAGCATTTCCTTTTGGCCTTTGAAATACACTAGGAGTAGCACAGCTGTGTTTCGAGCTGTTAAGACCATCCCTCATGGAACTGAACCTCTTCCTACTAACAGTAGCTTAAACAAAACATAGATATACAGTATTACTAAAACCTGAAGGGGGCAATGATGGAAAATACAGTCAGAGAGTGTAAGAAAGTTTGGTTTATACTTGTTTCTGATGCACAGTCAGATACTCTCACGTTAAGTCTTTTGTACATTGCGTGGCCCCTTTTTGTCCTATGGACCATGCTACACAAGGCAGCAGCATGAAATAGTGGTCTTTGGCACGAGACGCCTATCAGGATTGTTAGAGATACACCAACAGTTTCCACCTTAGACAGGAAGGTCTTCAACTCTTGTAACAAAAAGAATGCAATACTTCAATTTTTCTCTCTCTCACACCTTTTTCCTCATCAAGCTACTAGGGCTCCTACAGTTCAAAATGCAACCATATTCAGTGTTGACTAGCGCTGCTGTGGAAGTATACAGTGTGCCATGTGCACACATCACATACCTTGTAGGTGTGTAAACCACAAATCTGAAGTTGTCCAGCAAAGCTTCCTACTTGCAGATTACGAAGAAACTTTGTTTTCTCACCTTGTTGAGGTCTGTCATTTGTTCAAAGGAGTATTTTGAGTGGTTCTAACCTGAATAAAGTCTGTTATCCAATGTACCTGCTATGACAGACATTCACCTTTCTGTGGACTAGAGCTTTTCCGTAGCTTTTCACACTTTTCTGTAGACTGCAACCCTGCCAGAACAACTAATGAACAAAAGACATAAAACATTCATTTAGTTCGGCTGCAAGGAATTCCTGTTACCTGTGTAAACACATGAATAAAGGGGCTCATTGCATCTCACATAAGGAGAGGTTACATGAGTCAAGACTAAAGTTCAAGCCCCTCTAAATACATTATGAAGAGAATAATTGGTAGTCAACACTGAAATTAAACATTGGGTCAGTGGTATTTTTGGCATATCTTTAATACAATATCTGCTTGTAGTTAAACTATATCAGAAGATAAAATTACATCTGGATGTAATTTTATTTTCATTTCTTAGCACAGGGATCTCTTTAGCGTTTTCACTATGTTCCACAAAGTGCCATTAATGGCACATTAGATAAACATTTTAAGCTTGCCCAGCACTAGGTATCTCACCTATTGCCAATAAAGTTTTCCAGCAACAAGTTTTCCTAGCATAGATGAGTTTTAATGTGACCTGGAAAGTTTCCAGCTTTTTTAAATTACCTTGTGGGGTTTTGCATCTTCAGAAAGTCTAGAGAGATTCTATTGGAAGATTCTTAAATTAGAAACATGAAGCCTACTCTTTACTACCAAATGTACACTCCTGCAGTTATTCAAATTAATGTAATGCTATTATTTTACTAGTTGTCCTTGAGAAGGCAGTTTACTAGCTGTCCCTAATAAGGTAGTTAGGCAAAACCTGGGATTTCTGAGTGAAATATTAAGTAACAATAAAAAACTTACATATGCCTTAAAAAAAGGACAAAAACATATATATAAGAGGGTGTTCTTTTGGACGTTGTCTTAGAAAGGAAGTGAAACTAAAGAACTGGGAAAACAGAGGAGGGAAGAAAATGCATGCAAATTTTAGATTTTCATATGCTGACTTAATATACTAATACACTTCCTTTGTCCTTATGTAAAGTCAGTTAGGTTTTTTGTTTGGTTGCTTTTTTTGTTGGGTTTTTTGTTTGTTTGTTTGTTTTTTTAAAGAACTTTCCTCCAACTCATGCTTCCATACTCTCTAAAATGTGTTCTCATATGTAATTCTCTACAGTAACTGTAGATGGTGATCATAATCAACTTTCACATTTCAGAACAAATGGTAACTGAAAGGACAGTGTAGTGGAAGTCAGAACTTTCAGAGTACGTTAGTGTCACGCATTTTTGAATTCCAGCAGTTTAAGACTACTGACGAGCACAGAAAGCAAAAGTTCCTTGAAAAGGGAAGAGACAATGATATGAAAATTATAAGATTGTCATTTAATTACCCTTAAAATACTGAACTTACTTGAGAATGCAGCACATCATCATACAGTGCATTACAGCAAACAAGATTCTAAATGGTCTAAATTAACGTAAAGCAGAAAAATCTCTACACTGAAATTATCTTAATGTGATAGACATTTTTAAAAGTTGCAATAATTATTAAAAAGCTTTCAATAAAAAGTTTAAACACATTTAAGTTTCAAAAGAATATTTTGTACATTTTGGAAAAATATAACATTTACTTTACATAACTGAAACATAAGTTATATTCTTTGTAGTTTGTAAGCTTCCATTATTCATACATTCTCTCATACATTTTCTTTTAATACATCCTTTTCTCTGGATTGTAAATCTAATGCAAAAGTATCACTATTCTGAAGAAAAGCTTGTTTCTGCATTAGTTTCCTGAAAAGTCCATTTGGATTTGCAAGTAGATCCTCATGTTTTCCACATTCAAGAATTTTACCCTGGCCAAGAACTGCAACAAAATCAGCATTCTGAATAGTAGACAGACGATGAGCAATAATTAGGACTGTCCTCCCTTCCATCAGCCGGTCCAGAGCTTCTTGCACTAGATACTCATTTTCAGCATCCAAAGCACTAGTAAGAAATGGGAAGCAGGGAGGGGAGAGAGGAGGATATTTGTTATTTTAAGATGGGTTAGTTTTGTATGCATTAGGCTTATTTTGCTAAAACTGCAAACCCTTGCTATTGTTGATGAAGAGGCACCAATGGAACTGCAGGAAAGTTTCGTGACTATGCTTAGTGCACACATCCAAGTTATAGGCATTACATATTCTCATATGCAAAAATATGCATGGAGAAATAACACTAAATTAATTCAGTGAAAAAAATTAAGTTATACTGCAGTATAACCATCTCTCTTTTACACTAAGATCTTAATTTAAACTAAAGATACAAAAAAGCTTTAAGTACATGTTTCAAAACCAAATTACATATTACAAATTTAATTCCATGAAAAATTACAACACAGTGTACGAGCTATCCTTTCCACTTTGCATAAACAGCTTTTATCACAGGTCTCCTAACCAATTCACACATTCTAGAAAGCACATTCTTTTTGTGGGTAGAGAAAAGTAAGGTGCTAGATAATTTGTGCAAGGGCATGCAGAGACAGAAAGAAGAGAGAACACCTCCCAAATCTGAGTTTTACAGATAGATCATTTCTAAGTTTCTATTTGTTTTCTTTCTTACCTTGTTGCTTCATCTAACAGAAGAATTTTAGGATTCTGAAGAAGAAAGTAAAATGGGTTATAACAACAATTAGACAAGATCTGAATATTTATATCAATAGAGAACAGGATTCATACAGCTTGAAACTCCAAGTAAATGTACTTACTTCATCAAAAGAACTGAGTGTTGTTCAAAGTATTACTTTTAAGAAGTCTAAATGCTAAGAGGACAAAACAGAAACAACACTCTTCCATCTTCAATTTTTCCAAACTACAGTAACAGAACACTATTACCTGATAACTATTTGAAAGATACAAACTAAAGGTGGGAGATGATTTTTAATGCATACTTGGCAGCACTGTGGTCAAAAGTTCAACTTCCTATTTACTGCTCTTATGTGGATCTTTCACAGAGGCTTGGCTACCCTCTGCTTGCAGTCAGTCTGCTATATGTAACTGTCTAGTAACAAAAAATAACAAAAACCTACCAACAAGCAGTATTTCACCCACAGATTAAATACATAGTACTTAAGCACTAGCATTTAAGAACTCTTCCCAATTAAATAAAAAATTTAAAAAAAAATTGCCAGCACTCAGATCCCTAAGAAGCTTCTTCTGAATTACAGTACATAACCCAAACTTCTTTGATAAAGTTGAGAGTAAAAGCTTTAGACTTTATCTGGAAGAGAAGGGACTCCACATCCGCAATCACATATATACCAACTACTCATTTATTTTTTACAACTTCTCCTGCCCCCCCCCCCCAAATAAAGCCTCTACTCCCATGAACTGTACTTGACATGAACTGCAATCAGCTTTTCAGCATTCGTGGCAAAAGAGAACTGGTATAATGAAAAATTCCCAGTAATCTAGCAGAACTGGGCATGCTAGGATGTTATAGAGACCCGTGCAGCTTAACGTGCATGTAAGCTGGGTTCAGCAAGGGTCAAAACCTCCAGCTGAGCACCAGCACCAAACTGCCTCCCTGTGAGGCCCCATGGCTGTCCCTGAACCAAACTCCCTGTCCTTCTGATCCTCAGAAGCCTCCTCAAATTTGTGCAGCACAGAGTCTGCCCTAAAGCTACACCCATGTCAACCCTTGAAGAAAAAAATGACACAACATTGTGCCTGAAATAGTATCTTGTCCCAAATCCAGACCAGCTCCCCTCAAAGCCAAGACAGGGCATCTACAGTGCTAGTAAGCTGCAACCCAGAAAAATCAACCCATGAATGACAGAGATCTGAACACAGAGGTAGAAGTGTCTTATATGAGTATAGTAGCACCACATTCTTAAAGTCTTCCTTCATCCTTGACCTGGTCTTATGAAAGTGAGCCATTATACAATGATTTACCATCAGTGTTGGCAAGAACTATCAAAAAACATGACTGAAAGCTAGGAAGAAGCACTTACATAAGTAAACTGTTTTTAGTTAAACCACTCAGCCCTTTCAAACTTCCTCATTAAAGTAAAAGATATAACTTTCTTTTTAAAAATATTTTTCCACCTCTCCCATTGAAAGACCTCCTCCTTTTTAACCCTTCCCGCCTCCCCACAAAGTAGTTAAATAGCTATTTGGGTGCTGGCTTACCTTGAGCAGAGCTCGAGCAATCGCAATTCGTTGCTTCTGTCCACCTGGGGCAAAAAGCTCAGTAAATTGAAATAGGAAAACAGATGTGAAGTAATTTTAACTGAATGCCTGGACTGAGCAGAATTAGGCACGTGTACTTTAGGGGGGGGAATGGAGATGAAGGAGGGATTTTTTTAATACTTATGGCAGGCTATGACTTGGAGAAAAAACTGGTAACAAAAAATAACAGAATTTTTACTTCACTCTATAGTATCAAGATTTTTAAAATAAGCAATATAAAGATGTACCTGAAAGCAAAATGCCTTTTTCTCCAACAACAGTGTCAAACCCTTTTGGAAAATCTCTGATAAAACTAGCAGCATTAGCTATTTCAGCAACTTTCTGAATCTCCTCTGCAGTCACAGTAGAAGGATCCTCTGCACCATAGGCAATATTTTCAGCAATAGAACAGGAGAACAGAATTGGTTCCTGATAAATTCAAAAACATAACTAATATGGTAGATCTGTAATTACATACATGTATTGTCTATATCTCAAATAACATAAATCCCACTTACAAGACCCAGCATTAATTTCTTTTATATCCATACAAAAGAATATGTAAGCTAGAGTTAATTGAACTAAAAAACAAACAAATAAATAAACCTCTCCTAACACCAAAATGGGCAGTGAAAACCAATTAAAAAATAAGTTGCTTTTTTAACTGGCAAAACATAACCCTCGATTCCTAATATTTGAGGAAGAGTTCAGAAAGAGCTATTCATTCAAACATCAGAAAATCTCCCTTTGTACTTTACTACATATCATCATTTGCAACAATGATGATTCTTCTCTTAATCTCTACACAGATTTCATGGCATTTTGTGCATTTAATTTACATTAAAGCTTAAAACAGAGAAGATGACTGGCAGATAGGACAAGTGATGCACAATGGGAAATTGTTTGAAACAAGGTAAGTCTGCTCTGTTTATTAAATAAAGAGATGCTATAGTATGAATACCAGTATGAATCTCCTACTCATAACTCAAGTGGAATACGTACATTCAAAAAGAAAAATGCTAATGTGCCCACAGGAAAATAATTTTTGCACAAAAGCTTTTGGTGGCATTATTACAAAAAGTAGATGTTTCGAAATGCAACATATACCCAGTTATCCTTATGCTTTTAACCAGAACATCAACCTAACAGTTAATTGCACTGTGAAGCATCTGGGGAGACAAGGGAAGGAACATACATATTTTAATTGGTCAAACAGTTTATTTTTAAGAGTCCATTGAACATCTTTCTGTGCTTCCAGAGTTTGGGGGTTGCTAGGGAGCGGGCACTACAAGAGTAAGTGCCAACAGTGCTGTATTTTCATGCTTTCCTAATGGAATCATGTTTGCCTGGAAACAACACAGAGCACAGAAAGTCAGTTTTCAAATGGTTGTGTAAAATATGACTGTGTAACTTCCATTAACACAAAATGTGATTAAAATGTTAAGCTTTGTGTTACTTTCTTCAACAAATCATAGCAAACATCACCATGGTCATACCTATACAACTTGCAACAATGTACTTTCCAGTCTCCACATGCACACTTTTCTTCTAAGCTAACACTTTGAATCTCTGTGATTATGTAAAAACAGACTACAGAATAATGGGACTAGCTCTGAATACTTATTTTTAGAACAAAGCATGCACAACAGCAGTTATGGTGAGATGGAGGGATTTCACTGAGAAGCAAGATTATATAGTTTTAAAAAGAAGAAAAGTGAGGCACACCTAGTCGATCACACAAAATTATTTCATTCACTTAGAATTTTTTTCTTCCTTACCTGACTCACTGTTCCAATCTTTGTCCTGAACCACAGTGGATTTAACTGACGGATATCAAAGCCATCAACAGTGATAGTACCTTAAATTAAGAAACAGTAAAGTCAAGTGTGTTTGACAAGTACTGAAAAGAGGTGGAAAGAACAGTTGAGAACAACCACCCCTGAGGAATCACATACTGGTGGATCAGAAATGCAAAGCTATGCAGGCACCCCCACAAGGTAACCACACACCCCAGAGGGAAGCATGGTGCATCAGTGGAATAGTCACATCAGGACCTCAAGCACAGGAACCCCGACTGTTTATAAGGTGTATCTGAGGTGCAAAGCATCAATTGTCACGAATAAGAGCAACACACAAAACATACCTGAGATAGGATCATACAGCCTCAGCAGAAGGGATACAATAGTCGATTTCCCTGTACCACTTGGGCCAACCAGAGCCGTAACAGAGCCAGCTGGAATGGAAAGGCTAAAATCTTTGAAAATGGATGTTTCTGGACGTGTTGGATATGCAAACTCCACATCCTTGAATTCCAAAGCACCTCTGAATGTGTCTTTGCCTAGTACGATTCCCTCTATATGACAAAGAATAAAATACAGAAACATGAACAGAAACAAAAATCAGCACAGCCCTCCTAGAACTTGCTTTACAGACACTCAATAGAAATATCTATCTCCATGTTAAATCTAGGGATAGCTGCAAGCCACAATTCAGGACCACAGGGGTTATACTTCAGCCATGACTGAATCAGTGTGGTACACCACTCATTCCCAAACGCAATTTCAGGTTGCTCACCAGCAGTGAACGTAGGCTAGCTACAGCAAGAGGGAGAATTTGCATCTTGCTAATACCTAACAACTAACAATGTTCACTTCTAGTAGAATTATCTGAATTTTTAAACATATTATAAACAGTTTAAGTTTTGTCAATTAGGAGCAATGAAATAAAATGGCATTGTTGAAGGCCAAAGTCCCGTTGCCATAGAACACATGCAAAAAGATAAACATTGCAAATCACTTACTGCCCTTTCACCAAGCCACAAAAGTCACCTGAAACACCCTCCCCTTTGGATAAGAGCAGTTCCCTCTCCACTGCCTGTTAACTGGGTGGCTTTTAAGCAAAGGCTGTCACTGGAATAAAGCTGCTGCTAGGTTTGTTGCATTAATGGCCATTTTTTGGATTTATTTTTTTTTTAAGTGGAAAGTATATTTAATAAATTCAGGACAACAGTGTATTCAAAAACCAATCAGAGCCATAACTCTTATGCAACAGTTCACTGTAACTAAAATTTCAGTTTGTGAAATACCATAACAAACCATCATGAATGAATGATTGCCAAAGTTAAATAAAACCATCTTCTTTCTGGAGCGCAGCGTTTGATTTAAACAATTACCTTAAAAGAATATCAGTACTAGAAAAAGCTTATAAATAAGACAAAGAAACACAATTTCTTCAAGCCCTGCTAAATCCCAGTGACATATATCCATACAAAGCAAACTAATTGGACAGTGATGCTGCATTCCCGAAGGACAGAGTCTCACTGATGCAGTTCCTACCAGTTCCATGAAAACTGGCAGCAACCAGAGCAACACCCAAGTAGTGTTTGTTCATGCTGAAGACATGCAACTCAAACCCCTTAATTCTTTTCAGACACAGCACACAAGTAACCCCCGGCTAGCCACAGCACATAGTAGCACATGCCCATGTTTGGTTAAATGGTAGCTGTGGATAGGAAACACAGACGCCCATCAGTAGCAATCAAGATTTCACTAGTCCTGCTGTTCCTAGAGCAAATACTTTATTTTGCTTTTCTTTTTCCCAGATTCCCTCCTCTTCTCCAGGCTTTCAGCTTAATGGTAGTAGCATAGAAATGGCAAAGGCGAGAGCACACAATTTCAGACTCCTTCCTTGACTTTAAATTCATGGACATACACATTGTAACTTGTTTGTTAGGTAAAAGCACAATGGTCTGTAAACCTCCCTTTGGGAAAAGAAATGTATTTGCTAAATCCTGTGCTAGCAACATAATCCTTACTGTTACCAAAGTAACAAGTAATCGCTTATCTTTATTCTCGGTTCCAGTTATTGCACAGTCTATTCCATGGCCTGAAACACTGAAATCTACTGCAATACAGGAAGTCTTGTACCACAAGTCCTTCCTCTACGTGTTACTGTATCTAAAAGCTATATACAGGATTGTGCTTGTTTCTTGTTCTGATTCTAGACACAGGGAAAAAAGACATTGTAATTTGTTCCTGAGATACTTGTTGTCACCAACAACAGCTGAAGTTCCGTGAAAATAAAACCTAAGTAGCTAAAAGAGTAGATGTTTCAGGTGGGTTTGGACAGTAGAGAAATAGTCTCTTGGCTTTATTGTCTGATGAGCCAGAAATCAACTATAATTGGATTTTGAGACAAAGGTTTATATCCTTTCCTATATATTTAGTTTATACTGAAAGGAAACTTAAAAGAAGCTTTCCATAAGCCTATGCTACATGGACGTCTGCAATTTTGCCCGATTTATGTTCCGTCTATAAAATAAAGATTGTTTTCTGGATATTACTATTGGTGTGATTAAACAATACAATACTTGCAGTGGGAAAGACAACTTCTGCCCCAATACTACTGCTCACTCTGCACTGGTACCACTGTAAAGATGAAGACCACTGAAATAAACCAGATTTAAAAAAAAAAAATCCCATCCAAATGATGATGAAATCAACAGTTGCACTAGGTCTATGCAGGGCACAGCAAACTTCAGTGTGGCACTGGATGTCATGGCAGGAAGTTTAAGCCAGCTTCATTGCTGAAGACAAGAGTGTGTAGCTATCCCTTCATCAGCCAGTTGGTGGTTACCGTTCGGACAAATGGCTGCTAGTCTAAGTTTGCCTCCATCCATTGGAAACAATACTACTTTTCACTGCCTAAGTAAAGTCTATGCACATTGCAAAGCATCCTACAGACAGGCTTGCAGCTGTGAAGAGAAATGAGACAGAGGCCAGACTATGACTTGGTATCCATCAGAGTAAGAACTTCGTGAATTCCAGTGCAGGGAGACAGAAGCAGAACAGAAATGTGAAACACAGCATTTCAAAAGAACCCCTCTGTAGTAACCAACTCAAAAAATAAAACTCCATTCTTTCTGTGCTGCTGTGGCAAAGAAAGCCAACAGGATGCTGGGTTGCATCAATAAGGGCATCACCAGCAGAGATAAAGTTGTCATTATCCCACTCTACTCAGTGCTTGTGTCCTGGTTTCAGCTAGGATAGAGTTAATTTTCTTCCTAGTAGCTGGTATAGTGCTGTGTTTTGGATTTAGTAGGAAAATAATGTTTATAACACACTGATGTTTTTAGTTGTAGCTAAGTAGTGTTTATACTAAGTCAAGGATTTTTCAGCTTCTCATGCCCAGCCAGCAAGAAGGCTGGAGGGGCACAAGAAGTTGGGAGGGGACACAGCCAGGACAGCTGACCCAAACTGGCCAAAGGGATGTTCCATACCATATGACATCATGCCCAGTATATAAACTGGGCGGAGTTGGCTGGGAGGGGTGGATCGCTGCTTGGGAACTGACTGGGCATCGGTCGGTGAGTGGTGAGCAATTGCATTGTGCATCACTTGTTTTGTATAGTCTAATTCTTTTAGTATTATTATTGTCATATTATTATTATCATTATCATTATTTTTCATTCCTTTCTGTCCTATTAAACTGTCTTTATCTCAACCCACAAGGGGTTGTTTTTTTTTCGATTCTCTTCCCCATCCCACTGGGGGGGGAGTGGGTGAGCAGCTGCGTGGTGCTTGGTTGCTGGCTGGGGTTAAACCACGACAACTTGTCAGGCCACACCTGGAATACCGTGTTCAGTTTTGGTCCCCGGTATACAAAAAAGATGTGGGCAGGCTAGAGAGGGTCCAGAGAAGGGCCACAAAGATGATCAAAGGACTGGGAAGCCTGCTGTGTGAGGAAAGGCTGAGAGAACTGGGTTTGTTCAGCCTTGAGAAAAGAAGGCTTAGGGGAGACCTTATCACCATGTTCCAGTATTTAAAGGGTGGCTACAAAGAAGACAGAGACTCCCTTTTTACGAGGAGTCACATGGAAAAGACAAGGGGTAATGGGTACAAGTTACTCCCGGGGAGATTCCGATAGGACACAAGAGGAAAATTTTTCACAATGAGAACAATCAGCCATTGGAATCATCTCCCCAGGGAAGTGGTGGATCTCCCAACATTGGATACTTTTAAGACTCGGCTGGACAAGGTGCTGGGCTATCTTGTCTAGACCGTGCTTTTGCCAAGAAAGGTTGGACCAGATGATCCTTCAGGTCCCTTCCAACCTGGGATTCTGATTCTATGATTCTCTAAAGCCAGAGCTCACTCAAAAAATCTGTTAGGTCTGTTGCATGTTCTTTTCTGACTCTTCCTCTTAGAGCAGCCCTTACAAAGTTTCCAAATTAGAGGACCATATAAAACTTGGAGAGAAACTAGTGTTGACAGCTCACCTAGATTCTGCTATGTCGCATTTCTTAACAACATACAGAGCTGGTGAACACTCATGCACGACTTTTGCTTAGTGGGATGCAGCTGATTAAATAAAACAGCAATTCACACAGAAAGTAACTTCTACAAGCAGCTCATTGAACTACTTTGATGGACACAGGCAAACGCTGTTTATACAAAATATACTCAGTACTGGAGGGTGTTGTCTAGCTTCCGAACAATAAAGCTGTAAATAAGGCGTTGCTGGCAATATATTTTTATTTACTATATTTAAATATTATTAAATATTCTAAAAATATTTAATTATACTATTTAAATAATTAAATATTATTAAATATTATTTTAATGCTTATTAATATTTAATTTTTATATTTGTTTAAATGTTACTATGTTTAAATAGTTATTTAAAAGGCAGATTTATAGATGAAGTTTGCATGTGTTCTTTTGGGGATTTGAATACTACATCAGCAAGCCTCCATAAAAAGCAAACTTCCATAAAAATCTAACACCTCTCAAAGGTGAGCACATTCTTCTATAAACATACTGATAAAAACAGATGTGATTTCAGACTCACAAGCCTATCTTTAGGCCTAAAGCAGGCCATGAAAAGAATTCAGATGTGAATGATTGATCTGCCACAAAAATTGCTTGTTTCTCCTCACACTTTCAACAATGTCAAACTTGATTAATAAAGGACATTGCCTCCCCTTCAAAACTTACTTGTTCATATCCTTAGAACATTGCAGCTATATGAAAAATATTATGTTCATGTTACCAGGTCCAACACTACACATGTCAAACTAGGAGATTGCCTAGTATGGCAGGCTGCTCATGCAGCAAAAGGCCCATAGCTCCCTTACCCATACCTGAATTAGGTAAGCCATGTGCTAGAGTGGCTCCTTGCCCCTCTAAAGAAGGGAGAAATGTGGGCAGTGCTACTGTGAGGGGAGGGGTGCAAATCATTCCAAAAGCCACACCTGCTGTACCTGCACATCCACACTCTCCCAAGAAGCAGGACTCCCCACCTCAGCTCCACTCCTTCCTTCCTTTCATTCCCCAGTCATGCCTCAGTCCCCCACTCCCATGGCAGAACTCCTCAAAAATTCAGTTTGGCACGTGCTGCTGAAAGGCCTCAAACTGTTTGCGCTTGCAAGTTAGGTTTCAAATCAACATGTCTTACTAAGGAACTGTTTTCACTGGATCAGTATGAACTGTTTAAACTTGCCATACTCTTAATGAAAAACACCTGGTTTTGAGAGCTTCTCTTTTCAGACTGCTAATTTCTTAGCCATTAGAGATGAGCATGGTAAACCTTTTAGTGGAAATATGAGATACAGCCATCTGAGAGTTCCTCCCTCCCCTCCTTTTTCTTCCTTCCACTCTTTTCACTCTAAAGCTGATCCAAGAGAAAGTGGTGATGACATCAAAGAAATATTCCAAGAAGCTAGAAATGAGCATGTCCTCAGTCACATAACTTTCAAAGTAATATATTTAAAAGCATATTCTGAGTTAATTAAAGAAAAAAGAAAAAACCCACCAAATTTTCAGCTTCTAAAATTTCTGATTGAAGGAAATTTTCATCATCTGTTTCATCGTTAGGAAAAGTCACAAGAATTACCACTGTATCTAGTTTCTTTCAAAAGAATGTAAGTCAGTACTACCTTTAAGTATTACACACATCCTTCTGAAGTACTGGTGACCAATAAGAGAAAAATCAACCTATGAACAGTAACAAACCAAGGACCCACCATTAAATGGAAGTTCGGGCTTCCTTTCAATAAGTTCCCATAGACGTCCACCAGCACCTAGCCCTTTCATTAGCTCAGAATAAAAGGAACTTAGACCTAAACAAAAAGCAGAACAGTATTATGCATCCATATGGAATGGAAGACATAGGAGACATAAAATTTGCATTATACTTTTCATCACCAGCATTGAAGCATCAGATGTGTAGGGGATCTTTCACTCCAATACACTATCAAACATGTTGATTTAAATCCTATCTAGTCTCACTTGAGAGCTACCAATAACCCTTACTCACCATTCTTATTTATATCTGTAAAACAAGTCATTCTGAAGAAAAAAGAAGAAAACGTTAATACATTTAAGCTTGCATATACTCAAAAGCAAAGGAACTCTTTTTCATTCATCTGTCAGGAAGAATAGCATCCAACTTTACAGAAACGGCCTTACATACAACCAGCTATATTTTCAAAATCATTCAGTAGAACGGAGCATTCTGAATGCCCTTCTTTGTCAGACAGGGTTATACTACTACAGGGAAGCCTGGCTGAGTCAGCCACAGGGGAGGGAGAGCACAAAACCCAAGGCTGAACTGACGCTTGAGAAGCTATGTGGAGAATGGACAACGTAAAGAAATACGTCTCCCAACTCAGTGTGCTTCAACCGTTACTGGAGAAAGCAAAAGCTAAGGACAAGGCCTGCATATAGTACTGGGTCCCAGCTCTTAGCAGCTGTGTGAATCATCTTGGAGCTGGCTTGGCTGAAGGGCTTTCCAGTTGAAATAAACACAAAAACCAACCTAGAACCAAAAATGGAGTAAGACATAAATATAAAATGTCTTATTTCTTCATTTTTTGTGTGTCTTGCAAAATGGAGTAACCAATTTCAAAATCTCTGAATTCCAACAGAATAAACATGAAGATTAAATCACTTCCACCTTAAAATGTGTATAGTGTTAAGAGTGATTTCAGGAGGGCAGAAAACCCAAGGTATATTAAAATAGGTTTACTGGTTTATTCTTGCAGAGCAACAAGCCCAGCACAAGGTCATGAGTCTGTAAGTGTAGACAGGGCATTTCATCACGCTGCTGCTGAGGACTATCTGAAAGCTTGCAACACAAGGCACCAGCCATGGTGAGAAGCTGTCTGCTTGGAAAAAAGAGCCAAAGCACCTACATCCTAGAGCAGGGCACAGGGGAGAAGGCATGAGCCTCACAGAGCGCCTTGAAACTGAGACACTGAGGTTTGCAAATTCACAACCACTCATAAAAAAGCATTATATAATATGGACAGCAAATACTATTTAGAAAATGTTTTTAATTTTCATAACCTGTGTTCAGTGTTTGGTAGAAAACACAGCAAACTGTTACAACAAAAAGGGGCAAAGTCCCAAATTATGCAGTGAACTTCAGTTCATTGCATGAACTCCTATATGTATTGATGATGACATATACTGAGCAGACTTAGCACTTCGAAGATTTATATACCTTGCAGGAGTCAGGGAAGGCAGGCCTCTTGTGGCAAGACACCTTTACTTCAGAGTCCCCATAAGAATGAGCTCTGTGCAGAACTATATTCTTCAATAAGTAGAATTTAAAAGGATGTTTTTATAACAAATAAAAATTAATTCAATGACATTTTATCAGTGCTTCTAATCTTATTTTTCATTTATTTAACATTAATTTGTCCCATGTTTTCAAAGTGCCAGGTATCTGTCTGTTGACCAAACTTGGATGATTTAAGCAGATAAGAAAGAGTTTTGGTAGCTGGAGTGGGTGCCACTGGAATTTTGATATTCAAGGAAGCAGGTTTTGTGAATTTTGCCCTCAGACACATCTTTCTGCTTCTCACGATAGCAGGCTTAGTCTTAGAAAAGAAGAGTACAGACGAGCTGCATTGCCCTGATGGTCTATCAGACATAACAGACTCATTTCAAAGAAGAGCCCTTCCAAACAGTTGTCAAACTTCAAAGTACCTTATCTTCATTTTTGCCTGTATGCAGTAGTGAAGACTGCTCTGTCAAAAAGATGAACACTTTGTTTCTGGGCCAGTAGATTACAGAGTCTGAGCTTCAGAGGAGTCAGTCAGTAAGGAAAAACAAAAGGTTAGCACCAGAGTGTTGTGTTCTGCTGGCACTTCGTTTACTCTTCCAGCTCAAGACACTCTATACTGAATTACAGCTAAATTCTACATGCCTTTCTAAATAGAGTACATTTAACACAGACCCACATATTTTGTAAAAAATATACCACCAGTATTATTTCTTTACACAATATACCAAGTATCTTAATTTAGACCCAAAGAAAATTAAAGTAATATGTATCTGTCACATACACACACTGAAAAAAATAACCTCTGTATTCCTTTGGGAAAATTGAAGGCTTATATTAAGTTTTAAATTATTATTTTCATAAACTCTTCATAAAAAAAATTATGTATGATTTCTTGGGAAGATCATTTGGAAGAGACTTTTTAAGGAAGCCAGATCTCTTAAGAGCTTCCTCCCTCCCGCCCCCATACTGACTGTAACGCTTTGAAGTGAAGAAAATCTAATTTCTCATTCCATACCTCCAATGCTTATTCCAACCCAGAAAGCATACATTAGGAAAGATGAGAGTTCACCAACTGTCATGTAGGCACTGCCCATTAGTAATCCTCCTTTGTATAAGACTGAGAGGACAATTAAGTTTCCAGAAAGACCAGTCTAAGGAAAAAGAGGAAAAGGCAGCTTTTGTCACATACATCTTAAATTCCATCCTCTAAAATGTTGTTTCAGAATTTTCCTTCTAATAAAAGGATTCCCATACTATGGGTATCTAGATTTTGAGAGGACTGACTTAAATTTGAACAAAACCAATTCAAAAGCAAACCAAGCCAACAGCCAGACAGATATCCAGTGGCACTGCACTGCACTATCCAACAAACGTTCAAAAAGCAAGCAACTCTTTTTTGTTTTTTTCCCCCCAAGATGGAAAGGAACACCAAACATTATTCTCAACCATCATTAAAGGAGAACAGTTGATAGTCTGCAGTTACGTTGCAGTTTTAGAATATTATTAAGCAAACTCACTGCAAGATGTTATGGAAAAATGCAATCCCACCCTCCCTCCCTCACCTGTGCACTCCCCAGCTTCCTTTGCATTGATGCTCACCTCATCAGGAAGCCAAACCTGTAAAACGCTAAGGGTAGGGAAAGGTTTCCACTGGTTTAGTTCCCTGAATGGACTCAGATAAATAGTACCAAGCTATGGGGTGTGGGGCAGAAATAGAGGCTTAAACTGGCTTTATCATACCACTGTATCTTGAGGTGCAGTTTCACAGCAATTTAGACCGATTTAAGTCCAGTCTTCCCACAGTTTTACGTAGGTTCAATTTACACTCCATTCATTTAGTTGCAGATTTGTAAGTATCCTCATGAATTTTAAAATTATTGACACTTGGCATAACACGGTTGGTTTACTTTCATCAAAATATACTTACTGCTCCAAAGAAGCCTGCCCGAGCTAGTGCCTCTTTTTTAGCCAGCTGTAGCACATAATCAACTTTATTTGTATACTTCTTCATTTCAGCCACTTCTTGCCCAAAAGCTCGAACTGTTCTTATGTTTCCAATACGCTCTTCAGCCAACTACATTAAAGCAAAGAACAAAACAAACACACACAGACACACAATTTGGAATGTTCATATTACAGAACATTTGAAAGTTAAACCAGTATCACTACACTAATCTCCAAATACATTCCTTTGGATACCACTGGAAAATTTCTCATGCCCTCCTCTCCCCACCCCCACCCGCCCTTTTTTTTTTTAATTCTATTAAGTTAAAAGTAAACTGCATGCCCAGGCAGTTTAAAAAGAACTTCAAGATTGCCTTAAGTGCTAGCAGAGATAGAAAAATATAAAAGTAGGGTTAAAAAAACCCCTTAATTTGATGTGAACACCACACGTAAGAAAATTACTATTCACAATAACTTGCAATAACAACGTGGGGAGGGGAAAAATAAAGAGTATTATATTCTACAGAAATTATGCAAGAAAGCCTGGAGTTATTTCCTGAAACAATTCCACTCATTTGATCAAAGCAACACTGGGAATTAATTTAGCTCAACTACTAATGTCTCATTTCAACTCCGTATTTTAACTTCTAAACAGCAAAGTATTAATTCTAAAATTACCTCAATTGTAACCAATTAGACTAAGTTGTTAATAGACACTGTGATGGTCTTACAAAAGACAAGGCCCCCTTTTGTGAGTAAAAATAGGATATAAAAATACAATTCTCCTTCTTCCATCCCCCGTGCAACTTGAAAATTTGAATGGAACACTAAAATTGCCTGTTCACGTGAAGTCCCACCCCTACTTTACACAGGCATGAGCTTCCCTTCAACACAGGATGAGGAAGATAAATGGAAGAGGGCTAATCTTCCTTCTGCACAGTCAATTTGCGGAAGTCCTACAAAGGACATCCCAAGTTTAAAACAGCTGACAACTGTGGCTATTTTAACTAGATCTTTCCTAATTATATTTCTATGATTTTTAATGTTTCCCTACCCTCAGCCTGCGAGGAAAAGGTCACTGTCACTACTATTCTCTGATAGCGCTTTGCAATGTTTCAGTGCAGTCAGCAAACACAATGAAGGCCCCTCTACAACAGCCTCTTTAGAAACAACAGCTTCCTCTACTTTCCTCCCAAATATCTGGGTTACGTGCTGAGATGCCCAGAAAAGTTTAAGAAATGTTAAGCCTCATAAACATGAAAGAGCTGACAATAAGGTCAAACGTCAAGGATTCATTCCAGAGAAGGACTTACTAGCAAAGTTTTCTTAAAAGACGGATCCATCTAGGGTGCTTCTCATGGCTTCAAACTCATAACCATAGTCCAAGAAAAGTGTTTTTCAAACTCAGGTACCAAATTACACAGGACTTCATAGGTTGATTTCTTTATGCTCTCACAAAGCTAAAGCCTAACCTCCTTATCCTTTCCTACATTTCCAAGTTCTCAAGACCTGGTACCTCCACATTATATTGTTATGGACAACCAAAGCACGGTTGTTTTTCAGATCTATGAATAAGTGTTACTGATGTTTACCTTTCATACTATTCAGGTGCAAAACTACAGGCTCAGCATGGCTTAGGGCAATGAACAGCACAATTATCTTCAGAAGATCTGTAACTTCAGAGATATTAACCTAAATACGCTAGAGCAACTTTGAAGTTAATTAGAAAGTGTCTGTTAAAAGATTACCTGTGTTGCTTCTGCAAGAGAATCTTGGGTCATTTTAGTAAGTTTTCGCAAGTATCTTCCATAAATCACAGCCAAGACAGCCAAGGGTGGCACAACGCTCAGAACAAATGCAGCAAGGCTAGGAGACACAAAAAACTAGAAGAAAAAGGTATGTGTCAGGGGTTAGCGTTCAGATCAAAAATAACCACTGGAGTACTGAAGTGCAACTTCCCTCGCTACAGTTTTCTAAAACTAATAGGACTGTAATTTACTGCTGCCATGCTTTCATTTATCATGTTTTATTTCTTCCAGGCAAAATATCCATTCCTCCACAGCACTTGGGATGTATCCCATGGTTAGAACAAAGGATTACAAGCAAAGGGGTCTGGATTTAATTTCTAGCTTTCTCACTGGTTCACTGTGTGGTCTTAGCCAAGTATCTTAACCTGCCAGTAAACAGGCCTACCAGGAAATCTCTTGGGGATGCTGAAAGGTATAAGCTATTATATAGTTTCTAAAACGCTTTCACAGCTTTTAAATAGATGGTGTAATACAGAAAGTTTGAGTAGAGAAATATCGTACACTACTTCTGGGTAACCAAGTAACGGAGACACCAGTGCTCCCTAGCACCCACGAATGCTCATAACCTGGAATAATGGATTTAATTTACTGTTGCAAAACCTTATCACTCGTAATAATCATTATCAAAGCTCCTAAATAGGTTCTTTTCATAAGCTTTATTGAAATTACATCTAATGTGTTTTCATTTCATCTTGCTTTCTGTATTGAAAACAAAAATCTCCAGAAAAATTTAAAATTGACTTAATTGACAGGCTTTATAATTATTTCACAATAATCTCTTCTTTCTGGGCAAGCTTTTATAGTCCACCATTTAACACTGTATCATGGCAGCATTTTTGAGCAGAATGCCTTACATAAAGTTATTCCATTTAATCTATGGTAAGATAAAACCTTAGACTCTGTTTGCTTAGATAAATACAGAAAGCCATAATTCGTATCAGTGACAAAGTACTAAAGCTTTAAAGCTTCACAGTGGAAAGTCTTAACAGTTTCTAATCACATCAATATTGGAAGCTTATTTTTATGAGGAGACTTTTTGCTATCTGTTTATAACTCCAGGTAGACAGCAGAAATTACCACACCTTCATTTAAGACAATTACCACGAATGTATCTTTTCTCAGATAAGCATAACAAGATTAATGCCACAAAAAACATCAAGGGAAGTCAGATTTTTATGTAAACCAACTGACCACCAAGGAATATTAACTGATGCACTGCACTGAAGCCTTCATTAACACGATTCCTACCTAAATATATTCTTTACTGATGGACTAAAGCAGAAAGACTAACACTTCTTGTAAAAATCCTCAGCAGTAATTTAATATTCAGTGCTGCCTTTGCTCACCTAGGCCTTAACCATAATCAACCAACTTCAATGACTTTTACATGAGTCCCTTCACACCCTCTCTTACCTACAACCGTGGGAATGTTATCACTGATTTTAATATCTTCAGTAAGAATAGAGTTAAGCTATTTGCCTGGTATACTTTGCTTGATAAATTTGGGCAGCAACAGTAGTTCAATTCAAACCTCCATACTCCGTATTTTGGCTTGTGAGTAAACATCAAGTGGCTACAGGCACATCATCTATTGCAATGCAGTACATAAAACTTATTGTAGATAACCAGGGAAATACACTTGTATCCAAGAACACACAACAGTTTCTGGACTGAATCCCATTCACGCATTACCTAACGGAACTGAAACAAACTTGAAACTACAAGAAGTGACAAGCAGGGAAGAGACCACCATACCATCATTCCAACCCCCACAGATGCTTGTGCGCCTGCCCTGAGCCCATCTGAAAGGTTTTCAGTCACTGAACGGCCCAAGAGGGCTGTATCTGAAGATAAGCGGTTTATCAACTCTCCTGTTCTGGTCTTGTCAAAGAAAGCGGTTTCTTGCTTCAGAATAGAGGAGAACATGGTTGTTCTCAAACGTTTCACAATTCTTTGTCCTGTCAGAAACAGAAGTCAGTCAAGCACGGCACACAAGACTTTACACAGACACTGACAATATAAAAATCACAGGATTATGCAGCACTGAACAAGTCACATTACACAGTTTTAATACACCAGAAGAGAGTGAGCTTGAAGATGTCATGTAACAGTAAATAAAAATGAACAATTATTCCAGCATACTTATCTTTGCACTATTAGTTTACCTTTGATCTGGTAAAAAAAGCTACTGATTCCAAGAGGATCTCTCAGCCAGTGCCAAGAATTTATTTCAGATCATTAGATATCCTGACTCTGTGAAAAAAGATGACTCTCTACCACTTTTTGCTTCTGTTTTTACCTGCAGTCTGCATGAGGTAGACACGAGTAGCATTAGCAGCAGCACCACATAAAAAGATTCCACTCAACAAGGCACACAAGCTGGTCAGGCTGTCAGTGAAGTCTTCACTGGGATTTGTATAAATAACGTCAATAACTTTCCCCACAAAGAAAGGGGCTGACATGGTAATGACACTGGAAACTGTCAGAAAGCCAACAGCAGCTGCAAATCAACAAGGAAAAGGAAAGGAAAATTATTCTGAATTTGCAAGATCATTAATAGTACATATGAAATAATTCTTCACTTGAAATTTCTATTAAGCTTGCAAGTGCCAGTATTAAATAATCAGCGTTCTTTTAGGCCCAGTTCTGAATGGGATATTTTAAGTCACTGGATAAATTAACTTAGGCAAGGCACATTTTAAGATCCTGAAAACCTCTGTATACAATCAGTCCTGGAATTGCTTCTCTTGTCTAGCCTTCCACACCACCATCCAACAAGGTTAACTTTTCACGGATGTCATCCTTAGAGAGCATTAACAGTTACCAAATTTTCCATCTCTCTCACACAATCCCTCAACTCCTGTTTGGTTTGGGTTTTATTATTCATGCTTGATACTGTATTAAAGCTTCCAAGTGTCTACTTCTGAGATAGCAATGGACTGAAGTAAAGATCTGATCTGAGAACCGTCTAAAACATGCAATTTTATTGGGGGAAAAAAAATAACAAAAAAGCATTTGATTTACTCTTGACTGGCAAAATTTATATGCATTTATTTTGTTTTACTCTTTACTATTGTTGGTCTAAACGAAAAATAGCGTAAGTTTGAATTAGAAGTACATTTGCTGACGAGCAGAGCTCTTGAATTCCAGTTGCAAGATCACCTGTGGAACAACCTGTGTAACTCGGTATGATGCTGTATCACAGAGAGTAAGAAAATCACACTGGACCAAGACTTAGCCCTTTGAAATTTAATCTGCAAAGAAATTTCTTGAGCCAAGAACACAACTTGATTCTGAAAAGGCAAGCCAAGCTTGGAAGGCTGAGAGCTAGAAAAAAACCCATCTTAACTGAAAACTGAACAAACTTGATATGAAAACCACTGAACCACAACAAACAACGCCATTTATACAGCATAATTTTCCAACAGCCAACCCCACACTTAAAGCAACCATTCATAGGATTGCTACAGAACTACTAGCAGATAATGCCTTTAAAGGCAAAAAGACGCTGTACTGAAAATCCTGAAGTTGCCCAAGTTTTAGTTCCATTCTACTGAGCTTCTTGTATCACTTCCATGATGAAGACAGCAGAGAGCCTCACAGCAGCGCACTGCTGTAAGCAGTATGTATAACATCTGTCACAGGTGGTTTGATGCCTCTTACCACCTCCACACACACGTGGAAAGCTTTGTTTCAGTTTTTACTTGAAGTGTAAATACAGGTGTGCATTTATGATGAAGAATTCAGGGTACAAAAAAAATGCATATCTGCCACCACCTGAAGCAAACACTTCTCTGCACCTTCACGGCAGTGCCCCAGAGCAGTCCTGGGAGAGCTCCACACACTGCCCAAACAAGCTTTATCCTTGCCGTTGTGTCCAACCTGCAGCCTGCAGTTCTTATTCAAGATTTGTTTGCGATCTTTCCGTTGTGTTACACTCAGGCCAGCAAGCACGTGAAAGATAAAGGACTCAGATCTTTAACTTGAAGCTATAGAAACTGTAAGAAGCCAGAGTAGAAAGGGGAAGACTTCCTGCTGCAAACTTATGTGATCCATGCCATAGACACATCTCACAAGCCTATTATTTACTAGCTAAAACTTCATAAGAATGATTGACCTTATTAACAGGCTGGCTACACTGGTGTATTCAAGCTGTGAAGTAGCAGGGAAAAATCCAACAAAAGCCAGGTCATCTCCTGACAGGAAAAGCTGGTCTATAAGGCCGCTGGAGATGGTCAAAAGCATTGCTTATAAGCACAGTGCTGCATGGCAGCTCAGTCTCCACTAGTCCAGACAATTTCTCAGTTATGGATGGAACTGGACATATGAACTGCAGATATAAATGTTCACTGAAGGAAGAGGACTGTATGGCTAAAAATCCCGTGTGTCTCTGTCTAGTGGTACAGCCTTCCTGGCTTGGATTTACCGTCAGCTCTTCTTCATTCAAACTGGCATGGGTTTCACTGTCATTACTTCCAACAGCCTTAACTGAACTAAAAGCAAATACTAGTACATAAAACAAAGTGAAGACTACTAAACTACTTAAACATTGGACAAAGTGTCAATAATATATTGGAACAATGCAGTCCTGAAGATGAAAGCTTATATAATCCAGATGTCACTTTTAATTTTCCCCTTAAGCAATGTACCTGTCTTTATTAATTTAATCACAAATCACATGCAAAATAAGGTTCCCTAATTGAAACTTTCACTTGGATTATACCAGCAGAACAACTAGAAAATAGCACAGATGCCAAGCTGTTGCTCTTTTCTTTTTGTTTTAAACTGTTGACTAATTGAAGAAATAGGAATCAGCAAACACTCATTCTATCCCCTCATTCAAAGAAGAGCTGTCATTGTGATAACTGGCTGAAGGGGGGAGTACGAGGTGTTCAGCAACCAGATATGAAGACACTTCAGTGACACTGAAGGTTGTTACTGACAGAAAAAAGGTCAGAGTAAACTTTATAGTATTAGTTTCACATAGCTTACTCTGTTACCTAGAAAATTATGTCAAACAAAAAAGTGTATTTTGGAAGCTTTATTTTCTAGAGTAAATCTGTTTTGTAGGCTATGAGATGAAAATAAAGAAAATGAGGCACATCAGTGGAACTTATAAAACCAGGGCTACGTCAAAGTGACAACAGAAGCAAAGACAAGGTAAGCTGGCTGCAGCAGGAGCTAAGCAGTCCTCTTAGAAACGTTAGGCAAACATTTTGCTTGTCTACTTCCACAGAAATCCAGATTGCTGCACAGACAAAGTGATGCCTTTATCACTATTAAGATCAATGTACTCTCTGTTAAGGCTAAGGTGGGCTTGCTTCTTGACAGCAGATCTGCAACTTCATTTCACAGTAGATGTATTCAGGGGCAAGGAATTGGTCACCAACTGATAAACCAGGACATTTACAAGCAATAACTAGGCAGAGCTACCAGAAACCTCTCTTCAGAACATGGACTAAGTGACTCCAAAGAGTCATAAACCCATTTTCTACATGCAACACCACCACCAAGAGAGTCAAAGTTTCTAATTTTGCTGGTTCTTACCAGAGCATACTTCTCACCCAGTACAGTATGTGGAAGTGTACAAAACCAAAAAATTGCTTGCAAGCCTGTTGGGGGAAGGGCTATTTTAAACACAAATACATAAAGATTTGACCTCAGATGAATTAAGATCATTCAAGCCAATCAGGGATAAAGGACAGAAAAATGAGGTAATGATGATGTTTGGCAGTGCATGGTAACACAGCAACGGGACACTACCTAGTTTTTACTATTCAGTAAGGTTATGAATGTTACCTCCCAGAATCTTTTAAGTATTTTACTGGTTTCATTTGAAGATCAGGGCTGGCAGGCCAGAAAGCAAGCTTTGGATTTGTGAGAAGTACCCTTCTACCAGTAACCAAGAATGTCTGTCCTTTACCAGTTATCTGTGCAGTTTTATTCTAATACACAGCGACTTTTTTAGCTTAACACTGAATTTCCACAAGGGCATTTGGAGTGATGAATAAAGTCTACTGCATTCTATCATGTGCACACACAGGGATCGGGCTCTTCAGTTGTTCTTTTATGGGAGAAAAATGCACTGATAAATTTTATATTTATTGGTTAGGTAAAGTACATTTCTGTTTGGTGAACCCTGGCCCACAAGGAATTTGTTTTGGATTAATACAGGGAAGTTGAAGGACTGGTATCAACCCTGCAAAGAGTCAGCTCTGCAAATATTTATTTCAAGACAGAATCTTCTTCCAGAGTACACTGTAAGCACTTAAGGATGTTCTGTATAGTTCTAGCTTAGGTATGACTGGTGTGGTTTTCTTCCTGTGTTAAAGTAAATTCATACATGATATCTGGACTGCACCTATTATTATGCAAGAAGAACCTTCTAGAAGCATCCTCCTTACATTATTAAGAACAACTGTAATACTGTGCTCAGAAAAAAATACAGTTCATGTCTGACAGCACGGTTGTACACTGCATTCCTGGTGCATTCTGGAAAGCTGCTAGCTTTTTGAGTGCAGTTGTCTTAATTTGCAGGTATTGTCAATATACTGAATCTTGCAAGTTACTATTTCCAGTGATGATCACAGTTTTTAGAAAATGTTTATAGGAGTATTCTACAGACAGTTTGATGTAGTTATTGAATCTGTGGTGTTTTTTCTTTTGTTATTTTTTTAAGCACAAAAGAGCAGTTCGGGTTTTCAAACGGCAAAGACTGTTTTCTTTGGTACAATAACAATACAGTTGCACAACTTACTGAAAATATCTTCAAGACAGCTCATGAAAAGGCTGGCATACTGTGGGTCATCTGACTGACCAGGATTATACAACAGTTTGGAGAAATTAACGGTTGCAGAAAATGACTGTGGGACAGAATTAAATAAGAGAGACAAACAATACCTTTGAGATAACATCTCAAGAACAAGACCAGTGTCCAGGGTTTGGAGGGCACAGCGAGACAGCAGCACAGGAGTGAGCCCTGGAGTATCAGCTGGTGGCATCCCTCATGCTCAGAACATTTACACGATGTAACTTACAGAAGAAGTCGATCACCTTAAAGAAAGCCTGCTCTTTGAGTCATGAGGTGTTCAGGACTGACAGAAATCACCCTCAGTAGCTCCTCAGTGAGGCTCCTATGGTCAAACAGGACAGACCTGCCAGGAGTCCTTTGCTACGGAGCAAATAAAATATCAAGGAGCCTTTGCAGAGTAGGCTATAGATGCTTTGTCGAAAGAGCTTTCAGAGAAGGTATTTAACAACAGAAGTGTCCTTCCAGGCAGAGCAGAACACAGTGATTTGAGGAAGCCCAAGAAAGGGAAGAGCAAATAAGACTGCCACTTTGCACAGCAGAGAAGGAGGAAGAGGTAGCAAGGCACACAGCCTGACGGAAGGCCTATGCAAAGCTGTGCAAAACCTCTGCTTGAAAGCAAAGATGGAGGCTTGACCCTGACTGTAAGCAAGTATCTTCACTTTCTCTTAAGAAAGATGGTATCTCTATTTTACAAGTTGTTATTATCAATACAAACAGTACCACAAGCTGAGACCCAAAAGCAGGGTGTCACAAACAGGCCTGTTTAAGAACGCATTGAAATTTTTCTTTTTCACGTTTTTTTTGCCATTGTGGAAAATATTTGGAGAACTCATCACCCACACACAAAATGTAAAAGCAATTCAGGGTGGGGGGAAGGGGAATGCTATCATTTTTATTTCTAACAGCTTACTATCCTATCAAAACCCACAATAAAAGGATGGCTCATATAGCCAGGCTAGAATCCTCTGAATGTTTTCAACAGCTTCCCTGGACTACTATTTCAGGACAACGTACGAGTCTGTAGTTCAGATACAGAAGAAATATAGAGCTCACTCAGAAAAGTAGGAAAACACTAGTAATTTCTGTATTTTATCACAACATGTTAAAATAGCATAAACCATTAATTATGCACTCACAGAGTTCAGTTGGAGATATTTAAAAACCAGAATTCCTTTCAAAGCCAAAGTATTTTAAATTTTCTATTGTATTTTCTCATGAGATTGATTTTCCTCAGCCATAAAAAATCAGCTGTTTCTAATCACCAAATGTTGGAAAGTAATAAAATAACTAGGTTTGCAGGAGAGAGTACAGCTTCTTTGTTTTACCGTGAGCTTAAAATTAAAGCATTTAACTTGTTCATATTTATCTTGTGTAGAAGACAGTCTTTACATCAGACCAATCTAGCTATTATTCCTTCCATCTTCCCCATTTACACAAATAGTGCAGCAAAAACATTCTGCAGGGAAATTAAGTTGCAAGCACCTAACTGATCACAGTGGTCAACAGCTACGATTCCTGCAACGTCTTACGTAAGTAGCTTCATTAACAGTTCACCACCAATTTAAAACAAGGAACTGTCACCAACTAGCCACAGAAAAGCAAACTTTCTGTGCTAAAGCTACAAGGCTGCTTGGACCTTTTGTGAGTTTCATACCAAACACTGACAAAATCAGAAGTAAAACTAGGGGGGGAAACAACAAGAAAACATGTAGCCTATTTGATTTCTGCAAAAGGCACTCTGCACATGAGAAATCAATGAGTAAGTTACCCCTGTATACACCACATATAGGAATTACGATTTTAAAACCACAAGAATTGCGTTCAGAAAATTCAAGTTAAGCATGGTTGTTGAGTTGCTTTCAGATGAGCAGAACCACTTTACAGTAAGTAAATACAGTAACGAAAAACAGTGGCCACGTGGACTTGAGAGGTGGACCCAAATTTTGGCCAGGAATTTCCCAGCTACTGGGTGACAGCACAGAAACAGCAAGATTTACAAGACTGAGGTTCAATCCAGGTTCCAAAGAGAAGGGTATTCTAGTGCCTGTAAGCCCCCTCTCTGCTCCCACTAGTTTCCTTCCCATTACACAGAATTAATTTGACTCACTGTCAAAGTTGGAATGGGTGTATGAAAACTGATTTTTCAGAGAGATGCCACTTGTCTGACTTTTAATTAATTTTTAAATGGAGGGGGGGAAAGCATATCCTTAACAGTGCATGGATTGCCTGCTGATGTTCAAACTCATGCTACAAAGCTTGGAAGAGCAAAAGTTTCAAAATTAAACCATTTAAATGTTACTACAAACTAAATACATATTATCTGCCCTATTTAATTTCCTAAAATAACTTAAGTTTTCAAAGATACTCCTACTCAAGTACTTGACATAAGAAATGTCAGCTTGTACAAGTATAAATAACCGAAAGCATGACTTTCTAGTAGCAATACTCACGGCTGATGTGTTCTACATTTCTATCTGCATCTTGAACAAAAAAATTCAAGTCGCTCACTACCCCAATCATCTCCAATCAAACAAATTAATGTAATGTAGTTTCTGAACTACATTACAAAGAATACACCTAAAAAATTCAGGTAGTCTTAGGTACAACATTTTAATTTTTTTTAATTGCCCTTCTTAAAGAATTGTTTTTATAGGCATTTATTCCTTATTAGAAACTACAAAAAAAGAAATCTACAGCAATCCAATATTTCTTGTTTGAGGATGTGAAAGTGCATCACTTGGTGTAACTTAAAAGTACAGAAAAATCAGATTATGAATAAGGCAGTGCTCTTCTGATTGCATGGCAAATTTTAACCTATAGGAAAACAGCTATTACAAATTATGCCCAAAATTCTAAAATAAAACTTCTGAAATAACATTTCTTGCACATCTCTAGAGAAGACCTGTGTACAAAACAACCCTTCTTACTCAGTGCGCAGGAAGTGTTATACAGGGAAAGGGCACACTTTGCTATTGGATTAAAAATTTCAGAGTTCCTTGTGCTTACTTTACAATTCAATAGAACTATTGTTTCCTTCGAGTGTGGTTTGGATAAAGTGCAACAGACAGTTTCTCACAGGGAGAAACAAGGAGGCAGGAGGAAATACAAGGGATCATTCTGAAAAGGCATTTTTGTGGCCTCGCACACACAGCAGGATTTAATAATTTCAACAATGGCCCTGTCCTCTTCCCTGGGAATTGAATTTAACTGAAGACACAGGTTTACCCAACCTGACTGCACAGGATCAGCCAAAGAATTCATAAAATGACTTCTCTCCTTTGTTAAACCTGGGAGGTATTACAGAATTTACAAACTCCTAATCACAAACTACACAAAACTGTGGCCACTAACAGAGTGAATTCCCATCATAGTATTTAGCCATCTTTTTACCACTTTAAATAAGAACAACAAAATTTAACACACGTCTTGTTTAAAATGTATTTGCAGCTCTACCCAGCTCTAGAAGTAACTGGACATGAAACATGGAACCTATTCCACTGATTCTTTTGGGGTTTTTTTGGACAGTATGATATTTGGTACATTTATTTTCATTCCTAAGAGCCTCCAGAGGGTCAGAACCTCCTTCTGCAAGGAGAGCATTGCAAGAGATGCTGCGTGCCAGCGCACTCGAACTCCTGGCCAGAGCACACTGCTTCTTCCTGAGCCAGCAGACGGTGAAGAGGCCCTGCGTAAAACAAGATGAGACCGTCTCTTTTGGTGCCAGTCACAACTGGAGCAGGTCACCTTCACCTCTGTACCTGCACCTCCTCAGCTGACACCATTTTCCCACTGCACCAAGATGGGTGAACCTAGTCTTGCTCAACTTCCTCACAAATCATCCTCTGCTCCCCAGGCCTCCACTGTCATCACTGCAACTACTTCACCTTCTGTGACCGTGAATTTCAATGCACAAGTGCAACGAGCAGAATACCACGACCCATGCCATGTGGAACCACAGAAAAGGTATATATCACTACACTCCACAGTGGTAATGCTATACACCTATGTTACCAACTACTGGTTATATAAAATGCAAAAGCTCTGGAAGAGCTCAACTTTCTTGCAGAACAAAACAGCACCTGTAAGCCTCTGAAGAGATCCCACAGCATTTGCTTACCGGTTACGTGGACTTGAAGAGGAAATTAAATGTTTTACCCTTGGTTCATTGTTTCATACAGTGAAACTATTAACCTTCCTCTTTCTTTGAATGAAGGAAAAACAGAGATACTGAGTTTTTAAGGACCAGTTTGTTAGTACAAAGACGCAACAGGAACAAAATGCAACATATTTTAATGTATTTTAGATACAATGGGCAGGTGTGATTTCCCTACAACCACCTACAAGGCATTTTACCCATATTTGTTATTGCTGCACTCTATAATGACCCAAAGTATCTTCCTTGTTAGCTTTTCCATCCTCCCACTTAATTACAACTTCACAACGAAAGTTTTCCCTTAAGTACGGTGTCAACAAAGAAGAAAAATTTTACATAAATTCACAGAACCAAGACCAATAGAATGTTGAAAAGCAGTTATTACATTTGCTTTTTTTTTTCCCCATCCTCATCATTTGATATCATCAAGTTGTGGTGGTGGGGTTTTTTTGGGTTGTTTTTTTTTTTAAACTTTCATTCAGGCCATTTTATCTCAAAAGACAGAACTGCATGTAGCTGATTTGTAGTAACTGTGGTAGTCGATTTACTTAGATAAAACCATCAGCAGACTGCGCAGATTAAGGATACTTAGCGCTATTTTAAAACATAATTACAAACAAATATACCGTACCCTGCCTGTGATAAACAAGTTGACAGCAAGTGCCCAGTAAAGGGAGTTAAATTAAGTTCTCAGTTAGTTAGGAGCCTTTGGCTCCTAAAAGCCATCCTTACAGGAACTGATTTGTTTCCGTTTCAATGGGAAAAACAAAGAACTTGGTTGTAAAATCAGCAGGTAATCTATCTGATCAGATACTCACTTCTTCACCAAACTCTGAATAGACTGAACATTAGTTACTGGAAAAGAGCTTTTTACTTTTGAGTAAAGAAGAATGAAGTAAAAAAAAATCCTGAGCAAGACTGAAGCCTTATTGAATATTATACCTTTTCCCCCCTCCACCCAGCCCTGTCCCACCAATTTTCCCTTGCTTTTATTCTGCACACCCAAGATAATGGTATTAGCTGCATAAAATGGTGTTCACAGCATAGAAATAATTTTAATTTCTTATAAAAATTCATTTGGATCCAAATTATTTTGGTTATGTAATGCCAACATGTAATGAAGCTCTGTAACTATCCACTGTGAATAAAATCATGTACAAAGTATTTCGTATTTCTCAAAACCACCTCTTTATGCAAGTCTAACTACCTCACCTCTTTTATCTCGAGCACCATTTACCCATTCCATGGGAACTACCCAAGTTTTTGCAAAGGCCTACAAGCCTCACACTGCCATGATAGCACATATGCTGTCCACCAATAAAGGTGGTTTTAAAATAACCAAACCACATAATAATTTGATATTGTTTTCTTACCAACAACTATTATCCTGTTATCCCCATGAGAAGCAATGTCAAGAAAAGTTTGTTTCTACTCTTTGTAGATAATATTACTGTTAAGGGCACAATTTATACAACCACGGTGTTTGACTTCACCATATAGACACTAAAAATAAATAAATCGTTTTCAAAACATCTTACAAAAGTTTTAGGCAAGAAACTCTTGGGAGACGGAACTCCAATTTATTTTTTAAAAAAAGCTTAGGATTCCCATTTTTATTTCATTCCATATAGTCTCAGACCCGAGTTTATTGCAGGCTGCTTGTGAAGCCAGCATGGAACACGCACAGAGGCATTAACCAACACTACTAGCAAAACGGAAGAGTTCTGTAACTTCCAAAACTTTTGCCTTCCCTTCAAAACAACAACAAATTAAGAGATGGCAAGAGGAGAGGAGGGGGGAATGAATGCATGTTGTTAGCTTTTTACACGTATCAAATGCTCGCTCAAAGATTTCACGTTGTGCTCTGACGCGACCAGATGCGCCGGTTCGGGAGGGAAATACGACCTTCTCCTTCACCCCGGCCGCTCCGGGCTGTGCCCCCTGGGCAGCGCCCCCCGCGCCGTGGGCGGGCGGCTGGGCAGGACCCCCACCCAGGCCGCGCACCTCGGCCGCGGGAGACCCTCCGGGCTCCCCGCGCGGCCGCGGCGCTCCGCCGCCCCCTCCCCGCTCGGACAAAGCCCCAGGGCGGCCCCCGGCGCGGCGGCGGCGGGGCAGCCCCGGGCCGCGGCCGGTACCTGTCAGTCTCCAGCGCTCGGGGTGCGCCAGGGCCAGCAGCCTCCGAGCCTCGAAGCGCGGCGGGGCGCCCGCAGCCCCCCGCGGCGGCGCCGGCGGCTCCGCGCCCGCAGCGGCGCTCAGCGACCGCGGGGCGCTGCCCGCCGCCGCGGGCGGGAGGAGGAGGCGGCGGCGGCGGCATGACGGCGCGCCCGGCGGCGGCAGCACCAGCAGCGGCGGCGGCGAGGGGGACGTCCCGCACCTGCTGGCCGGGCGCAGCGGGGCGCGGAGGCCGGCGGCCCCGCCGGCGGCCCGAGCCCAGGGGGGCGGCGCCGCCCGCCGCAGCAGCGGCAGCAGCCAGGGCAGGCGCGGCGCGTAGCCCGCCATGCGGCCGGCGCGGCGGAGCCGAGGCGGCGGCGCTGCTGCTGCTACTGCAGCCGGTCGCCGCCGCGCGGGTCTGCGGCAGGAGGAGGCGCCTCCGAGCCGCCGCCGCCGCCCATGGGCCGGCAGCCGGGGGCCCGCGGCGGCCCGGGCCCGAGCCGGCCTGCGGCGCGCTGATAAAGCTGCGGTTGTAGGCCTCCTCCCGGCCAGCGGGCCGCGCCTCGGCCCCCAGCCAGCGCCCTCTGCCGCCGCCCGGCCCGGAGAGGGGCCGGGGCCGGGGCCTGCCGAAATGGCGCCCGAGTCTGCCTTGCCCTGCCCTGCCCGGTGACAGCAGAGTCCCACCTGGGAGGGGGCCGGGGGCTGAGGCACCCGACCCCGGGAGAAGGAAGCAGGGACTCTGCCCCCTTCCCCTGTTCCTCCTGTGTGGGTCACGCCAGGGGAGGCCATCTCAGGCTGGCCATCAGGCCTTGTTGGCCTGTGTCCACAGCGCGCCCTGCCTCTGTCCGTGGGTTCGATCTTGGTCTGGACAAGAAAAGATCTCCAGCCAGAGGAGAGCGGCCTTTCAGAGGCACCGTGTGCCTGACCCCGTGCTCAGGCTGGCGGCTACAGGATCCATATGAACAGGCCTTACGTGCCCATGCTCGGACTAGAGCCTACAGGATCCGTATGAACAGCCCTTCATTGTTACTATTTTCTTCACGTGTTACGGCTCAGGGTACAAGCCATTTTCCAAAGAAGCTGCTGCCCCTAACCCCGCTTTAAGAAAAGGAAACCGAGTCACCGGGGATGCAGCTTTCCTGAGGCTGTGCAGTACTGGAAGCAAGAGCAGGGAACTGACCCCGGTGTCCTGTTTTCCCCGCTGGGGAGCCCGGTATAGGGAAGCCTACACCTCACTTTTAAAATTTTGAGTCAAGCTTCTTTGTGAATTAGTCAACGTCAGCTCGTGAGATTTGGGTTGCAAGAGCACTGTTTGAACAACCACGCTTTAAAGTCTGCAAAGGAGTAAAAATGTATTAAAAGATCAGGAGAAAACATGCATACGGTCTTTTGCTAGAAGAAATGATATAGCCAAATTCCCGGTATTTAGGGAAATTGAGGGGTTAGCACACCCAGCAAGCATGCTGAGGGATGGAGCCTCATCCTGGGAAAACCACCACCTCGCCGGAGCTGTTTCCCTTGATGTTTGAGTAAATTAGCATAAACCTTTCTCACAGCCCTCGGGTGATGGCTGAAACGTTTCGAGACGCACGCTGCGAGGGCAGCAGCATGGCAGCCTCACCTGCGATGTTTGTTTTTCCTCCTTTCTCACACCCGGCCTCCCTGCCCTTTACAATGCTGTCCTTTGAGGCTGCGAGGAGGAACTGCCTTTTTATTTTACGCGAAATCCCGCGATCGTTTCCCGGCGCTTGAGGTGCTCCCACAGAACCAAAGCGAACACAGCCCCTGGACAAGCGGAGCACCAAGGCCGGCGCCAAGGCGCGGGGTGACCCACGGTGGCCACGACGGTCAAGGCGAACGCAGGCCGGTGGGCGTTCAGGCCGCCGCCGACCCCGCTTCGCGCGAGGCCTCTGGGAGCGGTGCCCGTGTGGGAGCTTACCCCTGCCCGCTCCGCGGGCGCCAGGGCTGAGGCTTCGCTGGCCGCCCGGCGAGCGACGCCTCGCTTCTAATTTAACGCTTCGCCCAACGTTTCGGTTAGGGACGGGCCGCGGCGCCTTCCCCTCCGCGTCCCGCGCCGCGGCGGCCCGCCAGGGGGCAGGACGCCGCCCGCCGCAGGCGGAGCACGAGAGGCGGTTTCTTTTTACGCCGCTTCCCCGCGCAGAACACCTGGGGGACGTTTCTGGCGCCGGCGACTTCCCCGAGCTGCCCGCGAAACAGAGGCGCAACCAATCGATCCCTCGGGCGAGGAGCGAGGCGGGGCGGGACGGGGTGGAGCTGCTCCGGGCCGGGCCGGGCCGAGCCGAGCCGAGCCGAGCGGAGGCGAGCGGGCTCCCCGCCCTGTGCCGGTCCGGCGCGGCCTTAGGGGAAGAGAGAGACCTCGGCCTCCCGCCGCCCCGTGAGGGGGCGGGGGGCGGCGGGGGGAGGAATCTTGACCTGAACTCGCCCCCCCCCCCTCCAGTTTTAGGGCAGTTTCAGTGTTTCTGGTTAATTCGCTCCCCGTTTGACAAGGCAGCGCAGCGCGTTGCCACCTCCCGCGGGCGAGGGGAGGGCCCGGTCAGCACCCTTACACCGCCTTGGCCCGACCAAACCCGCGTTTCCTGGACAAAGGGGCTTTTTTGGAGCAAAACTATGTCAGATAGTCTGTAAAAGGGGGAAAGGCCCAATAAAATCGGATTATTTTTATAGGAGGGATGGTTAGTTGAGCCTGTTGTGGCCTGTGAGGAGCCGCACGCCGTTGCAGGGTGTGTGCCGTGGTGCTCCCCGGGGGGCCAGCGCCGCACCCTGTGGACGCGGGGACACACCGCGTCCCCCACACCAACCCCAGGCTGGCCACCCCACATCTCCAGGGGCTGGGGATTAAGTGGGGTCTGGGATGCAGTACAGAGAGCAAACCTCCAGCCTGGGTGCAATACCAAGGGCCGGGGCTCTTGCCAAACCTGCCGCAGCCCAGGGCCCCTTCCCTTGCGGGGCGCTGGAAGGTGTGGAGGGGAAAGCCCGTGAATGCAGGGGAGGATGCAGGTGAAAGGGAGGCAGGTGCAAGCACCACAAGAAGGGCACACTCAGGAAAGTTTGCAGAGGTGTAAGTTTATGTCTCCCAGAAAAGCTTCAGGTGCTGCGGGCTGTCCTGCCCAGCCTACGCTGTCCCCAGGTTATCTGATTTGGTGTATGAAAGCTGATGGGGTTACAGGTTGTAGATTAAACTGCAAATGCTAAATTTATATTTAGTTATCGCATGATGCTGAAATAGTTTTGTAGCCTGTTCTGCATCTGCAGGGAGAAACAACGGGGCACTGCAGGACAAAAGCCTTTGCATCGAGTGAAGCAAGCAGTACAAAAGCAACACAGAGCATTGAAATCCCACAATACATGTTCTTTCACAGTGCCATTTGAAGGCAAATTAAATTTCCATCATAAAATTAAACCTGATTGAAGCATGCAGTTCCCACTGCCAGGTGCAGAGCGCACCCGAGCCGGAGGAGCGCACACAGCTCGAGCAGCGAGGCGTGCAGGGTGGGGCTCTGGCATCCCTGCACGTAGATGTCACCGAGATGCGTGAGTTGATCTCTCGATAAAATTTTGCAGGTCAGAAGCACCACGTGCTCGCAATAAAACAATCCATACAGACACAAACAGTGCTTCAGGAAGGCAGGTTCTCTGCTCTTGTGTGTTTCCTGCACTGGTGGTAGGATGAGGGCTGTTGGAGAACACAGGATGTTTTCTCTTCAGAGACTTTGGAGAAGTAATTATTATGGATAAGTAATTAAAAAAAAAAAGAGAAAACCAAGCACCCCCTACCTCCTCCAGGACAAGGAGATCTGACTGGCAAAGGTGACGGGAAGTTTAGATGCAGCAGAGCTTTACGTTGCAGTTTGTTTTAGGCTTTGCTTCTGGGGGAAAAAAAAAAAAGTGTAAAAACAACGACCCCCAAACTCACAGATGGTTATACAGTCATCCTAAGTGGTCATGAAATATTTGCACTAGTGGAGTGGAGTTGCCAGGAGGAAAAAAAGCGCCTAAAATTCTGGCTATTCTTTTCCAGTTTGTTTACCACATGCAGATTGCTCTGCTATTGCCTTAAGCAAAAATGGCAAAAGCAACAGCAGTCCAGCTGAGCTGCTCACCAATACAAAAAATGAGCAAAAGCTGTGCAAACATGCCTTGTTTCAACTCCAGCAATGGGTTGAAGTTGTGATGTGTTAACCTAAAATACTACCAAGTTGCATGTGCACTCACAACTCTGTACCTCGGGATGCCTGAGCTAATGGTTTGGGCTTGGCTGTTTTCCGGTGTTGAACTACATGCAGCTCCAGAAGGATTTGTGCTGGTTCTAAAGGGCAAGTTGTCATTACACAAGTTTTGCTGTGCTTTTCTGGATGCCAGACAAATGGCCAACCTCCAGATGCAGTTGGCACTAGTTTGTCTGGGGTTGTCTTACAGCGTGACCCCAGTTTATCACTGCAGCAAGCACACAGCAGTTTCTGCCCTTATTTGCACTGTCCTTTCCCTCTCCATCAACTACGAAGCATCACTAGCTATTGCAAAGCCAGTTCCAGGGCTGGCCTAAGGCAGACATCAGAGCGGACAGGTACTATCACTGCTCTCCAGAGACCAAGAAACTCCTGGCAAGAGTGGTTTGTTATCTAGCGGCCTTGTTCCCCTTAGTGCCCACCTACCTCTCCTCTGCCCGTTGCTTTTAGGAACTTTCTGAGACTGATGTGCAACCCAGCCTTTGGATGCTTCAGCAGGAGCATTGCTGTGACACCAAACAGAGCTATAGCACGGCTGTCTAGGTAGCCCGCTTGCCTAAGTGTAAAAAAGAAAGTAGAGTCTGATCTGGCACCTTCCCAATTAGGGGTGGGGGGTTCAGGATATCCCCCGAATATCCCAAAGAATATCACAACATCAAAGACTTCTCTCAGATGGAAGCAGGTAGTTCAGTATGCTACAGCCTACCTCTGTTAAACAATTTTAAGCCACAGGAAAAAAAACCAAACCAAAACAAAACGGAAGCTTGAGTAAGGAAAAATTTACAGGCAATTTACGAGCAAGGAAGGCAGCTTGATTCTTTCAACAAGCTGCCTGACCAGGCCTGCTACCCTACCAAAGCTGCTGGAGTTGGTGGTGTTGCATGATGTGTAGCAGTGTGAACACAAGCATCACTACCAGGTGGGGGGGAAGAAGCGATAGCAAAGAAATAGAAGTAGACACCATCATGATCCTAGTCTTGTGCCCTGACACTCATAGCTTCTGTGCCGCCTCCCATCCCCGTCTCCAGAGCTGGGGTAGCAATACCAGTACACCTCCTCCCTTTGACAGTGGGGTAGAGGGATTTGGATGGAGTTTCTTCCTCCTGTCTCAGGCAAAGCGTCAGAGGAGCACTGCCCATGTCCTGATATGCTTGTACAGCACCAAACACCGTAAAGTCCTGTTCTTAGCTTATCCCCTGGCTGTATATGCTAAAATATTTTTGTTATCAGGCTTGTCATAAACCAAGGACCATGACTTCACTGAAGATCACAAACCTATGCAAAGAGCAGGCAATTTTATCCTAAATGGAACTGCAAAGATCTGGACTAGGTAGGAAAGCAGGGCTACCGATAAAGCAGTCTTCTGAAGAAGTCATCTTCCTCATCTAACCCTCAGCTTAATGCAGCTGATCCCTTCTCCTGTTTGAAAAAAGGATGCATGTTTTAGAGTAACACCTATGATATCAAGTTATAGAAATAGCTTCCACATCTGCCTTGTTCAAGAATTTCACTGTCCCGAGAGAATATTTCTGCAGGATGACAGACATAGTGGATAATGCCTTGTCTTAAACTGGGCACTTAAAATATACCACTTTCTCTATACAACTGGTGCTCAGGGCTGTTGTATAGCAGCGTCCAGGAAACAGAAAGCCAGATATATGTTTAAAATTGTTAAAAAAGATTAGGAGTCTGGAGACAAATTTTACCAGTATTTTGTACTTGAAATACATTGAGCATAGTGAGCATTGTTGAGTTATTTCAGTCAGTTTGGGCTCCTATCCAGTACTTTTAAAAAAACCTCATAGCTAACGTGCAGCATGATGGGATAGTCTTTGGCGAGGGACATCCAGGCAGTTAATTTAACTGTCACATCGGTGTCTTGTAACGGTACAGTTTTAGAGCCTGGCTCACCGCAACTAGACACCACTCCGAAGGAAGGCCATTTCAGGACTTTGTTGAAGAACCCACTGAGCCTGGAAGGCTAACAAAGTCAGCAACAGTTGAAACAAGGTTAGCAAAATGGCCTGAAGTCCTTTTTATTTTTCTTGGCAACCCAAAGGATCTGTTAATGGAAATACCATTTCTGTAAAATGTTTTTAGACTTAAAAGACACTTGTAAGAGACAGCTTTTTCACAAAGGAACCAGAATGGGGAGGAATAGGATGAACTTCACCGTTCGGGAAGTTGTTTAGACTGAACAGCGTGGCAGCATGCTGCTCAGGCGACGCCACTGTTAAAAGTAGGAAGGGCAACTTTAACATAGACCCATGAATGGGTGTAGCAGTTTATTTATTAGAGCAAATACCCTTTCCTTTTGTCAGTATTCAGTGACTTAGCATGGACTTGTACCTCAGCTTTGTCTATATTTACCTGACACCTTTTGAAAGGGTGTTTTGCTGTTCATTGCCTTTATCAATTCCAGAGGTTAGGGAACAGAACGAAATTATCAGATAACAGATGTCAAACCCAAGGAAATACTTTTCCTCCTCATAAAAATCAAGGTGTAGAACTTCTTGCTGCAGCAAACTGTGGAAGCTACAAGTACAGAGCTGATTAATAAAAGGCATGAGACAAAATTAATGGAAACTAAATCCATCAGTGGCTATTGCAGCTATGTAGCCTGCAGCTCTGGAGGTCTACTAAAAAAAAAACCAGACAAAACAACCCAAAACCAAACAAATAGTAACTGTGAGAAGACAGGAGTGTGTAAACCATGGAAGGATCACCGTCTATATGCCCTCTTTCTCTGAGCATTTCCTGTTAGGCACTGGCTGATAACCACAGAGTGCCCAGTGCACTGTGCATCGTCCAGGAGGTACATGAAGCGAGCAGAGCTTTGCAGGGGAAGAAGTACCCTGTTACATGACTGAGAACTGTGTTACAGACTCACAAGCAGCAACAGTCCCTGCTATGACACTTATTAATATTTGAGAGCTTAACAATGTCAACTTAAATGCTTTGGTGCTTTTTATGATATATATTTAAAACAGAATACAGGGTCTGTGCAAATGCAGGCTTATTTCTGAACTACACAGTTAATAGAGATTACGGTCCAAATTTTGCTAGACTTAAAGGTACTCCTTCCTCCCACTCATACTTTCCTCCCCGTTCTGCCTTGAAATTCAGTCTGTCAATCAATTGCAGACACTTCTTATAGTCTAGATTATTTCCTGGCTTCCTGCCTTCAAACATTTACATTCCACGAGCACCAAAAACTGTCCACCCAGGACATAAAAGTTTATAGGTTTGAAGCACATAATTTGTGATATTGTTTTTCCAACACCTCAGAAATCACTTTTACATCTTTTAGCCTATGTACGTAGAGTAAGATTTGCTTCCTAAGTCTCTTTACTCTTACTTGTCACTTTTGTATGCAAAATACTTCAGAATAACCCAACTAATAAAGCACCCAATTCCACTGTAGAAGAAAGATGTTAAAGGGAAACTTTGTTCTCTGCCCATCTCACCTTTATTTTTTTTTCCCCCCTTTTGGTTGCTGTTTGATGTACTTCAGGACCAAAAGTCCAGCTGCTCTAAATCTAAACACTGCTCAGGACATATGGCAACAAACAGCAAAATGAGTTCCAGTGAACACTGGTGAGCCATATCCTTCCTAGGTATTCACACAGGCGTTCAGCCAAGCACTTCAATACTTTGCTATGATACAAGAGCAGTCATTTCACAATGAAATCTTTGGGCTAGAATCTACAGAATAGAGCAAAACCACTCAAAACAACCATAGAGACTACTGCAGATTGAAGAATACAATGCGTTTAGTCTGGTGAGCAGTATCAGCTCAATAGATCTAAAGGAGCAGGTCTCTCTAGAGACCTGCCTAGCACAAAGCATCAGCAATACAGCCACCTCCCATACTGTTTTTTTTCAAAATGCCTGATCCTGGTCTGGGATTGCTGAACTGCTTCACACTTTTGATATCCAGCCTTCAGAAGATTAGCAGTGCCATGCAACTCCAAGGGGGTTTCTGGTACTCGCAGAGCTGAGCCGCAGCACACACTGTTACTAATCTCAGAAAGGTCACACACTTTTCTGATAAAAGGTTTTGGTCATTTACCAACCTAAGTAGGAAAAAAAAAAAAAAAAGGCAATTGTGCGCTGTCATCTAAACTCTTAGATTGTTTGGATGTTCCCAAGAGAATTCTCTCATGAAAGACCAGAAGGTCTGAAGGTCTGAGGGAAGCTGAAGGGAATTATTTAATACTGACAGCCCGTCTACAAGACATTAGAATTGTGCCTTTGCTCAAAAGAGGCATTTTAGAACATCAAACCACAAAGTAAAGGTCATGCAGTGCTACAGAATGAGGCCTTCTGGTGCACTGTGTCAACCTCAGGGGGTACCTAGGTCCTCCACATGCATTTCAACTGACCTACAAAGCTGTGGCAATACCCTACTCCATGACCTGCCAAGTCAGCTCTGTGGAAAGCAAGTAGGGGGATACCAAAACAGCATGCACGAAGTGAGCAAGACCACCAGATTCAGCCTCCAAGTGCCAAGCAGGCTCTGGCTCAAGCAGTGCAGGGGAAGCACGCTCCTGCCCTCTCCTTCCCATACAAGTCAGAGCAAGTTTCCCAGAAAGGGACCAAACCATTTTTATTTTTTTAACTAAATGCTTTTAATAGAAAACAAAATACAAAATAACTCTTTCCAGAAAGCAGAAATATTTAATCTCTCCAAATGACAAACTAGAACGTACTTTTTCCGCAGATCCTTGTTGTAAATGCTGATGATTTATCTCACAAAGTGTTCATGAAACTGATATTGCAACATTTTGAGAAAAATCCAACACTGGCAGAGCTGCCTTTGTGTACGCACAATAATTTAGTAATACTATTTTTCCCATGTCACTTTGTGTGTCTCTCTCCCCTCGTCCCCCCCTCCCTAGACTGCCAACTTCCATTTACGGAAATATTTCTGTGAGGTACAGTGGTGGATTGACATGCCCCATTTCCATTAGGAGTCCAAACTCAGCCGCTTCAGTTCTATTGTGCCCTCCCTCCAGACAAGGCAAGTCATTTATTACCCTTAAAACCACTGCTCTACCCCCACGGTCCTCCCATCCTCAAAACACAGTGCAACCAGATTCAGAAAGATTCCTAATTAATGGAACATAAATACAAGTATCACAGCTAGTACCAGGAACCAAACCCAAATGACAATGCAGAGATGGGCCCCAACTGAGGTCAGATTTCCATCCCCTTACTAAAAAGAAAGACGGTATTTTCTACTTAGCTAGTCCAAAATATTCCAGAAGTGCTATAGAGAGCTGTAATATTTAGGACCACTATCACTGTAGAAAATACATAACGTTCTTTTAATAGAAGGGTCTTAAAATGCTGGTCCTCTGCAATACCAGGGAAACAAAAGCAAAACAAAACAAAAAACACTGGGCCAGTAGTTCTCCACACACTCAAGCCTCAGTTAACAGTAGGTAAGATGTGCCCATCAATCAATGCAGGATATTTAAGTGCAGGTCAGCAGCTTATCTGGTTGGCGGTTTCACTTGTCTGGACCAGGCTTTCAGCTTCCCCCAGCTACTGGATTTACTCCCCTTTTCCCCATCCCTACAAGTACAAGATTAGGATGTATACGTATTTTCATCACCCCTAATTTTTTCCTTATTCCACTCAACAGCACAGGCCTTTTTGTGGGCAAGACATTTTAAAGCATTTGCATCACTCTGAACATGCCTTTCAAGGGGGCAGAGGAAGAAGTGTTTCACAGTCAGTAATCTCAGCTTGCAATGGACTCTGGCGTTCAATACACCCACCCACTTCCCTAAGAAAAAAAAAAAATTTAATGTTCCTGATTTTCTTGTGCAATTCCAGTCACTAGAAGAAGATTACAGGCCATAAACTGTACGCTCAGTACATTATTCATTTGTCCAGTATATACACCAACCAGTTCACTGGAAGACCCATCTGCAGGGGCGTTGCAGTAAGTGTTCCGAATGTCCCAGACCCGGACTGAATTGTCCATCGACGCTGAAGCAATTAAACTACTGTCAGGGCTAAAAGTAAGGCTGGTTATGTTGTCCGTGTGCCCCCTCAGTTCTTTGTAAAGAGTTCCTGACGCCAAGTCCCACAGCTTTAGCCGCTGGTCTTCACCTGCTGATGCCAGGTACTTACCATTGGGAGAAAACGCAAGCGCTAGCACGGGGCCACGGTGCCCGGTGAAAAGACGCACCGAGTTGCCTTGCTGAGTGCTCCACAAGCGCACAGTTTTGTCCGTGGAGCCTGTCGCTAAGTAGTTGGAATTGGGGTGGAACTTGACACAGTCTACGTCCGCCAAATGGCCTGCGTATATTCGCAGCGGGTACGTCCGATCAAATGACCAGAGCCTTGCAGTGCGATCATGGGAACCACTGGCAAAGTACAGGCTGCAGGGGCTAATATCCAAATCCCAGACAGGATAGGCATGTCCTTGGTACAACACAGTGTTTGTAAAACTTCCGAGGTCCCAGTATCTGATGGACATGTCCTCAGAACAAGATAAGAGTCCCGAACTGTCTGAAAGGAACCTGGTGCTATACACAGGTCCACAATGTCCTCTCAGGATCTTCATTTCTGTGCCTGCACTGTCGTCGTCTTCCTCCTGGTCAGGGAGCACAAAAAGAAACAAGAAAGGAAAGCATGTTTATCTGTTCAACAAATACAGGAACCACCATGAGGAAAACAGGCGGGTGTTAATACAGAAGAAGTTATTTTAGACGTGGCACATTTTGTGCAACTCTAAGACACAAACATTGCTAACACATTTGCTACATCTAAGTTAATGCTGAAAGAGATGGCGAGATAAGACTTTATATAAAGGTTTTATCTTCATTTTGGGTAGCCTCATGCTCACTCCAGAAGGCACCTTAACCTGGACTGTACGCAAATAGGGAAAAAAAAATGGAAATATTTTATGACATTTTTCCACTTGCTAAAAACATATGCTTAGTCCCTATCCGCCCTCTACTAAACTTTTGGCTAAGATGTTGAAACAGATCTTGGCATCTGCTCTTTTGGTGTGGTCATTATTGGAAGTGAATCTCACAGTAGAGAAAAAGAAACACAGATGTCTTAAACAAAAGGCAGCAGATAGAAAGACAAAGCATATTTGACAAGCTGTCTGCTGGACATTCTTTCTTAGCCCCACACGTGAACAGAAACCCAGTAAGGCTGTAATATCCATTTCTCCAAGCAAGCTCCATCAGGATGCTTTCACATCCTCACCCTTCAAGAACAGCAAATGTATGCAGCTTATTTAGGTCAAAGGATCTATTTTGGGGTAGGAGAAGATGAATAATCACAAAAAAGATGGTGCTGGAAACCTTTTTATCCTGTAATTCTCCAATTCAAGTACCAGGGCAGATAGTCAACAAGTAAAGGCTTTCACGTTTCAAGACTGTTCAGGGAGCTGTGCTAAAGGAATCTCCCAATGGAGGGTAAGTCTCTGAAAGTCTACTCAAGTAGCACCTCTTGACACTCAAAGGCTACAGACTGCACAAGTTTCAACAAATCTCAACTCAAGAGAGTGTCCTTGCCTGACAAGCTGGGGTCTCACTGTGACAGAGTGCAAGATAACCATGGCCTGGGGTGCACCGGTGTAGTAGCTCGAGACCACCCTTCCTCAGGGCTGTCAGGCAGACACTTTTTCTCAGTACTGAATCAGTAACACTCATCCACGGACAATCTCTGCACATCAATTCAACACAACACCCTTTTGTTTGTGAGCAGCCCCTTTAACTTTTATCATCAGAAACTGGCCCATTTCCTGCAGAAGGAGCACTTCCTGCCCTGAGAGGAAACCCAACTCCCCAGGGCTGCCGGACTGCTGACGACCAGCAGAAGTCTGTGTCATGAGCAGCTCTCTTGGCTGACACGACATCTCCCATCCCTCTGACCTCAGGACCCACAGACGGTTTTGCTTCAGACTTAGCATTAGTTCTGAAAGCCCTTCTCCTCCAGTGGCTTCAAATCTCATGTCAGAGGTGAGCAAACTGACTTACTAGCTCACTGCCTTTCTCCATCTCAACTGTGTGTTTAGTAGTAGGCAGCAAGCCGTGTTTAGCAATGCTAATTCTCTTCAGAGTAGTCAGTGCCCATGGGAGTTTTACAATGTGGCGAGCCAACTTCATCTCTGCTATGGAGGTGAGGCAGAGAGAAATTGCAGGCTCTAGCACGCAGAGCCCCATTCTTATTCAAATTGCTTTTTCTGCCTCAGATAGAGCATTGCTTGCTGGAATCCACAGCATCTCTAGGCTATGTTACCACATTAAAGGAGAGAGGCTGATACCTGCAGCATTTTATACTATTTAATTATGACCATAAGATTCCCAACAAGTTACCAGTGGAAGCCCATTCAAGCTACCTATATTGTACTAGTTTCTGTAAATTCTTCAAGTCCAGGTACTGAATTTTATGCCTTCAAATTCATACAGGGCTACCTGGGCTGTCTGCAAGCACATACTCTTTCTCTCTTACAAGTCCCTATTCTTCTTTTCTTGTTATTAGAGTAGCAGCTTATTTGACAATACCTTCTGCAGCATTCAAAACCACACTCCTATACGGTCACAGGTAGCAAATCTTATCTTTGGCTTCTGTTTGACACCTGCTTAGCATAACAACTGCACACTGCTGTTATAGCTCACCGAAAACGGTATACCTGTAACGCTTCTGAGTCACTCAATTTTTCTGTTTCCTCCCAATCCAAGTTAGTCTGCTGACCAGATTAACAAAGCAGCTGGAAGTGCAGCCACTAAATTACTGCCTCGCAGAACCAAGCTTCATTTCTTTGTCAGATCAAGCACGCTCTTCCTTGCATCCACAGCTACTACCATGTAGGTGAGCATTTGCAGCAGCTATAGAAAGGTTGCAACCTGTGTTATAAATCAGCAGGGAGGCAGGGAATCCCTCTTCATAATATTTTTTCAGGGTTCCAATTTCACACACTGAATATGTTTCCTGGATGTAACATACCACTCGGCACGACCCAGATATCCATTAGCTCCTTCTGAAGTGGTTGCTGCTGCAGGTTAGCATGAACGATTTGTATTTCCTTGGAATGGACAAGAAATTAAGTTATATAAGCCTATTTTAATCAATAACCTACACACACACACTAAAAGCTACCTTTTATTATTTGAACTATCCATTTTGAAAAGAAGAACTATCAAAACACATTTTAAGTAATAGGATAGAACCGGAAACCCTACCAGCACTACTAAAATGAGCTAAAAAAAATTTGCTCTTCAACAGTGAACAGGAAATCTTCCTGAGCAAGTACAAGACTCTCAAAAATTGTGTTATTAAGAAACTGAAAAGAACAAAAATGTTGGCATGTTTTGTTACACAGGACACCTTCCAAATTATACCCCTATGGACAGACTGCCCAACTCCTCAGCTATTACTTAAATCCATTATGGATATTCCATGACGGTCATTTGGACCCAGAAAAGTTTACTGCTGATGCATTTAACCTTGTGAGCAGCAAACATTATCTAGCTGACAAAAATTATCTTGATCTTCCACACAGCGTAAGTTTCGAGGGAATTAGTGAGCCTCAAAAAGCAACAATGATAACCTCAAAAAACCAAACCAAACCAAATCTCCGTCGTCCCCCCCCCCGCTTTTTTTTTTTTTCCTAACTAGTAACAGGTTTCCCTGGCTGTCGTCATCTCTCTCATCCTGCAGTGCTCTTAAGATGTCAAAAGGGAAGATCTCTTACCTGCCTACAGTAGGGATCTCCTAGCAGGGGAAGATCAGGGAGTAGATACCATGGTGCTCTTTGCAGGACATTTCTTACTGCTCCTTCCAGAACTCCCTCCCATCCGACATCCACCAAGGTGTCAGCATCATCCCCGCTCATTGCCACTTGAAGGACCACTGCCACTTAAAAGCAGAATCTTAGAAGCAGAGCTGAATGGGGTCAAGTCTTAGTCTTCACAGAATTTAAAGGCTGACACTCTTGCAGTTTGGAACAGAGAGTATTCTTTTCTGTTGTTGATTTATGTAGTACCAGCGATGAGCATGGCAAAATTGCAGAGACAAACAATACGTCCATTTGCACAGCTGCAAAACTGCATTTTTATACTGGACCTTAAGATAGACTATCAAGTGGCATTTGTGAGACGCTACTATAAAGAAAACAGAATTACTTTATCCCAAAATAGTAAGCCTCTCCTATTTCCAAGAAGCAAGACAACACTGGTGAAGTGCACTGAGGCATCACACTGAGCAAAATACACTAAAACTACACTTAGTAGACCATTTTGACCTTAGTGACACAAAAGCTTTACATGGACTAGGAAAAAATGTCATTCTCTAATACTTTTGCCAAGTCTCAACCTCATTTTTATATATATATACACACAAAAAAGAGTTAATAAACCCAATAAACCCAAAGTCTTAGTGCCACCCTGAACAAGATCCACTGAAACTAGCAGAGTTTTAGACTTCTATATCTTCATAAACAGAAGGACCTATTTGCTTGCAGCAAATCAGAAACCAAGCTGAAGATTAATTATTTCAGGCACTACTATTTAAATATAGTATCCAAAGCTAATTACACAATACAGAAATCAACCAAAACAAACAAATTTTAGAATCCTTACAAAACCCAGCCAAGTTTAACATCCTCACAAGTTATTCTCTAGAACTCACTGAAGCAATGTCAAAGCACATTCAGGATTTTTGTTCTTTGTCCAAGTTTTCATCAGATTTATCACTGTGAATTGTTGCTGATCAGACTGCAGACAGTCTGAAACGCAGCCCCTGTTCACGCTGCATTACTGATGACTGCAGGGTCAGGGTGGTCTTGTTTGGTCTGTCTTAGTATCTGTGGCTTCCACTCCCGTGGCACCCAAGCGGGTGCTGGTCTGTTCCCACCTGTGACCCCATGGGTGCCTGTGTATCTACACTTAGGGCTCCCAGATACTGGAATTGATTTCCTTTGTAGTCAATAGGCTTTCATTTGCATTTGGGACATGTAACCAGCACTGCTTTCAGGCTGGTATCCTCCCTTAACTTTGAACTCTTGATCAGGTCACTATTTGTTTTGTCAGTGGTGGAAGTTATTCAGGGCAATGATGACTTTGATCTATGTTGGTCTTTGACCAGTTTTTGGTTTTAGACCTGTGCACAAATACTGCAGGATACACAAAATATTAAATAGCCAACAAGAACCATTTGTACTCAAGCTTCCATGGCTGTTTCATAATACACGTACGATATGCAAGTATGTGCCTATGTGCCAAAAAAAGCTAATACACACTCCTGATAACCTGGCAATATCTCACTTTTCCGTAGTCTGGAGCCAAAGGAGGTGACCTGCTGATTTACCAGAGAAATTCTCCTCTACTGCAGGTTATTGACATTTGGTTTCCATGACAGGCAATACACAGTCACACGTCCTATGAACTCTTGCAGCTCATGATGAAAACAAGTCCATAGCTCCATCTTGGGCTAGTCTGACCCACTTACCTGCTCACTCTGAAGAAAGGGTTAACCTGGGAAGCAGTGAGCATGCCGCTGTGCTATCTTACCTGGATGCCTGCTTCTAGTTCTCAAGCTGATTAACAAAGCAATCCCTAACCACAGATCTCTGCATACAGCAAGCTCTCCGCACTCTTCCAAAATAAACAGAATCCTGTCACTAGGTATTTTTTATGAGAAGAAAAAACAGTGGAAAAAAGGATGTTTCTCCTGCTAAACACTCAACACAAGAACAAATGAGGCTTCCCCCCCCTCTTCAAGAGGGGAGTGATTAAACAAAAGAAGAGTCACAAATTCTGATCTCTAACCAGATATAAGATGCTAAGTGGGCAGCTGTGGCGAGAGGGGAGGAAGGGCGTGACTACAAGGCAAAAAAAGAGAGTAAACTCGAAGATGCTATCTAGCCTGGCATGTGAAGGCACACACATCCCTGTCCTTGTTTCCAGCACTCCAGAGTGGGAAGCCTCTGAAGTTTCTACACTGCAGATTCCTTAACAGAGATATTTTCCATAATTTTTCCATCCTAACTCTTCACCTGTTAAGGTGATTCCTGAAATACAGTTTTGCACTTAGGCATCTCTCCTTCTTCCTGAGGCCTCAGACCAGCCTCCTCTGGCTCTTTCCTTACTTTGTCTTTATTTTCCTCTTCCTGCATCTCTCCCCTTCTCTCTGCCCTCCTGACTGGTTGTTCTGAGCTGCTTTCCTTCTAGTTTTCATTCACCACAGTGTGTTTTTACTGCCCGCATCTCCTTGTTTCATCTTCCCATCCATAAGAAGGCTCCATGCTCCTCAGGGAAGGGAGCCTTCTCTAGTCACCTGTCCTTACTGGGCTGCCTGTGTACTGTCATCTGTTCAAGGACAGCCGGAGAAGGGAGATCAGCACCTAGGACTAACAAACTATGACCCGAGCACAAACTCATTGCACGTCAGTGCAGCATTTACAACCACTGCAGGAAAGAACAAGGACAAGAGTAGGCTATAAAATTTGTGTGTCAAGGCAGACAGGTTGTGGAACAGCCTCACAGTCCCCCAAGACATTACTAGATACTCCGCAATGCATGCCCAAAATATCTCACCAGAAAGGGTAGGGGAGGGGAAAAAAGGGTATCCAGACCTCCTCATCCAGGATGTCACAAGCCAAACGGATGCGGGACACATCAACAAGGTGGGGCTCAGATTTTAACTTCCTGGAACGCAGGCTCCACAGCTTCACACACGAATTATCGAACCCAGCAGCAAGCAGCTTGCTATTTGGTGAAATCTCTGCAGTGTTCAGCAACTGCTCCGTGTTATAGAAGGCATAGAAACAGATGGTCGTTAAGGAAGGGGGCCCGTCCTTGACACGTTTAATGCTGTCCTGCAGTAAATCCAGCGCCGCCTCGTTCTGCAGAATGGAAGCCGGCACATCGCTGGGTTCCAGCCCGTTGCTCTCGTTGCGTGAGGAGCTCCCACCGGCGTAGAGCTGGTAGTCAGTCCTCTTGGCAGGCTGCACATCCAGGTGAATGTGCAAAGTCAGGACTTTGCAAAGGGCGTTGTTGTTGTCACTTTGGAGGTAGCGAAGAAGGTAGTTGTAGCTGTCCTCTTGAAGGCGGATGACGTACTTGTTGTCCAGAAAAGCCCGGAGCTTCAAGTTGGACAGGATATCTTGAATAGTCATGGTAGTCTGCAACTGCTCAATGATATCCTTCTGGCTGGCGTTCTGCAAGAACATGCCATGGAAGCGGCTGTAAAAACTGTCCACTGTGCTTTTTAGGCCATTCTGGACCATGTTCAGATGGAGGTAGACAAAGAGGGGATACAGAAGAGGCATCACTTCATGGCTGTGCTGAGAATCTGAATCTATATAAAAAACAGCAACAAACTTTGAGTGATTTCTCAATCCATTTTCTACTGGGAATAAAACAGAGCAAGGATAATTACTGCAAAAAGCCTTGACAGTGGCATCGGAGAGCAAGCAAGAGGAGACTTTTGTTGGCGCATCTAAGTGAACCTCTTCTGTCACCTACAGGGAATACACAGTACCTATTACAGATCTGAGCAGAAATTTAAGTCAGTGAGGTACCTTGTCAGAACAAAATGCAGAGATTTCAAAACCCTTTTTAGGTGTGGGCCAGCTATTAAAATACCACCTCATAAAATACATGAGTGCTGAATTTTTCCACTGTTTATTTAAGAAGAAAAACTATGCCCTCTGTTTATTGCAATAAATGGACTTTAAAATTTAGTTATATTTAAAATAGTATTTAACACATTTAAGTCAAAATTATTTACCTAGCTTGTGTGGGCCTGAACTTTGGTGGCTTTTTTCCCCGCTCAGCTTCAGCAAAACTTGCATGTGGTGCTTTGGATGGAACCGATTTGTCTCCAGCGGAAAGGAAGCTACACTTTCCAAAATGCACTGCAATATGCTGTGCTCTTGTTTTATTTCTGTGCCTGCTCATGTGCAGGCTTTCTCTCTCTCCCCTCCGCCTCTGCCAACGCAAATCCCAGCAGTAATTCCTAGTACACAATGTAACAAACTCCCGATTAGGCTGTGCTGTACCTTGCAGAGACTAATCTGTGCAACAGCTCCACCCCTCCTTCACCACCTTCTTGGGACTGTTTCCCTCCCACGTTCAGCCGGCTGCAGGGAGCTGGAAGGAGTGCAGCCCTGCCGCAGAACACCATGGCAACATACAGGGCCACAAGAAGTTACTGGAGGACCAAATGGTCCAAATTACTGGAACAAATAGGCATCGCTGATCCTCAAACAGCATTGCTTCTTTTCAACTTGTTCTTCCCTCCTGCCATGCACCAATGCATATTCTTTTTTTTCTCCTTTCCATTAGCTTATTTTTCCATTCCTGTTGAGCACTCTTCCAGACTTTCTCTGGTCCATACTGTGCCTCTCTCCCATTTCTATATGAGTAACTACAGAGTGTGTGCGGTGTGCAGTGTATACATATGTATTTGCATACTTAGGCATCATTCTCCTTTCTGTCCCACTGAAACTTGGCCAAAGCCAGTGAAACCAGTGGTCTGTATGTAGTAAAAGCTCTACGCAGCCAGCAGCTGCTCATTTCTCTGCAGGTGCTCTAGTCCAGCAGTGCAACAAGGGGAAGGACCTCACTCTGCAGTGGGGGAAACAGGGAAGAGATGGGAAGCTGGCAGAAACAGGAACGAAGAAAATGTTCCCCAGGAACATATGAAGAGAGGTTACAGGAGCTGGGTCTGTCTAGCCTGGAGAATAAGGGAATATCCAACTGCGGCCTTCAGTACCCAGTGGGACGTTATGGAGGAAAGGGAGCCAGCCTCTTCTCAGAGGTGCTCAGTGAAAGGACAACAGGCAAGCTGCTGCAAGGGAAATTCTCACCAAATCACTCAGCCCTGCAGCTGGTGCCCAGAGGTGCAGAGCAATCTCCACACTTTTTGATTTTCAAAACCTGGCTGGATAAGGCCCTGAGCAACCTGATCAAACTGATCTTGCCCTGCTTTCAGTAGTTGGTTGAACTACAGACCTCTAGAGTAACTCTTAAACTATTCAGTGGTCCTAGTCCCCTGCCCACTGGGGGCAGGCATCCCAGAAATGCGAATTGTCCTGCTGTGCCTTGTGGCTGGCTGGCAAGTTACTCCCTTGCAGAAACAGAAGCAGTTCATGTGTGTAAGAAATCAAAACTGAGCAAGAGGGACAAAAAAAATTAAAACACTCAATCTGAACACCAAAACCATGCCTAGCACTTCCCCAAGCAATATTTAAGCCACTGAACAGAGCAATCATACTTCTCAAAAATCTATTAAACCATAAGGATTTACCTCCAATACTAAAGTGCAATGGTGTTGAACTGCTCTACGTGGCAAGGCTGACTTCACTATTTTCTGGCTCTGCCTTCCTGCCTCCCTCTCCCTTCAACAACTATCAGGAATATTAATCCTAGTGTTATGCACACTGGGATCAAATCCCTACACTGGACAAATGTAGATGTGCCCGAAGGCAGGAGTAGTGGCAACCTCACTTTCCTCAGTACTATTCTCTAAAAATCCTGTCTGCTTTCTTCTTCCCACATTGGGGACTCATAGAAGAAATAAGGACATTCACAGGAGTACCTTTTTTTTTTAATTATTAAAAAATTATTAAAAAAAAAGAAAAAAAATCACAATAGTCTTCTGCATCACACTACAGAATGAGAATTTTTTTAACTGTGTCATATACCTCCAGTCTCGAAGCCAGTACAGATAAATTTAAGGGAACAAATTCTCCCTTAAAAGTCTAGACCATCATAAAAATAAGCCAATTATGAATAAAATTAAACTCCCTAAACTAGGAGACAGCAGAGAACTACACTCATTTCTAAATTACCTGCCTTTCACATAACACTCTAATCTTCGTTCTTGTCCTGTATATGTATGCTGTTGTCTAGAAGATCTACAAAGGCCAAATGCTTGAACAAGAAAGGGCAAACAGTCAGCTATCTACAAAAGCCAAAGGTACTCAGCATTCAGACAGCAACAACAACAAAAAGAAAAATTAGCTGTAGTAACTGAAATCTCAAAACTAGATATCAAAAGACTGTTAGAGACATGATTTTAAATTTTATTATATTGTCCTTTACTCATTGAAATGACAAAAAAAAAATCAGCCACTTTCCTCTTCCTTACTTCCTGATATTTACCTGTGAGAAAATTGCGTAATCGTCCAAATTGTACTTCATATTGCTGTGGCTCTGCCAGGCAGGGAGCTGCAGACACAACGTTGGCACAACCAGATTCAGATTGGACTGTGAAATAAAATAAGTAAAAGTTAAATAGGGATTTAAGGAGTTTGGCATGTGTGTCTGGAAACAAAGCTTCTCACAAAATCCAAGGTAATGCAGCCACCAAGATGACATTTCATCTTTCAAACTGTCCAGGGATGACATAGTCTGAAGCACCTAAACATGGCATTAACAACCTAGACAGATCATGAGAAAGTATACTGAAAGCTTAAAAAAACCCCAAACCCTAAAAATCTCAGCACTCACCTGCTCCCCCCAGAATACATTTTAAAGTTTTCAAATACAACCTTAAGTTCCCAAGAAATTCAGAGTAACACTGTCACAGACCCCTTAACAGTTTTATAAGATACTCAGTGTTTTTTTTCAATTCGTAACTATTTTCCCCTCCACAAAACTTATTTTCATTACTCTTACTTTCAACTCCTTCAACTTCTTTCAGTCTCCCCTGCCCCCCACCATTTTCTATCCTCTCTCTTTGCCTTCCTACTCCTGATTGATTGCTTTTTGTTCCAGCATTTGGCTCACGCACAGAGGCACAACTCTGACGGCCCTGGAAGTCTATAAACAACATCATCAAATGTTCACATGCTAAAGAGAGATAGGCCAGCCTCCAGCTCGTCTCAATGCTTCTAATTAGAAAGAGATCAGCACATGGTGTACAGGCAGCCTGTCACTATTCTCCCCCCTCTCTCTCTCTTTCTGTTAAGACACAGGTCCATCTTCCTGGAGCTTACAGAAATACAGGAGTTATGTTTACCAACTCTCCAGGGCAAGCTGAATTCAGCTTTGGAAACAGAGAGCTGGGCTGTGCTTATTATCCCCTCATAGGAAAAAACAAATACAGATTCCAGCACCAATACCTTATCTTCTCTCAACTCAGTTTACAAATAAACAAATACAACCTGTTGAAAGGTACAGATACACTGCACTTTCTACAGCCTGGCTGCTTCAGAAACTTAAAGCTGGTAAGAACTCCAGGCTCACACAGTGGTATTGCTTAACAGCTAAAGTAAAAAAACTCTGCTATTTGGACTTAAAATTTGATATAATCAATATTCAGCATGAGAGTGTAAACTGCACGCACACACATGTAGTAACTCAAAAATGCTTAGTGACAGTTTTCAATGTCACCCATACTACTCATTGTAAAAGCAAAGAAAAACAGAAATATGAGGGCCTGTCTTTTATGCTGTGTCACAGGGTTATATACAAGGGTCAACTCTTCACAGAGTTCTGGTGGCCTCATTTCAGCAGGAACAGGAATGACTTGCTACTTTGCTTGTGCCATGCAAGCACAACTTACTGTCCTTGGCTTTATGAAGTGCTCCCTCCATGCCACCTATTCAACTTTCTCTGCATAAGCAACTTAATTCCAAAATTAAGATGTACTCCATGCTTCAGAAAGAGGAACGTCATCTTTGGCTACCTGTCCTGGAACAGTCTAACTAGGCAATCATTATGCCCTACTCTTTCAGTAATGACGCTAGAGCTCGTCCCCACCAAGCAGATGGTAGATGAACCCTACATACCAGACAGTTATAACAAGTTCAAATTCTAATTCTTTTCCTTCCCAAAACTTTACACCAACCAGAACTGCAAAAAGGATCAAGAGCTCAACTGATTCCAAAACAAGAGTAAATCTTAGGGCATATTTTTCTCCTGGTGGAAATAAAACACTGGCCATATCCTTCTCATACATTAATAAATCTACCATAGATTCTTTTCTACCTTCCCCAGTGGTCATAAGAACATCTATTGGAAACATCTGCTCCCTGACTTCACTTCCAGTAATTGCAGCCAGCTATGCGACTTAATAGCAAATTCAAAGAACTTGCTCCTAACTCAGGGATATGGACAATACCCTCCAGGTCTCGTGTGTTGGCTACGAGCAGCATTGCTTCCAGCTAACAAATGTGGGACTACTGTAAACGCTGTTTAACAGCAACTGATTCCTCTCTTACGTGAGTGTGATGACCTATAATTTTACATTATTTCAGATAGTCCTATGTGTCGACAGTATACTCTGGGCAGTATTAGAGGAACCTGTTCCTTAGTCACTCATTCTGTCCTCAAATATCCTTCTAGCTTTCTACAGAAATATGGGATAGTCACAAGGAAGCTCTGTGCTGTTTTACTGCGGATGCGATCGGACAGGGTGCTAGACAATTTCACCCGGGCTCCCTTTCCCACGAAAGGCTGGACCAGGTGATCTTTCAAGGTCCCTTCCAACCTGGGCTGCTCTATGATTCTGTGAAAACAGAGCTGTACAGATACAGCAAGTATATGAAACAATGGAGAAGGGCTGAACTGAAGAGACTCTGGAAGAAGACAAAAAGAAATGCTAAGGTAAAACTGAGAAACAAAACTATTTAAAACCAAAAACAGAGGACACTTTTCACTGTGAAAGAAGAAATCGCAGAACTGAAGACAGAAGTAAGCAACTCTCCCATTTATACAGGCTGGTTAAATTAAAACAAAAGAAAAGAGCTGAACAGAAAAAGCAAGGTGAATTTTGTTAAGGAACGAGCAGAAGCATCTTCAGAAAAACATATTTGATCACTTTCCCCGAAATAAAGCAATTCAGGGTTTAGAATTTGGTCAGTTTTTATTCAGTTTGCAAAACTAAGATGACTGCAGCAGAAAGTATTTTCAGCCTCTGTTGTCAGAATAAGTACAAGCTGGGTTTTTCTTTTTTGACAGTCATTCATGGAACTGCAGCATACTCACTGACAGCTTACTACGAGCATGTCTGATGAAGAAGTAGTAAACAGCTGAATACACGAGAGCAGACCATTTTCAGTTCTAATGAAAACCGATGACTAAGTTCTGAATCACCAGGCACAAAACCCTTGCACTGGCAAGAGGATACAGACTAATAAGAAGAAATTTAGTAATAACATTTGGTGGAAGATTAGTAAAAAGACAAAACCCAATCACACACTCATTCACACTCTTTACTGAAACATATTTTTTCTGCATGATGCCATATGTGAACGCAAAGGCTTGTAATCCAATTAATCTCTCCTACTTCAGATACTCTTGTGTCCTCCTGGTATGGCTGGTTCCAAGTTCTAACCCCATTTCAACACTGACCTTTCTACCCACCTCTCCCGTAAAATCTCCCATCAAAAACAATTCAGCATTTTACTTTACTTTGGTTTCATTCCTTCCCCATCTCCCCCAGTATTATTTCAGGGAGTTGCAGCAAACTTCCGATAGTTACTCTGAAAACAGCAAGGAAATGAAAAGTACTAAGATGTAAGTCACTTCTAATAACGAAATATTACCCAATTTCCTTCAGGTCCCTGAGAGAGTCAGCCTGGACATTTACCCACAAGTCACTCATCTTTGGATTGTAACTATGGCAAAATACTCTAGAGTTGGAAAGAGCTATTTTGGCATCCAATCTTATCTAGCTATGAGCACAGAGTTACACAGCAACTAATGTTTCATCAAATCAAGTTGTATCACAAGTAACTAAGGTCTCCACCACTCTTAGCCTGGGATACTGTCACAATCTAATGCTTCATTAACAGAAAACATTTCCTCCTTGCGTTTTCACCCAAAGGTCAGCCCAGTATTTTCTGTTACTTTTACAAGCAAATTTTATCTTTATAACCTCCACATTGCTTGCATCCTTTCAACATTTGTACATGCTCAAGCAGTAGCGTAGTTTGTTATAACAAAAATAATAATTACAATGAAGACTGTCACAGACACGATTTGAAAAGCAAGTAATGTAGCAGGATTCAGAAGCCTTTAAGAGGAGAAAGAGCATGCAGGGAAATGAACTGTCTCATCCACTGAAGGTTTTTGGTTTTGGTTTGTTTTGGTTTTTTTTCCCCAAGTGACAGAGTGGAGCTTTCACAACTAGAAAGCTGACTGGGCCAGAGAAAGAAACAGCCTGTATCACTTGATATAGCTCTCCTGGAGTACAAAGTTACAACAGATTTTCCTACTTAATTCCTCATCTAGGTTCTTCTCACCTCCTTCCCAATGCACCACTTCTCACCAGACTTCATGTTCTTTGGGATACAACATATGCATTTTCCACTACCCTGACCTGGTATTTCAGCCTGCTGTTTCACTGACCATGAATCTCACCTTGTTACACTTTCATGCACATTTTCATTCTTCTAAAGTTCATAACTCACGCCAACTTCACACTGGTAAATTTCTTTACTTCAAAAGGAGAGCTGTCCATACGTGCAGACAAATCCAACATACATACTCACACTTGTCAGAACTCTGTCAAGAAGCACACATGGAAAATATGATAGGATTACCTGTGAGATTAGCTGCCATCTCTTCAGCAGTCTGACACAGCCTCAGCCCTTGTTTTAGGGGACCTTCCGAGTCCACATACTGACGGCGCTTGAGGTAGCAGGACACTGCCATCTGAATCTGTTCTGTGCGTACGCGTTTCATGACCTCAAAAGAAAAGAAAGAGATGATGAGGCTCTCACTGTGTAAGTATATGCTAAGATCAACATACATCATAGCTGTATTAAAACCGATAGAAGACAAACGGCTCAGTATTTTCATTGCTCAAGTCAAACAACTTTATTACTGAAGTATGAAACAAAACCTTTAGGCATTTGCCTCTCAGTACTAAGGCATAACTAGACACTTTGAATTAGATCCCTGAAGATATTTTGCTGCCTAATTCTACTAATTTCACTGAGAAATCAAAAATACTTGAGGATCCTGGACTAAAACTGCAGTGGCGAGCTGAAGCATTTGTTTTTGTTAAAAATAACTCATAAAAAGGGAACATTTCTCCTCCTTGCTTTTTTACAGTAGCAGTTTGGGTATTCTTCAGTCATTTTCTGATTCCTCTGCTTGACCAACCAACAAAACAATTCCAGAAGAGTTAAGGGAATGAGAAATTAATAAACAAAGAAGGAAATTTCAGAATCATAATGCTTTAAATAGCACACCTATTTGGGGACTCCAAGAAGCAATAGTTTATCACCTGAACTTAAAGGTTACAGCCAGACTTCTGGCACTTCAGTCAGGTAAGTCCCCAGAAAAAAAAAAAACAGGGAAATTAAAACAAAAGCAAAGCCTTCTGCCTTCTTCACCTGCCCTCATCTATCTAGATTTCCCTCCTACAAAAGTAAAAAAAAAAAAAAAAAAAAATTCTTTGAAGTTTCCTGTATATAAATTTTGAAATCCATCCTCACAAATACCACTTGGTAGTATCTCAAAACCAAAAGGAGCCTGATGCTAGCTTTTAGCCTCTGGCTTGTAATAAAAGAACCTCAGTAAGATGAACGCAATAGCTCCCTTGCTATTTGAGTAGTCCCTGACTGCCACCAATCCTTCGCAATAGCCATCAATTTTTACACAGAAGTTTAGATAACCTAAAAGGCTTTAAATAAAGCAGAACTAAGCAACAGTTTTATTCTACCAGAATAATAGGTAAAGCCTGCCTCAACATAGTTCTACACCTTACAGCCCCACTACCAATGACCTGCATACGTTTTACAAGTGCACGTTTTCTGATTTGCGTAGCTAAATCTGATGAAACACAACCTCTCAGAGACAGACAAGGATGCCCTTCCCCCCCTTGTGAGAACTGTACTTCTAACAAAATGACAGCTTTAAAAAAATGATCATAAATGAGCCTTTTCTAATACTCATGCACACTTTAGTGCTTATCCCAGTTGTTAGAACAATAAGCCCTCTGTGAAGTTCCAAGTGGACGGGGATGCAAGGTTTCAGCAAAAGTTACTTTAAACAGATACGTGGAATTGCAAATCCATGTGCTTTGGCGAAAACCTTAAAAAGATGTCCATTTGTTCTCACAGGTGAAATAACTGTTGAGGGTGGGGAAGGGGCATCAACAGGTGTGGAGTTTTCAAAGCATCTCCAGATAGACCCATTAAAATCATGAGTTTCAACCACAACTGTTTCCACTCCAAAAGCAAACTTCCTTTTCATCTTCCTTGCAATTAAAGAAATTATATCTGAGACTTACACTGTCTCAAATACAACACTTTTTCTGCTGCACCAAACTGTAGGAAAGACAGAATTCTAATGAAGTCCAGGAAGAAAGGTGGACACAGAGATAGACCAGCATCTTAGCACCCTCTTAAAAAACACCCTTAACTAAGCTTCGCAGTGTATTATGTTATCATTCTGCATTTCAGCCAGCAGCATGGACTCACATACAAGTGACTTGCCCAGGTCCACACTAATGCCTCTGCATGTAGTCTGCCATACAGTTTAGGTTTGGGTAGCAACTTAATTGTATTTGAGATGCTCTCAGATGCTTATTTCAGGTCTATAAACTGTTTTGGAGAGTTTGCATCTAGATTGTTGTATTTGGCTTATAATCCAAGAGAAACTCACTCCCAAAATGGCACGGAACAGATTCAACTAAATGTTTCTGAAGTGGTTTAGCCAGTCAGAATGGTGCAAATCAGCCTCAGGTCTGTGGTTCAATTGCAAAGAGACAGCATCTAGAAATATCCTTGCCCATACTTTTTTTGCTCCAGTTACAGGATCAATTTGCGCTAGGTTAGATTTGGTGAGAAAACCCTTATTCATTATGGCACAGCATGCATGTACAGATAATTCCTCATAAACTCATAATGGATCGGAGAAACTGAAAACTGGTGTGTGAACGATGCAGAACTCCGGAGGACCCTTTGAAATGACAGTGACAAACAAGAGGAGCACTGAGATCAGCCTTTTCAAGCTGCTGAACGAGCAGATGACCAATAGAGAAAATGGTAAATTTTAAATGATAGGCAAAAAAAGAAGTAGGTTACCCAGTAGTCTCAAATTCTAACATCAGGATCAGACATTTTAGCAGCAAGAGAGAAGGGCCTGGGAAAGGAGCAGTCGCTGGCAGCTGATTCAAATTTGAGCTTTTTCAGAGCTTTGGTGACAACAGGGAAGCCCCAGTTTCTTCAGCCAACATTAGCAAGGTGGCGTTTGCAGCTGCTTTATGCAATCTGTACAGTTTCTTGCTCCCTTCACATACCTTGTATACTCCTCCCAGCAGTCACAGTAGTGGGTGTTACGAGCAATATCTCAAGGAGATCTCTTTCCCTACTCCCAGGTGACAGAACAGGAACTACCTTACAGGAAATGCATCTTCACCAAGAAACACCCATTGGCATCAGACACACTATCACCCCTACTTTCCTTTCAGGTCTTTGTTTCTTCGTTCGCTTTGCCTTTATACTTTACCCTCAGCATTACAAAGAGCAATGTCACGAGCAGGGAAAGCATTCATGAAAAGTGCAAGAAGAGCAAAACCAACATTCCTACAAATATTCTTTATCAAGCCCTCAAAATTAGAGTATATCATAAAATAAACATAAGGACAGCCTGCCAAAATGCATTTAGCTGCGTTCAAGCTGAGCCAGTTCACAACAGGTCAATGATGCAGAATTTAAAGGCAAAAAAGGACAAGCTTGCCATTTTAACCTCCAATCAGTTTTAAGACTCTAGCTCTTATCACTGAAGATAATCTCCAAAATATGAAACAAACTGAAAGCATATAGCGATCCCTGTCCATGCCTGCAGAAAGCTTGAAACAATCGTTCAGAAGTCCCAGCTGCCTTGTTCTTCTCAAACAGCCAGAGAGAACCATACATATTAATGCCATTAACTATTTTTACTGATAAGCAAAATACATAAGGAAAGAGAGAAGAAAGATCACGTTGGGGCTCTGCACAGCTACCGTGCAGTGTCTTCTGCAGTGTCACAAATTGGAGCACCAAAAAAAAAAAAAAAGATAGGAGGTTAATTTTTTTTGAGGAACTAAAACCACTGAAGAAACCCAGAGAAGAGACTTATCATACAAAACACTTCACAAGTTCCTCTTTCCTAGAAAAGCTGGAAATTGGCTGTGTACTAAGCATTGGGCCCAGGAAATTAAGTTCCTGCCTATGCTACATCTACGGGTACAGGTTTAGGCAAATTCCACGACCTTGAAATACTATCAGTACTTCCTATATTAAAAGGAGCTTGAAAACTAGCATTGGAAATGCTGCTTTTAAATAGTCTGTCCTGTCCTGACACTGGGACAGCAGTCTTTTCCTTCCAACAGACTGAGGGAAGACCTGTGAGTGTCAGAGAAGACCAAGGACAAGCAATCTTAAAAAAAATGAAAAACAATAAAACAACCCACAAAAGCACATTTTGAATATTCTCTACTGAGAGCTGTGCCTCAGGCCTCAGTTGTGGACAGAGAAGTACCATCTTCTATCCCTTATCACTGTAAGTGAAATTTGGAGTCTAGTAACAATACTAAATCACCTAATTTTTAATTTTGTGACATTAAGTTAATCTAAGATTTACAAAATTTCAGAGTAAACAAGATAAGGATAAGCTGATACGACGATAACTGTGAACCTAGAGCCGAGGGACTTCACACATGCAGCGGCTGCAATTCAGAAAAACAGGCAAGTAAACACGACAAGTCGACATGGAGACGCGGCGCGGTGGTGGTGCAAAATTGGAAAAGTGCTGCAGATAGCAGGAACTACAGAGAAGGCTTTTGCCTAAGCAGTGGCGTTCATGCGAAGAGGCAGAGAGGAAACAGCTGTGATTTTAGAAGATGCATCCATTCGCACTGGACCTAGCTTTGGCTTACCGTCCACAGATTAAGCTTTGCCAATTCCACAATGTTTTTTGCTCCCCCCCCCCCCCTCCAAGACAGACCCAAGCGGCGCGCTTCACCCGTCTGACCTACCCGGGCAGGACACACTTTGCTCCTGCCCACAACACACCACCTTACGCCTTCAGCCTCCACCACCTAACCCTTCCTCCTCAGAGCGGAGCTGCCGCACCAAGCGCCGCTCGCCTTTAGGCCCCGCCAACAGACACCCGGGCCAGCGCCGAGAGCCCTACCGAGCCCCGAGCCCGTCCCAAACGCGTTCCGGGCTGCCGCCGCCCGGGCAGTGCTGGCGACTGGGAAAGTGAACGGCGCTCGCTGAAGGGACGCGAAAGCGAAAGTCTTCCCCTATCAGAATTGGAAAAAAAAAAAAAAAAAAGGAAAAAAGGGAGGAGAAATGTGCGATAAGCAGCAGCTAATTAAACCCACGCACTTTCCAAGGAAAAAAAAAAAGAATATAACGAGGAAAGCCCACCCCGCGACCTCCGGGTGCAGGGAAGGCGCCCGGCCCCGTCCTCACCCGGGGCTGCCCCCGAGGGCCGCGCCCGTGCCCGAGGCCCCCCAGGCAGCCGCCTGCCGGGCCGGGCCGGGCCTGCGGGCCTCCGCCACGAGGCGGCCCGGCGGGACGCCCGGGGCCCGCTCCCGCCGCCGGCCGGCCGGCGCCGCCCCCCCCCGCCCCGCACTTCCCCACCCCGGCCCCGTGCGGGCCTCGGCCCGCAGCCCCGCGCCGGTCCCCGCTCCCCGCCACTCACTGAGCATCGCAGGCGGCGGCGGCGGGAGGCGGGGGCCGGCGGGGCCGGGGGGCGCTGTCACTGCGCCCAGCGGCGCCAGGCGCTGCCGGCGGGCGCGCCGCCGCTGCCGCCTCCCCTGGGTGCCGGTGGTGGTGGCGCTGGCGCAGCCGGTGCTGCCCGGGGGCCGGCAGCGGCTGGCGGCGGCCGCTCCATGGCCGGCTGACACACGCCGCGGCGGGCGGGCGCGGGTGGGGGGGGGGGGAAGGAAAGCGGGCTGGGGCCGCCCCGCGCGCAGGCGCCCTCCGGCCGCCAATGGGCGCGAGCTCCCCTCCACACCGCCTCCCGCGATCGGTGATCGGCTGGCGCTGCCTGGCGGGGACAGAGGTCAGCGGGGGAGGGCGGGTGGAGCGTGCGGCGTGCGGCGTGCGGCGCGGGCCCGGCGGGACGGTGAGGGCCGGGCGGTACCGGGTGCGCGGGGAGCGGGGTCCCTGCGAGGGGGGAAGGCGAGGGGGACTGGGGGTCGCGGGCTGGTGGGGGAGAGGTGGGCGCTGGGGAGGATTGGGGAGCCGGGGGTGTGGGGGGCCTGGTGTGCCCCGCTGAGGTGGAGGCGGGCGGGGGGGGCGGTTAGGCCCTGAGCGGTGGGTGCGTGGCCGCCTTCCCGTCCTACTGCCGTCTCCTTGTTTGACCTTTCTTTCAGTCGCGTCTCTTCGCCTTTCCCATGTGCTATCCCCATGGCAGCGATCTACTCCGGGATTTACCTCAAGCTGAAAAGCGCCAAGACTTCTTGGGAGGACAAACTCAAACTAGCCCGTTTTGCGTGGGTTTCTCACCAGTGCGTTCTTCCTAATAAGGAGCAAGTAAGTACTTTTTAACGGTAAACAGCGGAAGAAAAAAATCCCAGTAGTTAATTGCTGCTGAGGATGGGTTGATTCATAAAATCCAGATCTAGTTGCTTAAGCTTTTGAGCCTAGTGCAAATATAGCTCTGATGTGGAATTGTGGGCAGCTCTTGATTTCTGTGTGGTTATGTGAAATGTTTTCATAACATCAACTTTCAAGTAGCTTCAGCTGAAAGATCTGCATTAGGGCAGGAAGAGTTTTTCTTATAGAGAAGGTAGTGCATGTGTTCTGTCTCCTGGATAGCTGAGAAAGCATTGTCTTTAGAGTTGTCATTAGCATTGGTTATTATATCCTATACAGGACGCTCTAAAGTGTGATGCTTCTGGTCATAGTTAATAACAAGAACTTCAGGGTGGGAGAACTCGCTGTAGCTAGATGCGTGATTTCTGGTGCTCTAAATTTGTGCACATGCAAAGAGTGCACTGTGGATTCATGGGCTTCTCCTTGGAAGGTAGTTTGGTGTTCTCTGCTTGGAACACACCCTCTCCCCTCAAGTCTTTTGTTTTGACCCTGTTTCCTAAAGGTCTGTTCAGTGTTTCCCTGAGTGAAGGGTGTCTTGTGCTGCTCCTCCAGCCTAGTAGTTTTGTGGCGTCTAGGGTTTGCACCATCTGAGATCCGTGTTTTGAGTTCTTGTTGTTTCAGTTACTTAGAATATTAAATCTAGCCATACACCGTCATTTTATTTTTAAATGAATAATTCAGATTAGTAGGTTTCAACCTTTTCCAATTTGCACACATCTAAATTCCTAGGTCTGAATTTCTAGGTAGTAAATTTAAACATACGAAGAAGAGGATATGAAAGGAATACCTATTATCGGAAAGTGAAAACCATCTGATTCTTTAAGTTTTGATTTAAAAGACTACATTTGCTAATCAGTATCAACTGTCAGAATTATGCCCTGATGAAAGGGCCTTAGGATGTTGACTCCTGAAGGCTGTTTGGGGATGGTACAGAGGAGCACAGGGCCAACACTGGATTTAGAATGAAAGCTCTTAGGAATTGAAACCTATAACGGTGGACTTCTCTGCGTGTTCAGAGCCTGTTCCGCTTGGATATAGAGCAGTTCTCAAGGCACAAGTGCTGTAATTGTGAAGAGGTACTATTTTTGTCTTGTTTTCGCATGGGTGTTATTAAAGATTACTTCTTTTCCCTTTTGTTAACAGGTATTACTCGATTGGGTAAGCCATGCGTTGGTTTCATTCTACAATAAGAAAACTGAACTGGAGAATGAAGTTGTTGAGAAACTCTGGGCCTATCTAGACAATATTATCCATAGTAGAAGACTACAGAATCTCTTAAAGAGTGGGAAGACAATTGGTCTCAGTTTTTCAATTGCACAGGTAACTAAAACTGTGGGTATTTTGTAAAGTGCTGGATAGCAGTGCGTATCTTCTATAGTACGTGACTCTTACGCACAGTGTAGGGTGTCACATGAAATATATAATAATTAATCTGATGCCTTTTAGGACCTCTACTAAAAACTTCTCTGTTTCTGTTCTGCAATACAGTTTGTATTTGTGCAGCACTAAGGCTGAAAATGGCAGAGCATTCTAATAATAATAGTCTTTCTCTCTGTCTTTAACTTCTTCAAACTATCAGAGAGTGAACTAGTTTAGGTATTTCAATAGGTAAGTAAAGGCTCAGTTCCATAAGTTGCTATTCTATATTATTTACTGCTTATATTGCCTTTTTGCCTGGGATCATAAGGAGAAAGAGATTTTCTGTCACTGTGGGGCTCATCAGCGTGTTTGGCTTGAGTACTTGTGCACTGTGACGTGCTGTTCAGCAGACCCTGCAGCTTCTTGTGATGACTCTGAACAGTGGTGGCACTGAATCGTTATTGATCTTAATCATATCATTATTTTAGCCTCAGCTGAAAGTGAGTGGGGGAGACTTCAGTTACAGTTTAGAACTGAACCAGAAAGTGTAACTTCTCATTCAGCTTCCTGGTTACAGAAATAGCAGAATTAATGGATGGCTGCAACGGCAGTCAAAATGACTGGAAAAATGACCTTTTTATTTGTGATCTGGTTGGAAGGAAGCAGGAGAAGATTGTCTTCACCTGCAGAAGTTGAGTTGTGAAGCACAGACAATTGGTTGGATGAAATCTGTGCTTCAGAGATGTTACGCAGAAAGTGTGCCAAATTTAAATGTGGTCTGGGTGTGAAAACCTGTCTGGCTGAAGATTAGGTGAGAGGTACAGGCCAGAGTACCCTAAAGATCAAGGACAGAGGTGGTAGAGGGTCCAGTGGAAAGAATTTAAGGGTCTGTTTCATTCCAGTGGGGCTTGAGCTGAGGAGATGAACCATACACTACAAGGTGTAAGAAGATAGATGAGATTTTTAACTCTGGATTAGAGGCAGATTTGTAAATTGCTACTGAATTTGTTTGCTGACAAGATTATCTGGAGGTGAGAAAAGGGAGCAAATAAAAAGGGCATCAAAGGAGAAAACTGTAGGGAAATCAACACAAAGTTTGAGAAAAAGAAGGGAAATGCAAGTTCAAGTAAATGTTAATTCTTTAGAACTGAGTATCCCTCAAAGAGGAGAGAGAGCAGTCCTTCACATTCCAGATATCAGCACAGGAAACCGGCTCTTTTTAAAGATGCTATTTAGCCATGGACATTCTTACTGAATAAGTTTTCTGGATCAAAGGTGGGACATGTGTTGTTGTTTGTTTGGAGCGTAATTTTGGGGACCTTGCAAGAACGGAGTTACCCCTACTCCCGTTCTGCAGGATCAACTATTAGAATCAAGTATGGATAGTCTTATGCTGTTGCCAGTAGCACACGTACTGAATGAGGGCTTCCTCGCTCATCCTGTGGTGCAAACAAATGCAGGGACACGGTTCTGGCCAGAGGAGCGTCTAGTTTGAGGCCTACAATGTGAGAGGCCCAGCAGCAGCTGTTGGCAGGTCTCTGTTGCTTCCTTCTTGCAGCCAGAGCTCACAGACGCTGTTGTTGGTTCATTATGAGGAGCTTTATCTTTGTGTGCAAAACTGACTGTTGTTTTTTTCCCCCCTCCCCAATCTTCAGGTCATAAATGAAAGGTTATCAGAGGCCTGTTCTCAAAAAACACAGCAAAACATTGGCACAGTGCTGAGTTGCTCCAGTGGCATCCTTTCTACTCCTTCGCTCTCCATCATTTACACAGCAAAGTGTGAGCTCTTGGTTGATCTCCTCAGCAAGCTGTCCAAGCTGGCATGTCAACAGCTGGCTTCTGACGATGCTGTGGGCTCCCAGTTGTTCAGCGTCCTCCAGCTTACCTTTGCTCAGTACCTCCTGATCCAGAGGCAGCAAACCAACCCAAATCGTGTGTTTGGGCAAGTGACAAGTCACTTGGTCCAGCCATGTCTGCTCCTGAGGCACTTGCTGACTGTGAGGAGCTGGACACAAGCAGATGACAACCACGTGCGCCAGCACCTGAGCAGGGAAATCCGAAACCAAGTAGAAACTTTGCTGCAGGCTGGGTTATTCCAGCTTGAGCTTTTCTCATCCTACAAAGAGGAGCTGCTGCCAGAACAGGAGCTCCAGGAGAAGAAGAAAGGAGCTTTGAAAAGTCTTTTGCTACCAGTCAACACAGTGCAGACCAAGCTGGGCAGTGGCTTTTGTGAACCTGCCCTCCATGGAGCTGTTGTGGCTGGTTCAGTGTCCCTGCTATATAAGCTCTTTCTGGACTCGTACTGTAAGGCAGAAAACCACCTTGTGTGTTTCCACATGCTCAGCAGGCTTTTTGGCTGTCTCAGGCTCTCTGGCCTACAGCAGGGCGTGAGGGAGGATACGCTCTCCCCTGTGGACTGGAGCACAGAGCTGCTTGCTTTGGAACAGCTTCTGAACTTGGTGCTTAGCAGTGATATCTATAATGTTGCCAGTGACCGTATCCGGCACAAGGAGGTACAGTTTGGGTTTTACCGCAAGCTAGCACAGATGTTGATGAGGCACTCCCAAGCTTCCATCCCTGCTTGGTTCAGGTGTCTCAAACTCTTGATGTCATTAAACCACCTTATAGTAGAACCAGACCTGGATGACTTAGTGGCCTCGGCTTGGATTGATGCCAGGGTGTCCGAGCCACGTACGAAGAAGCCCCAGGAGGCTCTCATCAGCACCATGTTTCAGACTTACTCCAAGCTGCGACAGTTCCCACGGCTCTTTGAGGAGGTGCTGACAGTCATTTGCTGGCCAGCTGCTGATGAACTGAGGCTGCCTGTCTTCTCTGCTGGACTGACAATAAAGCTTCGTGAGTGCCTCCTTGAACTACCACCCAACCAGATTCTGGACATTTTGTGTCTCTTTGTGGAGAAATGCCAGACCCTTATCATTCCTGCTGTTGAAGGGTCAGCTGACATGGCCTTGAAGCTGCTGTCAGTGAGCTCGGTGCTGCATGCTTTTCTGTTCAACATGAGGAGCCTAGATGATGTCACTCCTTCACCTGTGGTCCTTCGCACTCAAAGTCTGCTGGCAAAGATGCAGAAGGGAATAATTCAGCCACTGATGGAGCTGCTGCAGGCTCCTAGAGGAGAGGAAGAGAAGTCAGACCTTTGGCTAAGAAAGGCCAGTGACTCTGCTCTCCTCCTCGTTTACACTTGGGTTGAGGTAGACACCTTGTTTGGTATTAGCTGCAGTAAATATGTGTCTCCAACAGCTGGAATTGCTGGTGCTCTTACTGAACCTGCTGCAAGGCACTGGGGCATTTCAACTTTCCTCCCTGGTATGGAGGAGCAGTGTTGGGAGAGAGTCATGGAACTTGCAAATAGTAGTGCCTCCACTAGTAAATATTGCTTAGAACTGCTCACACTTCAGAAAATGAAGATGATCTTAATGCAGACCAAAGCTGACCTACAGGCCTTGCAGCATGCTGCAGCTTTCATCCTGGAGTCTGGGAGATCCAGCATGAGCAGGGGAGAATCTGAACCATGGGATGGGGATAGCAGCACGATAAGTGATCTTACCTACCCCACGGCGCACTGGCACCTCGTCATCTCCAACCTGACTATCCTGTTGCCGTATATTTCCCTGAAAGACGTAGAGTACATTGCAAATGTGCTTCTAGAGACGTTAGTATTGGCCAAAGCTCAGGAAGCTGCTACAGACCAGGAGCCTTCCATCAGCATTGGAAAGATATCTCTGGGTTTGATGCATAGCTCCTTTCTCCCGGAAATGAAGGTCCTGCATTGTGCTTTTCTGACCAGTCTTATTCATCAGTTTGCTCGGGTGCTGCCCACTGCTGCCAGGGATTCAGTAGATCTGCCACTTCAGCAGCTGCATGCAGGTAATATCCCTTGGCATGAAGAAATCCTGGCTCCTTGCAGACCTGTTGACCCGTTGGAAGCACCGTCAGAAAACAAACTGCTGAAGGATGAGCTCAGCTTGTCTTGGAAAACACTGGAGAAAGTTGCCGAATGTATAGTATTGTTAGCAAAAAACAGCTGCCCTGTCATCCTGAATGAAAGTCAGCTAGAGAGCTGCTTGCGTTTGCTAGAAATTGCTTCTCTTCTGAAACTAGACAGTCTTCTTCCCTCTGACTGTACCCGGTGTTTTCTGGTGCTGCTGTCCCTGCTAGCCAATACCAGAGCTAGTGTCTCTTGCAGCAAGCTGTTATTGCTGAAGTTTTTAAGTACCTGCTTCCACCTTCTGAGGTCCCTGCAAGCTGGCAGGAATGCCAACTCTGTTTTTAAGGTCTTTCATGCCAGTGATGTTCTTGAGGCTGTCATGACCTCCCAGCTTACAGCTAGCAAATTCTTCACTGATGTCTTGACTGTTCCTGTTTGGGCACAGTATCTCCAGGAAGTCCAAGCCTTTTTGGAAAACTTTCTTCAGATGATTATTGAAAGAAGGCAAAGTGTGAGGCTCAACTTGGAAAAGTTCATGTCTTTCCTGGTGAGCTGCAAGCCAGACGTTGGTGCAGCCAAAAGCAAAGGCTGGAAAAACTGGAATCCCGCAGCTGGGCAGTTACTGCTCATGGCATTCACCACACTGTGTCATGTCGTCACACTCTACCTTCAGCAACTGCCAGAAAAGAAGCTGCGGTCTGTGGATGTACTGTCTGCTCTGTTGGAGCCAGTAGTTCTGCAGATGGTCAGAACTGTTGAACACGGTCTTCAGAGTAACACCCAAAACCAGCCTTTGCCTGTAGCATTCATACCATCTGTCACTACTCTTCTCAAAGCAGATCTGAGCCATGCTGTCAAGAAGGGCTGGCAGAAGGAGCCCAGTGGGTTTTTGGAGCAACCTCATATTAAACTGTACCAAAAGTTTTACTCTCAGATACTGAGAGAGCTGCCCTGCGCAGGAGGTAATCTGCAGTTCCTTCAGTCTGCGTTGCAGTTCCTAACGGTCTTCTGCTCAGTGCCAGAGCTGTATCCTGGAAAAGAAACTGCGGTCATGGTTGTTTTTGCTATAAAAAAGCTTCTCACTGGTATGAAAACTCCCTTTCTCCACTTCCTTTGCTGATTTTGCAGCACAGAGGCGAGTTAGAAACCATTTAGCAGAACATACAGCTTTTTGAAAAGTCTGTGTCTATTTACTTGTGTTAAAGCAGTAGGCTATCCTTTTATAAATGCATAACAGGAAAATTTTCAAGGAGGCAATGTTGTGGTACCTGGACTACAGCCACCATCTAATTTGGTAATGATCTTCTCCTGGAAGGTGTAAACATCTGAGATGTAAACATGAGGTCCTGAGTTACTCATCCCTGTAGAGCATTTTGACAGTAACCGGAAAGTGGTAATACTTCTGGATGTAGGGCTGAAGGTGCAGTGACCTACTCATGTAGTCAGTATAGTAGGCACCACTGAAGCAGCTGATGAGTGCCAGGTCAGATCTGATATGTCTTATCTGAGGATCTCGGAGGACCTTACAGTACAACACTCATCTATTTTTGTATCTGATAGGCGAGGTTATAGAACAATGGAAGTCACCTAACTGTTAAGGATGCTGAACACCCGTAATTCTGATAAAGTCTGTGGGAGATTGGCAGATCAGTCCCTTATCACCATCAAATAAAGAGACAGGGCTAGAAATGACATGAAGAACCTCTCTTGCCAGCTGTGTGACCTAATGGCTCCTTTATATTGTCTCGTTTAGAAAGAGAGATGAACTAAACACAGCAGAGGCGTAACTGTTCTCTTTGACTTCTTCAGACAGTTAGAATTTGTCAAAGTTACTACTAACATGCTCTAGTGCAGTGATCTCCAAACATTTTTGATTGCGCACACCTATTAGTAAAAAAAAAATAAATTTGAGCATGCAGCCTCGATATATATTTATAAATTATACGTGTATGCTACTCTACTAGTATACTATGTACGTTACAAAGCATACACAAAAAAAGTTTAAAACCCGTGAGATAAAGATGAAATAAACACTATTTTTACATTTTATTTATTACAGATATTTTATTTATAATTCCTGCACCCCAAGACTGGATTGTCTTCTGCACACCCTGGGGTGTGCGCACCCCGCTTTGGAGGCTACTGCTCAAGTGAACTACAGTCATGATCTCAATGTTTATACTGGCATTAGGTAGTTGAGAAGAGAGCACAGCTCTCCATGGAAAATCTGATCTGGAATTTGTGCAGTGGAGTTTGAGCTAGAACTTACACATAGATACAGGCTTAGTCTTTCTCTTCCCTGGCCTGCATTTTGATCCTTCAGCATTGTGGGGTTCAGTAAGGGCACTGAGAGCAGGGGTTTCACATTAGAACTAGGGACCATGAGGACGTGTCAATTGCTGTAATTTTTCTGCTCGCTTTCCTCTCTCTCATCCTGTGCCTCGCTTTACTAGTGTAAGATTGGTAAAGTGCTTTAGCCTGGAGACATAATTAATCACTGTAAAAAGCTGTAAGAATTTCTGATGAATAAGTAAAGTTTTCAATAAGATGAAATATGTATTCCCATTGAAGAAGACTTTCGGCATTGCCACAGATCCTGTGGATACTTGTGGAACTAAAAAACAAGCCTTCAGAATCAATTAAGATATAAGGTAGTGTAGGACTTGTCTACGTAGTAATAATTGAGTAGGTGAGGAGTGTGACTTGTGATCAGCAGAGACCTAAACTTTGTCGGCTTGATGCTTTTGTGACTTGTGATGGCTCTCTGGCCGGCATTTGTCGTAAAGCCCTGTGGCTTGTTTAGTCTACTCCCTTGGCTTGTCCGTGCACTTCGTTGTAATTTCTCCGTACTACTTGAAGGCTTTTTATTGGTATGATGACTGCTCTGTGAACCCTAGCGTAGGAAATACTTGAGAACAGCAATTCATTGCGCTAGTGGGGAGGGAGGTAAAGGGAAGGTGTGGGGCCCTCTATGCATTTGAGTGTTAAAAAGGTATCCACAGAGCTTTTTGAAGGTTCAGTTCACCCTGTTTTTACCTGTGGAAGTCCCTGTCTTGGGAATTGGTTAAGACATGCTTGTGTCTCTTGAATATGCAGGTCCTGCAATCACAACCCAGGTGATCCGAAGTTTGGAGATGGAGCTGACAGAGGTGCTTGCCCAGCTGCTGGGAAACTGCTCTGCTGAGGAGTTTTATACCATAATGAGGCTGCTGCTGCAGGGACTTGAAATGAGGAATGTTTGGCAACAGAAGGCTAAAGTAAAGCATGAGCTTAGTTTATTGTCAACTTCTTTCTTCAGTTTTCTATATCTTGAAAAAATTTTGTTGGCTGAATGACATCTGATAAATATTTTTTTCCCCTTCGTGCTTTATATTCAGTGGTCAGGTCAAATTAATTTGCACAGTTAAGGGCTTGGTGACTGTGCTGAGATATGTTCTGGATATAAATTGAGAGAGGTGGAAAGATCATGGAAACCTACTGGAAAAACTTTCTGTCCAGTTTAAGGACTCAGCACTCTTAATTCCGTGTGTTGTCAACAGAAATCACACAGCTGTGATGTTACTGGCCATGCTGAAATTTTTTTTCTACTTGCTGATCAGAGCTCTTGCACAACAGATACTAGCAGGCAGTGAATTTAACCACTGTTTGTCCGTGGCTCTTCTTAACAGCCTTAAAGACACTTTTAGAAATGCTGGCATTTTTAAGTAAAACCAAAACTGCACCTGTGCTTTTGGTGTTTGTCTCTATGTAGGCTTTTATTCTGTAATAACCAGATGCCACTCAGTAGCTTTTTAAATACTATGCCTTTCTCCAGAGCAGCTTCAGCGACAGTGGTGACGTATGGAACACTCTTGGCAAAAAAGCCAGCTGTACCCTCCATAGAAAGCTCAGTGACTTGAGAATGAAACTTGGATTAAACTTGGGGGTTTATCTGGCTCTGTCTTATTTGTCAGAAATAGACACAGATATGCTGCGTCAATTCTTGATATGTCTTTTTGAAAGTGTGTCTGGAATTCCTGTACTGTGCATATAATTCCTGCCACCTGAGTATAGCTTGTAATATGTTTCTTTTATCAGTCTGTCATTAACAGCCAGCAAGTAAAAAAACCCCCTGCTGCCAAATGCAGCATTCTTAGCATATAGTGTACTGGTGTCCCTGTATTCCCCCTGCTTCCCTCTGTTACCTAGTGCAAGTTGAAGGAGAAGGCTTTCCTTTCTTAAAAATCACGTATGCCTTTTTGTATGGTAAGTTGATTCTAAAATAAATGTAGCATGCAGTACATTTGGGCCAGTGCTGCTGAGCATATTGAATTTTGTTGAGCTGCTGCTTACTTCACAATTTCCAAAGAGATGTGTTGGTGGGAGGACTTTCATGTGTCAAGGCTCTGGTAATGCTCAAAACTGCCACTGCCCTTGAAAGAGCTCTTCAGTACTGGAAAGGAGCCAGTGCATCTTGCGCCCGTGACTGATCATCAATCTGCTTTCTGCAGGAAGTATTGTCAGCTGTTACGCTAACCAAATTGTTGCTCAGCTGCCCATTAAGTGGAGACAAAGAGAAAGCTTTCTGGTTTGCCAGCCCACAGATAATCACAGCTTTAGCTGTAAGTATCTCTTTATTGTAACTTCATTACCTATCCCTTTTATTTGTTGGGGTCTGTAGTGGTTACATCTAACACGCACAGAGGCATACAGGAACAAAAAAGTTGTGGATACTAGACAAATCCATACCAGATTCACCTGCACTTTTTTGTCTAGATCCTTTCTCTCCTCCTTCCTCAGGTAAATCTCGTGTGAGTGCAGTGGGTAGGTCATCCGTTTCTTATTATCAGTAATTTTCTGGGACTGCACCATGTAGTCTGGAGCTTGGGAGAAACTTGTTAGGCTGCAGAAAAGAGAGTCTGAGTCTCCTGTCCTTCCTCCTGTCCAAAGGAGAAGGTAACTGTCAGCCACGTGTTGCAGCAGAAGCCAACAGCAGCAAAAGAAAAAAGTGCTCATATTAAAAAAATATTAATATAAATTCACTGAATTATGAATGGGAAACTTAACTGAAAGTAACCAAACCCAGGTTTCCTGTCCTTCATTTGTACAGCATACAAACCTAGTGATGTAGGTTTTTCTTCTCTCATGGTGATGGTGTCTCTAGACCAGGATTTGTCAGAGGTTGGCTCTGCAATTCCTGGGAATTTTAAGCGTGCAATTTCTGCCCTTTTTTGGTTGGTCTGCATGTTTGTAAAGGAAAGAACTGCATCAATGCATTCATGTAAGGAGGTGCTGGTTGTCAGGGGACTGGGGAGTAGTTACAATTCCACGCTCACAGCAGTGCTTGCTTGAAATGCATCATATGCATCCTCGCCCAGGGTGCAGTTGCAGGAAAATGGCTAAAGTGCAGGAGTCTCCCTGTCAGTCCAGCTTGCACCAGTCTGGTTCCATTGACTCAAGTCAGAGCATTATGGTTCTCTGGTGTGCAAATGCTAGTGATAGGTGGCTAATGCACTCCTCCTCACGTGTTTCCTGTCTTCTTGTAGATGCAAACCAAAGAGGCCTGTCAGGACCAGTCACTGATTTCCACCATAGTTGTACCTATTCTAGAGACTGTAGCAGCTCTGCTAAGGCAAGGAGAAGGGGTTCTCTTCAATCCACACCATGTGGCATTGGCATTCAGCATTCTCCTAACAGTCCCTCTGGATCATCTGAAGACAGAAGACTATCGCAGTGTCTTCCTGGGAGTCCATGAAGTGCTCTTCTCTATTGTGCAGTGTCATCCAAAGGTATATCTGTGAGGGGGTGGGAGGAGGGGAAAAGGTAGAAAGAATGAACACAGAGGCCAGTGATGAGAATTTTTTTTTTAATAGTGGTTTTGAAATAATTTGTCCTGATAGTATGAAAGTGCTTTGTACCACTTGTCAGTTAAAAGGCTGGGAATCTCAAAATTACATCATTTCAGTTGCTCTCTTGCTTTGTTTTATGCCTGCATTGTTGGTCTTTGGCAGCAGATTGCTGATCAACATCTGATACTAGATTAGAATAAATCTTTCCCTTTTTTTATGACTGATTTCTAGAAGCACAAATGGCTCAGGCTCTAGGACCTCATTCTCACTGGAGATCAAGATTCTGCAGTCCTTTGAAAAGAGGGCTTAGACATGTTAGAAATTGGTGACCTTCAAACATTGTACCATCCTGGTGTTCTTATCAGCCTTCTGGCATGGGAAAGTGAAGATGTGCCAGGACTTGCACAGGGTTGGAGATACTCCTACATGGAATATGTAGGCAGAGGTGGAAGAAAAAAGGAAAGGGGCCTCATGCATTTGTATTAGGACTGAGAGTGAAGAAAGTTAAAGATGGGGAAGTGGCAAATTCTAAAAGCAAGGCAGTATGCATTGCTAAAATGCCCTTACAAAAACCCTGTGGTAGAAAGCTGCCTATCCAGGCTGTTTTCACACAGCAATCTGTAGTGTTACTGGACGCTGCGTTCTGTGAATCTGTCTGGCTACACAGGTTCTCTACCAGCAAGAACAAATTCCCTAGACATTAGGGTACTAAATCAAATGCTGCTTTGGAGAGATGAAGTAACTATAATATGGTGTTTACTTGTTATTTATATTGGAATATGGCCAGGACTGCAGTCCTGCTCTAGGATTCTCATGTGCTAGATACTGTATGGATGCAGAATGAAAAGATAGTCTCTGCTCCTGACAACAATATAAGCTATATAGTTTCCTTCACAGAAATTGATTTCCCTCAGACTATGGGGTGGTATACCTCTATCCTCTCCACTCCCTTTACTACATAATCTCAGATGTTTTTATTTCATGTCTTTGCAGGTGCTGTTGAAAGCAGCACCATCTTTTCTGAACAGTTTCCATCGTCTGGTTGTTTCTGTCATGCATGAAGGACGTCAGAAAGGAGACAGAGGTACCGTATCTTTTCCACTTTTGCATTATATATACACACTGTAATTTTGTATATTCTAGAAGAGGAGATGCAGAACAGGGCAGTCTGACACCAGAAGCAAAGTCCTCAAAACCTAGTTGTGGCATTGAAACCGTTAGCCCTATCTGTCCTTTATGTAAAATTGAGGATGAGCTTTGTAGTATCATGGGCTTATGAAGGTAACTGGGGCTCCTGTGGAGCTGCACGCAGACAGCACTGCTATAGGTGAATAAGGTGTTCTTCACTGACTGGCTGGCAAGTAGACAGGAACTAGTAAGGCTTGCTGTGCCCAGTTTCTGCTCTTCCTGTCAACCCCTGTGCCTGAAAGCATGATAGCTGTGAACTCTGGTGATAGATGCTAATATGCTTGAGTTATAGCCCCAAATCAATCCTGCTAAATGGAGCTTCTTGAGACTGGAACTATGTTTACTACAGACCTGAATTGTCACCATTCTATGCTACGTGTAAAGCCAGAACCTTACACGTATCTGAAGCATCAGTTGGGATTAGATGATACATCTGTATGGTCAAGAATTTGGAATTAATGTAGTTAAATATCTCAAAAGGAAGAAAAAAAAAGACTTATTACTGGAAGGTATTAAAGAATTTGCATTGTCAAAGATGTTCACAGTGATTAAGGTAATCATCCTGTGCTTTATGCTGGTCAGGACACAAATACCCTGTCATTAATAGTGGTGACTTTTTGAGACAAGTTGACTTCATGGCCTGCAACTGATTGTATCCCAGCTTTCCACTGGTGTCCTACAGCTTATGCCATGTTCAGATTTATCTCAGCTGATATGTTGCCCACAACGGCAGGCAAATATAATTGTATGTATGCATCATGGAGGAATATACTAACAAAGACTCAGTGATAGAGGAAAAGGTATGTTAAACTTGTGCCAAGCTTTGAGAATTTGCTTGCTTCTGCAATATGTTTACATAAGGCAAGGGTCACAGGAAACTTATGGGTATGTGGCATCCTCAAGTTGGAAAAACATGCTGTTTATCTTTGCAGGATTGTTCTATTTTCATAACAGATAACATGAAAGTAATTTCTAGATTTCCCTTCTCCCTTGTTTGTGTTAGTTCTCTTCATTTGCTGCCTACTGAGTAAATTCTCAGGTGATCCCTCCAGTCTCACTTTAAGTATTGCCAGTGATGTGGCTTCTGCTGCTATGTTCCACATAATAGATCTCATCAGAAAGCTTTCTTACTATGCTGTTTCTGAGAGATGTCTTCTGGTTTTCTGTAGGTAGAGAATATAATTTTCCTGTCTCCTTGTTCTCTCTTCCACAGCGCTAGCTGGGACTGAATCATGGAAGGGACCATAGCTGCTGCTTTTAGCACTTCAGCATCTATAACAAATACTTTTTGCCTTGCAGTGCACATGGAGTTGGAATCAGTGTGCTCTTACAAAATAACCATTGTAAGAGATGCATATGGTGTGTTGTGGGGGTGTGTGGGGTCTCTCAGCTGTGGCTGGATAAGAAAAGAAGATAAAATGGGCAAGCTGGCATTGGCTTCATGTAGTTCGAGAATCAAGGAAGACTGGGTGATTCTTTGTTTTTTTCCCTAGTGTATTTAAGCCTCAAATGCCAAGCGGCAACTCACTTTCTGTTTTAGGGAACACAGATGAGTTTGAAGATACACTGAAGTGTGCACACTTGGTGGAACGGATGTATACTCATATTGCTGCAGAAATGGAGGACTTCACTGTGTTTTCTGCTTTCATTGTGGCTCAGTATGTGACTGAATTGCAGAAGGTAACATGTTGGTTGGTTCTTGTCCATCTTGAAAGTGCCATGGTATTGTGCTGGCTTTGGAGTTCCTGTTCCAAAGGCAACTGTGTTAAGTTTTGTAAAATCTGTGAAGTTATAAAAGTTGCTATGCCTCATGGGGATACAGGTTTGATCCAGACTCTCTGTTATTTTGAGCAAGAGTTCCTGAGAATCTCACCCACCTCCTGAAAACTTTTCTAAAGGTGTGGGCTGTGGTTTTTTTTAAGGCAAAACAATGCAATGCCTATTTACAGAACTGCTTTGCTTTTCTGTTGTGTTGGGTGTTGCTTTTTCTTCATGTGGTAGTTAGGTTCTCCCAGCTAGTCTCAGTTGTCCAGGACTGATAGCAGTTAGGGCCCCATCTGGCAAAGTAATGGAGAAAAATTCTCCTGGAAAATATATTTTAATCTGATCTAAATGAGTAAATGAATGGAAAAAATGTTACCAAGCCAGAGAATTGTTAGCTTTTCAGTAATTCTCCTTCTGTACCAAAGATATCATTCCGATCCTTACTGAAAACAACTACTCCTGCTATTATGGGTGCCAGAACCAGGTCAGTAGCTTCTCACATCCAGACCTAAGTTCAAATTGTCATTCTGTTCTAATGGATTTAGATTTCACCAGGGTTTGAATGCCGCTTGTGTTGCAAGCACCTGCAAATTGATTATTTGTGTCTCTGGCCTGGGCATGGGCTGAAATACAGAAAGGAATTTTAGTCTTTGTTTTTAGGCTCTCTTACCACAAAAATACCCTAACTGGTCCTATGTTTCTAAAGGATTGTGGTGTAACCAGTGTAACTAACCATGAAGGTTGTTACGGAGCTTAAACTCAGCTGCCTTCTCTATTGCCCAGCTTTTTTCCAAGGTTTGGAAGCAAAACAATGGGATATGTCAGTTTTTAGCCATGTTATTTAGTGTTCCTGGCAAGTTGGTTATTGTTTACATAGTAAACATAGTAGTTCAGCAAATACTAGGGACAAATTACTGTTAAGACTACTTCTGCTCAATTTAACTATCTCTGAACTCTGTGATCTGTTCGTAGCTGAAAGTAAGTCAGAAAGCCTGACTTGAATTGTCAAATGACCTTTTCAGGTTGAAAGGACACTTACCTCAGTATTAGCAGGAGTACAAAGTCTCATGAGACTTCTAGGAAAGTTTGTGCAATACTTTCACTGGGAAATGGAAAGTGATGGATGATAGCTGAAACCACAGATCAGTAATGTATGCATGGAACCTTTGGGCATGGAAAGGGGAATTGGTGTAGTGAGCCACCAGACGCTGTGACAAAGGGATGTTTTCTGTCTGACAGAATAGATAGATCACAAGTAGGCGATGATTTATTTGCTCATTAGACTGGTGAGAATTGATGGATATTGGAGGAAGGGGAGGCCTCAGCATGCCTGTCTTAAGTGGGCACGTACACATCTTTCGTGTTGCTCTGCAGAGGGAGAGAAAAACTCCTTTAACCATTGATCTCTTCTGAGTCCAGATCAGTGGCTTTCAGCCTGTGATCTGAATACCCTGGGGGTCTATCCAAGGTAACTGAGAAAAACATGTTAGTAGATTTAAGTCTTTATGTGGGGATCTGCACACTTACTGGAACCCTTTTAAGGGTCTGCAAACTAAAACTGATGAAAGCTACTGGCCTAAACAGTCACTCCTAAAGTAGTTGTGGAACAGTTCCCTCAGTGCTTCCTCTTTATACCAGGAAATAAAATATCCTTGTGAACTATTTTGTGGTAATCTAGACAGATTCCTTGCTGGAGTGGGTGGCATCTATAGCCTCTTTCATACTGTTGACAGTGCTTTTCCCTTGTTGTCTATGAGCTGTTGCTTAATTCAGCAATAGTGAAATACCTCTTCACACATTTAATGTCTCACATCAAGAGCTCTGTAACGCTTGACAAATTGGTTGTGCTAACTATATAGACCATAAAACTCTTACAAGCATAATTAACTGCCAGCCAGTAGTGGCAGCTGTTTAAATCTTCGGTTCTGCTTCCCATAGTGTTATTGGAGGGTGTTTATAGGAAACTGCACTGCAAAGCAAGAATGGCCCAAATAAGGCATGGGTCCAGATTAATTTGTGATGTGAGGGATGCGGTTCCATTAACTGCAGCTCTGAGGTATCTGCTTATCCCGAGTGGGACATCTGGTCCATCTTGTCAATAGCTGTGCGTTTTCCTGTCCTCGTTCTCTGCAGTCATTTCTCTGCCCTAGGAAGGGAGAGCCCAGCCCAGTGCTTTCACTGGGAGTTGTGTTGCTCAACTGTTCTGTTACTTTAGTGCATGGTGTAGGGAGAAATAACATCGGTTATAAACCAGCCAATAGATCAACTGACATAGAGGGGAAACAATGACAACCTTTTGGACATGCAAACTCTTCAGGGTCACAGATCCAAAGAAAGGCTTATGTGCCTTAATGCCTGCTATATGTTTTTCCCAGCTATGTTAGCAGGTCTAATAAAATATATTAGCAGTTTTACATTTAGGGCAGAAAGAGAGCAGGAGCCTGTCACAGTGATTAGGAGTGCACTTCATTAGCGGAAAGTTTATTAGTTGCCTCAGGAAGAAAGAAGTCTGAATTTTAATGGCAGCTTTTTATGTAATTTTCATTAGGCCTGGAGTGCAGAGGCTTAGGTCTGGAGGCATAAAGCTAATTTTGGGATTCAGCAAAGATAAGACATGGTTCTGCAGCAAAAATAATGTGATTGTGCCAGAGGCCAGTACCACCTCAGGCAGTGAAGTATTTAGCAAGTGATTTGTGAGCACAGGAAAAATTTCAGTTAGCCTGGAGCACCAGAGGACTCCAGAGTCAGCACTGATGTTCCTGGTTGAAGTGGCGGTTCTGCTGGTTCTGGGGTTGAGCAGGGGTAATGGCAGGAGCAGGGCACTGAGTCCTGAGTCATTCGTTGTATTCCTTCAACTTTCTGCATGACTTCAGGCAAGGTACCTGACTCCTGATGTTAAAACAGATCAAGGACATGCACATCTCCTGAGCTTTTTGAAGGCTTCTTTTGTTAAGGCTTACACATTGAAGTCCTCAGATACAAATTGTTAGATAAATATCAAGTTGTTAAGTGATACGTTAAAATTGATTGACTACTCAATGTAAATGATAGAGTAGCCTAAAGGAAGTGCTCATTTGAAACTGAGACCTAGTTGCATGCAGCTAATGAGAGACATACAGAATCTACTGAAATGTGTAATCCAGGGCAAGTATTTTAGGGTTTTTTAATTACGGTTTTTCTGCTTAGGAGTTTTCATGTGATTCCAAGATGATCAGTGTCTTTGCCTCTGCAGCAATGTGTGTAGTATCGCTCTTGTGGATTTTATTGCAAGGGGCATGCTTGTTCTGCAAAACATGTTTGCAAAAATCAGGAAAATACTGCACAAGTCAAAATCTTGGATTTTATCTGATGGGCTGTTCCAGATGGTCTGATGCACATGTTGTCAGCATTTAATGTTTACTGACTGTGGAAAGGGTGTTTTCTTGCCGTTTTGTCTTCAAGTTTAATGCAGTTTTGTTCTTCTCGTAGGTGACTTTGCACCCGGCTGTGAAGAAACATCTCACAGAAGGGATATATCACATCCTTGACCTTTGCATTGAACGGGACATCAAGTTCTTAAATGCGTCGCTGCCAGCAGGTGTAAGGGAGGTCTTTAAGGATCTGTATAATGATTACAACCACTACCACAAAGCAAAAAAACAGGGGGAGGAAAAGTATACTGCATGATGAATCCTGCCTGGTGCTGCATAATCAGTTATGAAATGATCTTGCAGCAAATCCTGTTGCTGTTTGGTTTGGGATGCCTAGTAAGATCAAATCTGAATAGCGTCCTCTAAACACGGATTGCATCTGTCTCTATACAGCCAGCCTTCATAATGGGGAAAAGGGGAACTGGGAGGGAGGATGTGCTGTTAGGTCTGGTCCTGCTGTGTGCCACAAATGGCAGAACTGCTGCACCTGTGCTGGCCCCTGGTGAACTTACTGGGAGCCCTGGGGAGCTTGCTGCAGTCTGGCAGCAGATGTCAGGCTTCAGGCTTTGGCACATCGTGTTGCTTTTCTGTGGAAGCAATAGTCTGATGTAAAAGCCAGTGAGGGTTCTAACTCCTGCTCTCGCTTACGTGGTAAGCAGAATTAAAGCAGTTAAAGTGCTTATTTTTGTACCCTGTTATTTTGCATTTTGTTACTGAAGAAATTTCTGAATGTTACAGAGCTGCGTGGTAGGTTACTGTGCAAAACTGTGGAAATACAGTAAAAAATTTGGAAGTTTGTATCTCTTTGCTTGATTGGTTTTGCTCTTGAGTCCAGCCCTGGGCAACCCGGTCTGACCTATTGAATTTCCTTCCCAACTGTATTATCCTGTGATCTCATGATAATCAAAAAGACTGATTACTTAGAGCTCTGGTCTATTTACTGTCATTAAGCAATTACACTTAGTCATCTGAGCTGTGGTTGCTCTCAGTGTACATTTTTAGCTTGTGACAAATGCTAAGTACCAAGACCTATCTGAGACCTTTTTGGTCTAAGCTGAGCCTTGTTGCTGTGCATTCACTCTAGGTTAAGAGCAAGCCCTGGATTTATTGCAACTCAGCTGACAGTAATTTAATAAGCTGTGGTAAATTAATCACATTTGAGCCTGTAAGAAGCTTTATCAAATAGCTAAACTACAGAAGTTTATTTTCTTGAAAATGGTAGACTAAAGATCTAAACTTTTACGTAAGTGGTAAAACAACCTTCACATGTGCACACAGTTAGTAGTAAGAACTCAATACTCTCACGGGATTATCTGCTTTAATCTGTGGGTAGGAAGTGGGCAGAGGAAGACTGGAATGTGGCTTACCACTTTTACTGGATTCATCTGCCTCATAGCAAGGTCCAAAGGATGAAGTTTGGCTGGGGCAGGAGACTCCACATGGCACAGACGAGGGAGGTGAGCAGGGCTGTGGGGGAGCGGAGGCAGGTGGGGCTGGACCTCGGGGCAGGCAGGGCAGGGGCATGGCATGGCATGGCAGCTGCTGTCTGACATAAAGCCCTTCACACTCCTCCTGCACTGTCCCGCTGGCTGTGGCCCTGGCAGGGCACTTCTGGCACATCGCAGACCTCCACTGGGACCTTGGCTAGGCTGTGGCATCGGGTCCCTGGCAGGTGTGCCCACGGGCGGCTCCTGGGCAGTGCCTGCCCCTGCCCCTGGGGCAGCTACCTCTGCAACTCAGCTGGTGCCTGCTCACCTCCTCCATCTTTGCCACGTGGAGCCTCCCGTGCTGGCTAAACTTCATCCTTTAGACTGGAGATGATCCTCCTCACATCCTGAACAAGAAGCTTGGAGAGAAGGCGTTGATACTGTGCAAGTGCTGTTGAGCAGTAGCCACAACAGTGGTATGTTATCAACACTGTTCTAGCCACAAATGCAAAGCACAGCACCATATGGGCTGCTATGAAGCAAGTTAACTCCATCCAAGCCGGACCCTGTACATCACTGTGCCATTTCTGTGTTTTATTTCAAAACTGAAAAGCTGATGTGGGCCAGCATTGGGAAGGGCAATTACTGCTGCCCTCTGAGGCAGCGGGACAGTGAAGTAGGTCCCAGAAGGGAAACGTGTATGAGCTGGGTGCATCCAAATGGGCACCAAAGGGAGGAGGTCTCCAGGGAGAAGACAGTTAATACGCTAGTAAAACAAAGGAAGGTTATGAGCCCTGGGAGAGGATCTGGAAAGAACAGTGGAAAAAGGAGAGCTAGGTTTGGAGTGGAGGAGGAAGGAAGTGAGGTAGCATCTTTGGCGTGTAAGTGTCAAGGCTCCCCTGATGTAGCCATATGGTTGCAAGCCACACACATAGCTCAAAAGCTTCCGAGTGTAGACCACAGAGTAAATAACATCTTACTTATCGCTTTAAAGGAGGTAAACTACTTGGGTTGATAGCAGTTTTATTTCATTAATACTAACTTTTAAATTTTATCAATTTTAATTTCTTGGCTTGCAAATGAAAACGTGTAACTGACTTACATGGACGGGGTGATGGAAATAACAAACTCCTACTATAAAAAGGACACAGTGCTTGAATGAATGAAAACTTGAAACCCTGCCACAATTAAACCTTTATTTCAAATATGCTGTGCAACTGCCACTTATCCCACAGCCCTCCTCCTTCTCCAGGCTAAGCAGCGGAGTTCTGAAACAAAGCAGCATTTCTGTGTAGAAGTTACAAAGTGGTTAAAAAGAAGGGTGTATTTCACTTGCTAATCCTAGGTCTTTGTCCAAGAACTGCTCTGGGTTTTTTTAGCAAGAATAAATTAAGTCACTGGCAGAGGACCACCTGCTGAGAAAGCAGGCTTTGTTTTATTGAGTACATTCCCATGTGGGTGCAGTGTTCCTCTTTTGTCGCACGATGGAGCCATCCTGCAAGGGTACAAAAGCACCATCTGAAATCACAGTTTTGGAGTCCTTTCTCCTAGGCTGTGTCAGTTTATGAGCTCTGAGCACCAGGAAGGTAAAGGGTTTGGAAGAAGCGCCATCTCAGGGCTGAAGGACAGGATTGCGACCTTTGTTTCACTTGAGCATTAGCTTCGTGCGAGTAAACCTAAAAGCACAGTCCTTACAGGCTTCTGCAATAGTTAATCTTGGCCAGATTTCCAACTGTTGATGCAGCGCATCTCTTCCGAGGGCTTCTCTCGCTGCTGCTGCTGCACTAACAGAAATACCTCCCATAGGCAGAGCTCGCAGGCTGGGATATCGGGGTCCTGCTGGCTGTGCCACAGGCTCAGCCTGTGACTCTGGGTGTGGTGTTCGTTATTCGTGCCCGAGCAGTGCTCAAGTCTGCTGTGCCAAAACTAGCTCAAATATAAAGTAAGAGATGGGATGGGCAAGAAGAACAGTCACGACCAGCAAAGATCATGTTGGTTTTATTTACCCCTTGTTTATGTGTAGCTGCTGTGAAAATCAGCTGATTTTTCTACTTATCTGGGGGTGGGGCTTGATGCTTGATTTATCTTGCTATTGTGGATAGAAATGCCAAAAAAGATGGTGGTGTAAGATGGTAGAAGTTATTTTGCTAGTTTAGAAAGAAGTTATTTTTCCTGTTCTTACCTGCTGGGAGGAGACAATGTACTGAGTACTTTCCTTCCAAGTTTGAAATGGATCAGTAACTTCCTATTTGTTTACTTCTTGATTTGGGTCTGGAGCTGCTGGATAACAGAAGGCTCCTTCCAAAGCTTCCTTTATGGGTTAAAACATAATAGCATGAATAAAGGAGTACTTTGAGAGATTCCTGTATCATTATTACTGAACCATTAAATGTCTACAGTGATAATAGTTTGCCAATGATACCAAACTGAGTGGGGAAGTGGACACTTCGGAAGGGAGAGCCACCCTGCAGGAAGAGCTGGATAGGCTGGAAGAGTGGGCTAACAAGAACCTTACGAAGTTCAACAAAGACAAATGTAAGGTCTTGCACCTGGAAAAACATAATCCAGGAGTGCAGTAGAGGCTGGGATCTACTGGGCTGGGGAGCAGCTCCTTGTGGAAGGGGATCTGGGGGTCCTGGTGGACAACAGGCTCAATATGAGTGAACAGTGTGCTGCTGTGGCAAAGAGCCAACAGGATGCTGGGTTGCATCAGCAAGGGCATCACCAGCAGAGATAAATAAGTCATTATCCCACTGTACTCAGCACTTGTCAGGCCACACCTGGAATACTGTGTTCAGTTTTGGTCCCCGGTATACAAAAAAGATGTGGGCAGGCTAGAGAGGGTCCAGAGAAGGGCCACAAAGATGATCAAAGGACTGGGAAGCCTGCTGTGTGAGGAAAGGCTGAGAGAACTGGGTTTGTTCAGCCTTGAGAAAAGAAGGCTTAGGGGAGACCTTATCACCATGTTCCAGTATTTAAAGGGTGGCTACAAAGAAGACAGAGACTCCCTTTTTACGAGGAGTCACATGGAAAAGACAAGGGGTAATGGGTACAAGTTACTCCCGGGGAGATTCCGATTGGACACAAGAGGAAAATTTTTCACAATGAGAACAATCAGCCATTGGAATCATCTCCCCAGGGAAGTGGTGGATCCCCCAACATTGGATACTTTTAAGATGCAGCTGGACAAGGTGCTGGGCTATCTTGTCTAGACCGTGCTTTTGCCGAGAAAGGTTGGACCAGATGATCCTTCAGGTCCCTTCCAACCTGGGATTCTGATTCTATGATAATAGCTATACTGGGATTCTATAATCTTTGTGTGTGCCGTGGTTTAACCCCAGCTGTGAAACTAAGCACCACACAGGTGCTCACTCACTCCCCCCGCGTTGGGATGGGGGAAAGAATCAGAAGAGTAAAAGTGAGAAAACTCATGGGTTGAGATAAAGACAGTTTCAACAGGTAAAGCAAAAGCCACGCACACAAGCAAAGCAAATCAAGGAATCCATTCACCACTTCCCATCGGCAGGCAGGTGTTCAGCCATCTCCAGGAAAGCAGGGCTCCATCATGCATGACAGTTACTTGGGAAGACAAACGCCATCACTCTGAATGTCCCCCCCCTTCCTTCTTCTTCCCCCAGCTTTATATGCTGAGCATGACGTCCTATGGTATGGAATATCCCTTTGGTCAGCTGGGGTCAGCTGTCCCGGCTGTGTCCCCTCCCAGCTTCTTGTGCACCCCCAGCCTACTCGCTGGTGGGGTGGTGTGAGGAGCAGCAAAGGCCTTGACTCTGAGTAAGCACTGCTCAGCAATAAGGAAAACATCCCTGTGTTATCAACACTGTTTTCAGCACAAATCCAAAACAAGCCCCGTACCAGCTACTATGAAGAAAATTAACTTTACCCCAGCCAAAACCAGCACAGACTTGTAAGGACACTTGCCTAGAGGTGCAACAATTGCTTTTCTACTTGAAGCAGATTCTAGCCATTCAGGTGGAGAAATGCATTTGTGTCCTAAACAGTGTTTGCAAGCATGGAGAAATGATTTTTAAAAAAAAAATTTTCAGTGAAATGACTGGTTGATTTTTTTCAATAAGAAACATACAAAAGTGCCATTGTATCATTGTTGGCAGTGCTGACACTTGCTGCTGTATGATCAGTGAAGTATTCTGCAAATGGTTACAGTTTCCACAAAGGAAGATGCTCCTGTTATTGTATCTACCCAGTAAGATTTATGTCACAGGCAAGTGGAAGTGAAACCTGACTTGCTATGGAGTAGTACTGATTTGTATTCATGTACTTTTTTTAAAGTATGAAAGGTTTGGGGGTTTTTTTTGTGTGACTTTAAAGCCTGGAAAATTTGTGAAAGAAAGTGTGTCCCTGTGACCTTCTCAGAGCTTTTAGTCTAGGAGAGCCCTCTAGCAAACCCCTTGACAGTTCTTCAAGAGAATTTGGGAAGAATAAATAAAGGCACTCCAAATGCCTAAGCTGTATTGCCATCCCTTTGCTCCTGAAGAAGGATGCTGACTTTTTTGTACCTCTTTCTAAAGCTGGTAATGAATGAAAATGGCAAAATCCATTTTGTCTTTTGTAGGCATCTTTTAATGCAAGCATAGAGTGGCAAGAGGTACAGGCCTGCAACAACTTTCCAGCAGTGGCTGCTTGGTCCTTTCTAGGTATAGAGTTGTGTCAGAAGAGCCTTACTCTGACACGTAGTTCTGGGGCTTCTATTTTAAGAGTGGTGGAGACCAACTTCTGCCCCAAAGCAATTGTCATTGGTTTGATTACTTTTTGTAGTAGTTGGTTTCAGAATTGCTTCCTGAAGGGAGAAGTTCCACAGATGAACTGCTCTGAACTAGACATCTTCTCGTGGAGGCTGCTGCAGAGCCTGGGCCCTCTTTTTCCAACAGGGAAGTCATTGTAATGCCTTTTCAGCTCTTCCCCACAACCAGAGGACAGGGGTCTTTCTGCTGATAGCTGGTAGAGAGGATTTGGAAAGCAAGCAAAGAATAAAAGGAGAGGGAAATCGGGGACATGTCCTGTGTTAATTCATTCAGCAGCTGAGTTTTCTGTTAGGTTCAGGCACCCCTGCTTATATTTCTACAGCCTCCACTTGAGGGATTGGTTCTGCAGGCTTTCACAGAGCTGTGCTGGGGCTTCTCAGGAACGTGCACAAAGCTGAACATTTCTGTCCTAAGGATGAGGACCATAGGCTGCTTCTGCTGTGGGAAAGGAGAGAAGAAAAAGAGCAGGAATGGAGGTCTGGGATGCGGTCAGGCTGTTGCCAGGGCTCTTTGCTGATGAGATGACTTTGTTAATGATCTGATTTTGGGTAGGAATCAGCAGCTTACAAGAAGGAAAAAAGCTCCTGGTAGCTGAAAGCAGAGCAGCTTTGAAAACCAGGCTGTTCCTGGTTTTCAGTGCATCTTAAACATCCGTTGCTTTATTTGGTGTACTACAAGCACCTAGAAACCTCTTTCGGTGGCAGGCCTCCATGTGCGCAGCAGTGTGAACTGTGAGCGGGCACTCGCTGTCCTAACACACTGCCAGGTGTGAGAGACGGTGGGTGGGAGAAGAAACAACATTGCAGGAAGAAGTGATTGGTTTGTGTTTAGTTTTTCATGCTGGTTTTAGAGCAGCGTGTGGGAGTTCCCTTCAGTAACCTCAGGGAATAGTATTGTTGGGTTTGGTTTTTTTTAATATCCCAGGAAAAGAAAGGAAGAGTAAATGACCATGTTACAAAAAAAATCAAATTTTCATGTTGGGGCACAAACAGACAAATCCATAAAAGACAATTTGATCAACTACTGCCATCAGTAAATTACGTGGCCTGTGCAAACAAAGCCTCAGCTTTATCGGACAGTGTATTAACTCATGGAGGGAAGGCTGATTTATTACTTTTCATCCAGTCAGTAACTGTCAGTCCATAATCCCCTGAAGGGAAAGTAGCCATCCGTGCTTATCACTTGAGAAGGGATGCTAGAACAAGCAGATGCTGATTTTAGCCTGGCAAAAACCATTGCCACTTGAGCACAGCTGGTCTGCCCGAACGCAAGTGGCTGCTGCTTGTTCCTGTTCACGAGGCTCAGGGGTGCAGTTGATTCTGAGCACCCGCGGCTGGGAGTAAACCTCGGGGCTTTGGTGTGGCTTTGTTCTTGCATCTGCTGCAGGTCACTTGTGTGCTTTGTTTGCCTTACCTTCTTTGGCCTCTGACACAGACATGAGTCTTTCCCGTAAGGGATTTGTGAGGTTTGCAGAATGTTTAATGCTCTGTGGGTACCTAGGTGAACTGAGATTTTTTTTTTTAATGCTATGGAGGTGAGTGATACAGCATTATTTGGTTTATTCACAATATCCCAAGTGATAACTAGAAAATATGTAAACTGACAGCATAATTTCTGCCCCTTTTGTCTTCCCACCAGACATATGTGAAACTTGCTATTGTTTTAGTATGCATTTTACTTTCTTTTCTAGGATTTGTTGAGACTGCTCAGTGTTTTCAGGAGACAGCTATGCAAATGTGAGCTGCTAGTACCTGATTTCTTCAGACTGACATTTTAAAATACGTTCATTAAAGTTTTCATAACCTAAGCCCATCATAATGAGAGCCTAGAGTATGCGCCTCCTGGTACCACATGCAAAGGAAATGTGTGTCTAAGAAACCTGTTATTAGCAGCTCATATTTTGTTTGTGCAGTGACATCTAAGAGACTTTCTAAGCAACTTATTTTCCCTTGCTGTATAGGCAGATTTCTTACTGCAGCAAGAGGCAAATCTGTTCTTCAGATCTCAGCCTGTGCTGTATTGTCTGGATGAGGAGAAACCTGGGCAGGAGAAATACTTTTGTTCCTGAGCCATGGAAACTTCACCAGCTGGAAATCTCCTTTGACCCACGTGCCCCTTCCCTGCAATAGCTAGGGATTATCATCTGTCACAGTATTTCTGCCCGCACTTCTGCCCTAAGCTGCTATTTCTCTAAAAGCATCACCAGACCTGATACATCCTGTCTATTAGCAAGGGGACTGTCCCAGCAGCTCTTGTTTGAGGGGAGACTCTTAGCATACTAAGAGTTGGGAAAACCCATTAGTGTGAGTGGTAAGAAATGGTAGTGTTCAACTTCCACGGTGTGAAGTTTCAATCTGTTCTTTCTGGGTAAGCGTAATGGTATTATAGCTGGGCCGTGTATCCACAGAGCATGGATGAACTGCATTAAATGGTTCCTCCTGGCACTCCTCCGTTCCTGTTTTTGGAGGAGAATATGTAGCTGTGTTGTCTTAACACAGGTGGTATCTGGAAGATGGGTTAACCTCTGACTGGAGATCCAGGGTGTTGAGGAGTAGTTGTGATACGTGCATCTTTTTCCCTGCCACATTGTAGTAGTGGTAATGTTTAGAATTAGCTTCTGCACATGATTCCTAGGGACTTTGGAGGGCAGAAACGTGCCCTTAGAGGTCATGGCACTTTTCATCTTCAAAGTGCATTATAATCATTAATACATTAATCAGGCATTCTCCCCTTCCTTCCTGCTAACAAGGTTTATTAAGCTGAATGTATTTATCTTTGGGCAGCTTCTACACGCAATTGAATGAATAATTTTCCTAATAACTTTAATAGCAAAGACTTGAAAGGGAACAGGGATGATGAGAAGAACAAGAGACCAAGGTAACTAAAGCTGCACTATGAAAGGAGAGGAGCAATTTCATTCTAGGTGTAACTCCACCTACCCCTGCAACTCCCAGCCGGCAGCTGTGCAGCCTTTGTTGCTTCTGTCTCCCCTAACCTACGTGTAATTGCACATCTATGCAACATTTATGCTAGCACACACAAATGCAAAAAAAGGAGGTCATGGATGACTGGGACCTGCAGGAAAGGAGAACATGAAAATAGCTTGCAGTTGCAAGGTGAAGAAAGCCTATATGAAAGTTTGACTTTCACATATGCTTACAATGTCTTAGGTGTTTCTATGAGAACCAGTATAATCTAGTAGAGTATTTCACAGTGGGTAAGTTGCAGGACCTAGGAGGTGGAAGAAGGTCATGAAAGACTATGTCAGGGGGTTTAAGGCCTTGAAAACTGTAATCTAATGCAAATGAAATCTTGCTTTCCTTCTCCATCTTTACCCCTCATGCGTTGTCTGTTGTGCCGTCAAAGCACACACAAATACACAGTGTATGGATGTTACCATACATATGCTGTTTGGCTCCTACTCTCACAGTAAATGTTGGTGGAAGGACATAAAATGTTTTTCTGAGTAAGGACATGCGCCCAAAAAAGCTCTGAGACTCGGTGACTTAGTGGCTGGGATGCTGCACTGTGAATTTAGTGATTTGCATCTTAGGCAGTGCTCTGCAGTTTGCTAAGTGATTTCACCTCTGCCTTCTTCCTGCCTTGTTTATTTAGATTCACAAGCTTAAGACCAGGAGGGACTACTGGATCATCTGGCCAGACCTCTTGCATATCACATCACAGTCTATTGAGCTTGATATAGTTACTGCTGTAGCGAACCCAATAACCTGTGGGTAGTTGCAACATATCTTCCACAAAGCCAAATTTTTGACATTAAGCTCCTCAGGGCAGGAATTGTGTTCTGTCCATGCTTTAAGTAGAGTTTCACAGCAACACCAAGAAAAACAACAACACGGGTAATACCAATAATGTTAATTATGATAAAATCTATTAATATTTTATTGGTAAAGCTTGCAAAGATTTTTTTTTTAAACTGTGAAGCCAGCCACTATATATGAACTGTAGCCTTCAGAAAGGAGATTGAGAGGTGGCTTTTCAATTCTAGTATGCGAATACTTCAGCAGGGCAACAGACCAGGTATTGGGAGGGCTCTTTAATGCAGTGGAGGAGGTTGTAACAAAAAAACCCAACATAGCTAGGCGCTGTTCTCCAACAACACAGATTTGCAGTAAGTTGCAAATAGTTATGTTATTGAGCTCTATAGAGCAGTAAGGGAGTAAAACGTTACAGGTGATGGCATACAGGATAAATGCTATGAGTCTGAACTGTAGATTTTATTAAACATGGAGAATCAGCCCTGTTCTTATATCTCTTAATTCCTAATTTAAAGTTCAAGTAGTCTGCCTGTGTCACTTTGATGGAAAGTGGCTTGCCAAATGGAGCAAATATTATCTTTTTGGCAAGAATTCTTTCAGCTAATGTGGATTTGACACTCCCACAGCTTCGCTCAAACTCTGTCAGACCAGGAAGATGTTTGTCAGCATCCTCTTTTACTGAAAAAGCTAACCTAGTCTGAAATATTGAAGGAAGAAAACCTTGACTTAAAATAGAAGTGTTTGTGACAGGACAGGGTCATAGGAATGGAAGGATCCTTCCTAACCACTTGCCTGCTTGTCAGAGGAGCTCATCTCTTCCCCTTGGCACCTTTGGCTGTGTAGAGTTTGCCATGGACTGCTTGCAGGCTGCAAAGGGAGCAGGGGAGACGAAAACGTGCACTGAGAAGTGACCGGAGTTTATTTGCTGCGATAGGAGCAGCGCCCACCACCACCACTGGCAGTCACTTCTTACAGCCCTCGGATGGAGGAGCTTCAGCTGGTTTAACTGAAGCAGCGAAGGGCCTTATCAATCTCACTGCACCCTGTTGGAGGTTGCTTTCCCCATAGCAGCGTCAGGGGAGCAGAGCTGTGGTCTCACCTCAGACTCTGCAGCTCCGAGCCTGATCTATTACTCCAAACCACTGGGGAGGACAGTTCAAAATAAAATACCAAGTTGCAGAGAAGCTAACACGCTTCTGCTCTCTCTGGTCCCTGCTGTGGGGCAGTGGTCTTTGGCACACAGGCAGGACAAACGTGGCTGGTGAAACTCAAGGTAGTACCTGAAAGGGATGCAGCTAAGTCTGACAGAGTTGCCCCTGAAGTCCCAGGGTGCTGCTGGTGCTGCACACTCAGGGTGGAGCTCAGCCCTGTCCCAAACCTCCCACCCTGCCCTGTGGAACGGCTGTGCTGCAGACGGAAGCACTCACAGCACCAGCAGGCAAACTAGCTCTCAGCTGGTTTCCCACAGGTGCCAAAGCTCAAAAGTCACACTTCAGTCCTGGCTACTAATTGCCTTGGGTGGGGGGGCTGTCTTCCTTTTAGCCCTTATTACCCTGGCACCACAGGTACTACCATCACAACTACCTTGATTAAAGCTGGCCAAAGCATAGCTAGAAGCACTGCAGTCATACCTCTGATGGCAAAGCAGACATGCCTTAGCTTTAAAGCCTTACCTTGCGTTTCAGCACAAGAATGAGTTCTCTTTCTTAAAACAGCATCTGAGTTGTTCAGACTCCGCAGCAAGAGAGAGAAAGGAGGAAGTGAAAACTGGACTGGAGCAAAATGAAGTTTATGGTTGCAGGGCTGGTGATGCAGTTTCCTCTCTGTAGCCAGAACTGAGCTTTCAGCCTCGTTCAGTGGATGAGATGAGCCACTAAGGTTTCATTACTTTAAGGTGCAGTGGTAACACCCTGTTGTTTGGGAACCAAACAGCTTGGGAGTCCATCCTTTTGGGACAATCTTAAAAAGAAACATTCACAGGTTCAGATGCAAGTCTGTTTTGGGGTGATGTTTCAAAGCTAGTAGGAAACATTCAAGTGGAAAGCATGCAGGAAAACAGCACAGCAGAAATCCCCAGTGCAACTCAGTTCAAAGCAAGGTCTGCCCTGCTGTTTCTATTTATAGTACTTCAAGAATGTGTTTATTTTGTTATTACAAGAGACAGCTGGGATGGGAATTGCAGTGTGGAACAGGACAGGTTAAGACAAAAAAGCACTACCATGGTAGCCCCTTCTTCCTTTTCTTTTGGAGCCAATGTAGTCTGCAAGTGGGCAAGGCCACCATGAGACTAATTTCTTGCAGCTGATAGATGTTAGCTGGAGTGGTGGATTTCCAGAGCTTTGAAAAGCAGGTCTTGAAGAGTATGTGGCATGTGTTACAGTGTGGGTGGTTCCATTCTCCTTGCCTTGGATTCCCGCAGGACATGCTACTCTTCCCTGTCAAGGTGTTAACACTGGATGTGAGCCCTACCCAACTGTGGCCTGTTAGCAATGGCAGCATAAGCTGGGATGTGGTAAGTGTGGGCTTCTTATGTTGTAGCCTTTGTTAAAGGTAATGTCTTCTGCTGCTCTTTGACTGATCAAAGGTTGTGGTGGCTTTGTGCTCAGCTTTTGTGGATACCTAGGCTCATGAGCCTTCATCTTGCCCAGGTCCTAATCCTCAGTGCTGGGCAGGGTCAACTCTGTCAGGCTGCTTATCCTCCTTGCTAAGTGCTGTATCCCAGCATCTGCAGTATTTCACCCCTTCATGCACTTCCTCTGTTTGTGTAGTGATTACAGAAATAGTTTTTGCCTGCTGTACAACATTCCTTAGGTTCCAGAAATGCAGGCTATTATTGTGATTGTTAAAGAAAAGCAAAGCTGCAGCTCAGTATTGAGTGTGCAATATTCCCCCAGTAAGATGTGGTGACTATGTCCATAACTCTGAAGCTTCTGAGATGTTAAACTGGTCTGAGAAATGAATGTGGTGCGTAAGACCACTTGAGGGGAAGCCAGCCTCTATAGCGGATCACTGAGCAGCTTCACCTGCTCTAAATGTTTCAATTTTTTTCAGCTCTTGTTTTCAATGCACATCTTCTGAAATGCCTTCTCTTTCTCTGATTCTGGTGACAACAGTTTCCAGGGGTCTTCTGCAACAGCATGAAAATCATAAGCCCTGACACTTGTCAGTCTGATGACTGCTTTTCTTTTATGTGCCAGCTGCATGGAGCCATGCTACTGTGTTGATCCTTTTGCTCCTCCTGCCTTGGGTTGGGTATTTCCACAGCTAAGAACTGATCAGATGGGCTAATCTGCATTTTGTGGGCCAAGGAAAGATTCTCAACATCTGCAAGAACCCTGCCGTGTTGTTACAGGGAGGGAGGGGAACCCCAATGTTTTGTTGCCATGTGGTTTTGGCTGATTTGTGGCTTTAATCATTTCCTCTTGGCAGAAGACTATCCAGCTCTCTACCAGGAACTGACTCATGGAAATGGAGTTTTCCCTCAGTGCGTTGGGAGAGCAAATATCTGTGTGTGTTTGAGGAAGCTAGTGAGCTAATGTGCAGATGATGAAGATTTCTAAATGGGGGGGGGGGGGGGAAACCCATACTTGGCTATTTTAAATAAAGCTTCTCCTTTTATGCATTAGCCAATTGGAGGTTTATCTATTCTAAATCAGAGATTTGTCTGCCTCATTGCTTACAAATTGCAAAGCTATTGACCTGAATGTTGTTGCTTTACAGAGGTAAGTCATGGCTGGTAGTGGATAGAGCTGATCAGATACCATGGTGATAAGCCTGATATAAAATACAAACTTTAGTCTTGCTGTCAGCTCTGTGCAGATCTTGTGTCCTGTGTTGATATAACGTCAGGGCCTTAGGCATCATCATCATCTAGGCTTGAACCTGGGATTTGTGGATCTAAAAGCACAACCTGCTATGCACTGGGGGCTCAGGCAGGCAAGTGCACTGTGACCAAACATGAAGTAAAGTGTATTTGCATAAGCCGCAATGAAAAAGATTTAAGCAAATACATTTTTATCTCACTTTTGTGATAGGCTAAGTGTGTATGCAGTCTGCCACTGCAGCTTGGCAGATAAGCTGTGTCTTCTTGAGCTGTAGCAACTAATCAGGTATCTGAACTGTGAGCTGAGGGGCCCATCTTTGTTATCATGAGACTGAACTGTCTCAGTAGTATTTGTGATCCAGCCACAAGAAGGAGACAGAGCTGCAGTAGGCAGGGGTTCAGACTGTGTTTGCAGGAAATCCAGTTGATCATAGTGGAGCTCTGGGGGGGTCCAGGGGTTTGTGTATTCAGGGGCCTCACAGGATGGGTGCCTCTGGTATGTTAGAAGTGTCTTGGCAAACCAGGCTCATTAAATTATATGGTGTGTGTCACCTGTACTGTCAAAAAGCTGGGTTTTTTCATGCTATTTGTTTTCTTCTGTCATAGGATTAAGCATTCCAAACAATGGAGCTTTCTCAGTATCCTCGGGAAGTTATTTCCTACCTTTAAAGATTAATGTCATGGAAATTTTTCTTTGATCTCAAGCCTGACTTTCATTGGCTAAGTTTTATCCTCTTAGTCCTGGATACAAGGGACAATGGCAGGAGAAGTAGGATTTCTTGCGTCGAGGTTTGGAGGCACGGTATTGCTGTTGCCCCAGCTGTGGAGGAATTGTGGATGGCCAGGCTTCGAAGCAGTGATGCCTTTCCCTTATGAGCAGGAAACCTGCTGCGTCTTAGCTGTGTTGCCTGCTGACCCGCTGACTGATCTTTGATGTTTTTATTTTGAAACACATCCCACTGTACAAGATATATGTGTAGCTACAGCCCTAAAAGATTATCTGTATGCTGTTGCACATGAGCAGGCTGTGCCCAAGGCTAAATCCCACAGCCTAGCCGGGTATTAGCTGACAAGCAGGTGATACACAGAGAACAAATGGGGAGCACAGAGGGTGTTTGTTAGGCTCCTGGGGCTGAAGAAATGGGGGTCTGTGCTCAGGAACAAAGGCAATTTGCATTTAATTTCTCTGGGCTGCAGTGCTGGCAACAATGGTAGATGTTCATCTGTAGCATTAAACCGCTGCGTGGTCTGGGCTGAATGGCCGTCTTTGTTCAGGGCTGGAGCAGCAGGAGCACTGCAAATCGGGACCAAAGCACTGTGTCGTACAGCGTGGCCACAAGCATGGGGGGGGGGGGGGGCGCGGAGGGAGAGAAACTGGATGCCGGTAAAGCTTACCCCATCTCTCCTCCTGTCCCAGGGAAGGTGTTCAGCCCCTCCCCAGGGGACTCCAGGCACTCACTGGGGCTGCGAAAAGCACGTCCCCTCAGACGGGCAGCTAGCGGCCACAGAACGTGTTACTGTGGCCACCAGCAGCATTATCTTCCCCACAGTCCCTGACCTCCTTGCTCACTGCAGTAGCAGTACTTCTGGTACAAGAACCAAAGCAGTGGAAGTTCAGCTGAGACCACCACCAGGCAGCAGGTGACTGGTGGGGTCTTCTACTGGTCTCTTACCAGGAGTGATTTGCAGTCTGCTGTTGACTGCAACAGCCGGGAGGGAAGTGTGGGAAGTAGGATGCTATTCTCTAGCCCCACAGAGAAATGGTGTTCGGCTTGGGGACTGACTGTGCCAAACTGTCATGGAAACCTGAGCTTCTCCCACCTCACCTACCCCATTGTATAGTGCTCGCCATGCCAGCTAAATGAGAAGCAGTGTTAATTGCACTGTGTGCTCCTAAGCTTCTTTCCATGGCTTTCTGGAGGCTGATTAAGAGAGAGAAAGTAAAGTGGGGATTATTGGGATCCTGGCGGAGGGTAGGGGGGAAAAAGAAAGGAAATTCCTTGGAGGGGAAAAAAGAGGGATTTGAACAGCTGACAGCAAACCTCTGCAAACAAACTGGGAAAGTTAGGCAGCAGATGGACTAACACTCCCTGGGCTTGTGCCAATGCATCAGATTGATTTTAAAGATGAAGCACCCACTGCCTGGGAAAGCAAGCCAGTAGCCCTGCAAGTAGGAGCGCTTCCTGGCAGCTGTTCAAACACTAGCTGCTTTACAGTTCGCTTTCAGTGCATCAGGAGTCAGTGAGAAGCACTGGGGACTTGGGATGTGAAATATGACCAGTGGGGACCATGGACCAATAAAGGGATTATTTTTGTAGGGAGGATTGCATGGAAAATAATGTCCAGTTGCTCAGAAACTCATGGTGTGCAATTAAAGGAGCAGAAGAGATCAAAGGGCCATCAAGTCAAAAACTGTGCCTCCCAGCATGGTGAGTGCTGAATCTTTCAAGCAAAGGTGTAGACTTCTCTGGAGTTCAGTTCCAGAGGGGAATTCTTTTGCTTGGACCTCAGCTGTAGATCAGCTTATGTCCTGAGGTATGATTGCTTTCCCGAATGACATTAGCTGTGTTACGGACATCTACCATCAGGTGTTTGAACTGAACTCACAGGGTACCTCAGTGACGGGTTTGGATACGTACACTGACAAATACCTCCTTCTCCCACACCATCCCTTTCCTCCTACAGAAATGATAGGAGCTGGAGTAGTTTATTTTTCCCTCCTGTACTTTTCTCAAAATGAAATGAAACCCTCCCTGCTGATGAAATAAAACTACTGAATAATAAAACATGTGAAGACTCTTCAGTAAAATAAGCATTTTCACAGCAGTTCATTCCATTGGATTATATATACATGTATATGTAATATAGCCTGATGGTCCGCCTAATTTATGAAGGCTGTTCCATGGTTCTTCCTCTTAATTTCCCATTATATATAATTTGGTTCTCTTTAAGTATGCCATACACTGTTTTTATGGTATGCATGGCAGAGAGACACAGACTCAGACCCTGAGCTGGTGCCAGCTCCCACATCTTGAATTGCCCCTTGAACATAAGCTTATATAAAAGTTAATCAGTTTTTAGGCTGATTGTACAACATGTGCAGTTGTGATTAGAGTCTATATTTAAGACTCGGCTGCCAAAAAGACTTCAGCAATGACAAGCTTACAAGTATTTCAGTAAAAGGCTGCCACAAATGTGGGGTGGGCTGGGAGTGCCACATAATTTACGCTCTGCCCCGAGGAAATGCCACCCCCCACCCTGGCACGGCACCTTCCTCCGCCTCTGTTGGCGTTGCAGCAAAGGGTGCTCGTGTTTGTCATCCTGCCTCCTCCTCTGTCTCAGGGTTTCTGATGCAATAGGACCGGAGTGAGAAAACAAGTATGACGCAGCAGGCCTGGCAAAGCATGGCCGTGGCAAATGGAAAAAGTGCTGGGAGACTGGCAGCAGGTCTGATATCGGGGGTTTCATGGGCAGAGGTGTGGAAAGGTAAAGAAGGAACAGCATCAGCTGCTAGTTCACACTGATGAAGAGTTCCCCGTTCCCCTTGCTGTGCTGTGGGTTGTTTGCAGCCAGAGTAGTTCGGAGAAAACCAATATCCAGCTGTCACTCAGAGCTCAGATGGGTTGTGTCTTGGTGTTTGCAATAGTGTGTCTTGACTTTTGAGCAGCTGGGGTCTTGCTGAAGCCAGAGAACCTGATCAGAGAGGATTTTCAGTCAGATTTTCAGCTTTAAGTTAAGACAGACTCTTATCTGCCCGCTTAGCTGACAACTGTGGGTCTGGGGGCCAGTGACTTGGCCTTTCACTGCTGGGGCATTTGTTTGGATGTACTCCACACAAATACCATGACAGGCTCTGACAGGCTCTACCAGCTGCTTGGCCGTTTATGACCTTGTGTAAAATAGACGTGATGGTCCCTAAAAAGCCAGCAGGAATTCAGCACAAGGACTGCTAGGCTCAGACGAATATCACTTAAGCGTTTGCTAAATAGGCATGTATCCAGATTTATCCAGTTCAATGAGAGATCCTTCTTCTCGTTCCCAAAAATAGCATCCCATCAACTGAAGCCCTCTCTTGGTCTGCTTTACTACGAGACTGTTGTTAAAATAGCAAAACAAAAGTTACTTCCCCCTGTTACAGTCCTCTGTTGTATCCCACCAGTTTTACACTGCTGACTTCAGTGGGGCAACGCTGGTGTGGAGCTGAGGCAGCCTGATGGTGAGTCTGGTCCTGCATTTGCTTTAGCAAAGTCATTTAATGGATTTCTAGAAGGGGGAATGTCATGGTAACTGATGGGAAATGCATCAGGTAAGAAATGACAGGTTTCTGACTGATAGCCAGGCACGTTAAAGACATGGGTGTTTACTGGCAGGGAGAGTTACTGGAACAAAACATTTTATGATTCATGGAAAATAAATGTAAATATAAAATTATTTTGTTTTACTTTCTCCTCTCCTGGTCACTGAGGACACCTGATTTTAAATGTTACCTACCTGCTTAGAGAACAGAAATGTTTTCTGGGCAGATTCTGAGGCTGGTAACACCAAAGTCAACCTGGAGTCATGCCCCAGCGCAGTCTGTGGAGTTCCTCTGCATTTACACCAGCATCGTAGATGAGCTTCTGGCTCACGAGAGCAATCAAAGCTAATTGACGTGGCTAGAATTTGAAATTTCAAATGCTTCTGCTGAATGGATCGTGAGCAATCTACAGGCTAGCAGTTATTTGCGGAAAGTATCCAGCAGTTAATTTCAAATCCCATATACATTTGAGATGTTCATAAGCTACTTGCAGACAATTTGCAAACAGAAGAAGAGGCTAAAATTCATCAAAATAAATGATCTGCCATGAATTATTCATTTGGCTCCCATCAATCATGCCAAATGTCTCCCTTGTTGTTAGTCTCTGCAAAGAGATCAGGGATTGAATTTAGCTTAGAGACAGAAGTATGCTTTCACCCCTAGAGGTGCTTCTTCAAAGCAGACTAGCAGCATGTAGGTGATGAGAATAAGAAAGCTTCGGCAGCACAAAACATTCCTGCTCTGTGGATAAACAGCAGATTTTAGCCAGCAGGGCTGTCAGGCAGGCTGCTTCCACAAGGACCATTTTTACAAAAAAAACCCCAAACCCAACCACCAAAACAAACCCTGAACTTGAAGGGGAGAGGAAAAGAGAGAATTTGGGGTGTTTGTTGTAAACAGGAAAGGTGTCTTTCAGCCCATCCTAGCAGCAGGCTGAGGGTAGCTTTGTCTTGTGAGGCGGGAGGGAAGAGTACGGGTGAAGCGAAGTCTGGATCACTGAGAAATAAAAGCAGGTATCACAACCTGAGAGTGTTTCAGGCACCAGCGTGGCCTCCCTTCCTTGCATACATAATTCGTTTCTGGTCATGGGCATGCTCCCGTAACTAGCAGAAAGGGGACAGCCAGAATTAAACAACTAAGTGGTGTTCATGCAACATCTCGGAGAGAGGGGCTGCAGTGAGAAGGCTCTGTACCACTTGGTTAGTATAGTAGAAACCATGTCCAGATACAGCTTTTTGGGGGAACAAAGGTGGCTAATTAAAGGGAAAGGGCCTCATTCACTGCTATCTTGCTCAGCTTGACAGCAGAGAAATATAGCTGACACCAACTGCATTTCGATAAATGGCAGTGGCATAGTGCAAATAAGAGCACTAAGAGTAAATAAGCTGGTTTACGTTAAAAAAAAAAAAAAAAGCTGAGTTTGATTCAAAGGCAATACATGTAGCAGCATAAGCCCTCAGCACTCAACAGACCCTCATAGGAGGCTCTTATAACCTGGATTTAGTTGCAGCATGGATGTATTATCCCTGGTTTTTCAATAAAGGCATTGCCATGGCTGCATGTGCAGTGACAAGCCAGACCGAACTCTCCAAAGCCTCAGCCCAGTGCCTGAGGTGCTAGGTTACAGCTTTTACAGTTCAGAAAATGGAAGTAAATAGGGCATAATAGAGTTTAGGGAACTGAAATGCCGCATACCTGAAAGAAGGGCATCTAACAGCAAAACTGATAAGAACGTATGTTGAAGCAATCTCTTTGCACTTAAATTTACATCTTACACTTTGCCACGAGCCCTTTACTTGACAGCCACTCAGCAACATTTAATTTAGACAATTGTACCTGTCATCTTTGGCCTGTTGCTTCTAACATTGGTATAACGCAGACGGCTTGCTAGGGGTGAGCGAGAGGGGCTGGTCTCCCACGGGGGGAGAGCCTGGGCTGCTGGCAGCTGGCCACCTGCCTCCGCATAGTGGTAGGTGCCTGGACAGTTTCTCATTTGAGTCCTGGTTTGGAAAGGAAGGTCTTGTACGTCTCAAGGAGAGAGCAGCCAGGGTCTCTGAGAGAGGTCATGCGGAGGAAATGCTGATTTCTTTTTTAATAATCTCGCCTTCCTTGCTGCAAATTAGAAACAGGCTCATCAGCCAGGTAGCTGTATTTGAGTTAATTTCCCCTCTATTTTAAGCTTTTATTTCAGTCTATTTTACCCAAAAATTCATTCTAATTTACCACATACATTCTAATTTACCACATACAAAGTAACATGTTTTATTTTACAGTATATTATGCACACAGCTTCAAGGTCTTAACAAGCTCTTGTCACCGATCTAAGGCAAGCTGAGGGGAGGGCTCAACAGGGTGCTGGTGAGCTGATGACACCGGTGTCGTGAGAGGGGAGGCAGCTCGTGTCTGTAGAGGGGCTAGCTCAAGTGCCTGTCCTTGCCTGCCCTGGCACGCCACCCCTTTCCAGAAAGGCTCCCTGGCCCTGGAGGCAAGGTGCAGGCAGCAGTCTGGCTGAGACAGGACGCAGCAGCAGAAATAGAGGAGCTCAGCCGGTGTTTCAGTGTGTGTCTAACATGCTCAATTTTTAAGATTGCCAAAAACTGTGCAGGAAGGTAGCATTCAAGGCAGCGTGGCTGGATGAAGCCATGAGCCTGGTTTACATGTGAGGAGTGCATGTTTCCTGTGCCTTGCCTTGCCTTGGCTGGTGCTGCAGTGAAGGCATCAACAGGAGTAGTTACATGACGTGCACAGGACCTGCTTTGAGCCAAGCTCTTGTCTGTTCCTACAGCCACCTCAGTGCCTCATCTGCCTGAGAAACCCCACCACGAGCATCACTGCCTTCCCGTGATGTCCCTGGTTCAGCACTGACTGAGGCAGGCAAACCCCGTCCTGTCCCTGCCTCTTTTTAAGGTGTCTGCTTCAGAAGGCTTCTGAAAGGGGGTATGGCAGCTCTTTCCCTCACCTCAGTCTAGGTGACCCCTTTGCAGGTCCCCTCCCCACATTCACACCTTCGTGCCAAAGATCTGTCATCTGCCGGGAGGCCAACAGTCAGTCCCGAGAGGAGCCCAAGTCCCACTTGGAGGCTGGCCCCGTCCCGTACGGTGGATGGAGTCGGTGGGGAGGGAGGGCAGATGGGCCTGGCTGAAGCTGCCATGTTGACACTCCAGTACCCCCGTGTGGTTGGGGGCCGTGGGGGCCTCCAGGGCGGTGCTGGGGGGAAGCGGGAGAAGGGCAGTGTGGCTTTTCCCAATAAGGATCGGCCGCTGTGCTCCCTGGGGCCTCCTGCATTGGGTGGCCGTGTGCCAGTGGGAAGGGACAGCCCTGCAAGCCGAGCGGTGCTCCTTGGCCACTGAGCAGGGACACTACCCCCCGCAGAAAGTCCCCGACACCAAAATCTGGGGCAGTGCTCTCACGTTGCAACTGGTGGTGAAGGGGTGGGGGATGCTGGAGGCTCAATGCTGCTAAATTGCTTTGCCATTAGTGACACAGACTCTGTTACCTCAGTTACCTCATGCTTCATTTTAAATACATTTGCTTGCAGACAGCAGTTTTGCAGTCTTACTTACATTGCCATAGAAACAATCTTTTGCATTCCTCTGTTTGTTGTACGTTTTTGTTAAAGGCTCTTTCTTCTTTACTTATCCACTCCATCTTTTCATTTGCTGTTGCTCTCTTCATTATGTCCTTCTAATTCCCTCGCCTTCTAGCTTGCTGCGCTACAGCTAAATATTTTTCTCAATAAAGATACCCAGCTCACAGCCTCTACCTGTATAGCTGTCAAAATCCGGCAGCGATATGCCACACGGATAAGGAAATTGGGCTAAGTGTGTGCGAGCACGCATGTGCCTATGCCCGCAAGTGCTGGGATGAGGAGAAGGAGGTGGGAAGAAGTGTGATAATCTGGTATCAGACCGGTTGCCCTTGACAGTAATGAAACCAGTTTTAACTTCTGCTTTGTGACCAAGGAATGAGGCTGCCCATCAGATAAGGGGCTGTGGGACTCCAAGGGATTTCTCGCCTGGTTCATTTACGCTGGGAAGGAGCGCTGCTTAAAACTTCTGTGCTCCATGTAATTATAAGAAGACAAAAATCTTTCGGGGCTTGCTGATTAGACAGAGAGATTTTATGATGAATCACTCTCCCTGGTGGATTGCGTTTGATTGTTTGCTTTAGAAGAGAAAAGGAAGAAAAAGGAAAAGGAAGAAGTTTAGGGTTTTTCTGATTGCAAAGGGTGACTTTTGCTAACATCCGGATTATATCGTTTCCCTTCTCCTCTGCTCTCATTGGCAGGAAGTGCCCAAGAAGGAATAAGAGCTATTCATGGGGAAAAAAAAAAAAAAGGCAAATCTATTCAGTGACTGATCACACGTAAACAAATATGTCTTTTTTCCCCCCATTCTACATGGGAGGCTGCTCTACTGCTGGCGAAGGGACAGGCAGTGACGCATCCAGGATCACCTTGCATTGCAAGTGCTGGGCAGGGCCAGGGACAGAGTCCTTTATCCTTGGACACAGGGCAGGGCTCCGCGTGCCAGGCTGTATGCTTCTCCTGAGCTGGTGGAGTGTCTCCCAGCAGTGAGCCGGCGTCACCAGCTGCAGAACTTGGGGAATGTTTTGTCCAGCCTTCACTGTGCTGTGCAGTGGGTGAGGGAACGGAGGATGTCACCTCCGTGCTACATTACACCGACATTACACCACGGTAATGTCCACATTACCACTGCCTATTTTCCTTTTTTTAAAATTTTGTATTCAAGAGAAGGGTTAACTGCTTTGCATTTACTCTTCAGTGATACCTCTTATTTAAATTCCCCTTCCTCGGAGATGCAGCCATTCTGTATGTCCAGGCAATGAAACTGTGACAAGTGGCCGGAGCGTACAGGAATCCTAAAGCCCTGCTTGTCTTGCATGACAGCAGGATAAACAAAACCAGAATTTCTCCTCTAAACAGGGCAGCAGCAGCAGAATTAACAGCTGTAAGAGTGTTTGGATTCAACATCAGGAAGCCACACGCAGCACAGATTGAGTTTCTTTCTTCCCTTGCCTTCAGCAAATCCTTTAGGAGCACAAAGTGCAGTGATGATGGGGTGGATGGAGAGGACAAAAGGGGGAAAGCAGGACAAGATTTAACTTGATTCTTCCCACCCTTCAAAGTCAAGGGGAGCATGCCTAGGAGAGTTTTTGATTCTTGCTGGGTTTCTCTTCATTTTTTCCCTGGAAGCAGCCATGCACCAAAATCTGTTTATAGTACATAGTTATTAAGATCAAATGTAGCAGTAATAGCACGTGGCAGTCTTCTCTTTTCTGAATCAATTTGTACCGTGTATGAGTCTTGGTCCTGTCAGATGAAGTGAACTGTGACAATGTCTATCCATCCATCAGGACAAATCAAGCTATTCATACATTTACTCTGAGGACATTGTACTTCATTTAAGATATTTTCCTGTGGCAGAGTTTCTCTGGTTTTTAATGCCAAACGTAAGAACTGTGGGGTCACCGCATCCTTCAAAATTGTGAGAACTGCATTGGCCACGTTGGTGTCATCTAATCACTTGTATTTCTCGTATTTGGCTTCCCTCCAGTGTTGTTTTCTTTTTCACTTTTTTTTTTTTTTTTTTAAATTTCATGTACAGGGAGCTCCTTTCCTCATGTCATGTATGGATGTCATGCACAAACTCACAGCTGACCCATAAAGATGCTCCAAGTGCTATTAGCTAATGGCAGCTATTAGTGCTGCTGGCCTACTGGTGTGGAAGAGCAGGGGCTTTTAGGATAGAAACGCACACTTTTTCAGCCTGGTGATGATGCAGTGCAAGTTCATTATTAGAAGTGAGTTACAGTAGTGGGAAACTGAGAGAGGCCCCAGAACTTTTGCTCAGAGGGTCTGAAACGTGTGTTAGTGCTAGAGCAGAGCACCTTTGCCCTTTCCGGGAGAGCAGGACTAGCCATGGGCTGCTGTATCCAGTATATCCCCAGCAGAACTTGTTATTTATAAAGATATGTCCAAAGGCTAAACTCTGGGGCACAAATTCCTGCCTTTTATAACTCCATTTGAAGTGGCAGTTACCATAATCTGACTCCCAGGTGGTTTTTTGTGTAAGAAAGTAATTTCTCTACTAGGGAAGCTTGTGGTGCTTGTTCCAGCATCCTGAATCCATAAAACTCTTCAGAACCTCAGCTGCAGCTATTGATACTTTCTGTTTCCTAAGTTATTTTTCTCCCCTATCCTCTCTAGAGACTTAATTACACAAGAAGCAGCTATATGAAGGATCAATAACCAACTTAGAGCAAGTGATGCTTCCACGTGGCAGCGTGGTGGCTATCAGTGCTTTCTGATACTCAGACCATTAGGGGAGCATCCTGACCAACTCCAGCCTCCTTTTCCATTTGCACTGGGCTCCTCTAGAGCATGCGGGCTTGTCAACAGGTTTATCGATATGGTGAACTACAAGTTCCTCCTGCTTTATGCATCCTTTCCTACAATGAGAGCAGTCATGCCTGGTAAGATGACCGTTATTGCTGCAGGAGAGAGCTGTTTCCTGCTATCACATCCATCCAAAAAATGCAAAAAGCTGTCTTTACTCAGCAGCCAAACAGGTTTGGCTGGACAGAAGAGAGCACAATAAATCCCTTTGAGTCCCCGGATGGTGGGTGACAGGTTGTTGTTCACGTTTTACACCAAAGTTTTGTTTTCACGCCACTTTGGCCACATCGGGGCCGCTGTAGGGAGTTGTTGCTCCTTCAGAGGTAAACAACGTTTTGGTTGCAGAGTAAACGGATAGTCCTTTTGCACCTCCCTGCTGGAGAAGTGGCTCTGCTGGAGAGGGAAGAGATTACCTCAGTTTTAGCTGAACATTTGGGGGTTTTTTAGTAAAAGAGGTTCCATTGCTCAGGCCAAAGATGCTATGTGACACATAGCAGTGAAGCCTTCGCCAAGATGGACACTGCTGCCCTTGAAGGACCGCACCCTGTAACTAGAGACTGCTGAGTGAAGCCTTTCCTTCCCTGAGCAGACTTAGTGGGGCTGTCGTGGACCTCCTGGAAATAGTGACTGTGGTCTGGGTTTGTAACTGGATAGTAACGCAGAGAAGATTGCATGTGCTGTTGAGTACTGTGATGTGTAGAAAGAGACTGTAGGCTCTCACTCGCACTTACTTAAAATGTTCTCCTCTACTGTAACTAAGCAATAAGCTGTGGTAAATCACTCTTTTATACCCTGATGCTTTAGTTAAAATGTTTCATTAAACAGCCCAAATTGAACGTCTGGAAAAGTTTACACCTCCCACAAATTCTCCTCTGCTAATGGAAAAGTCATGTAAACAAGCATCACTTTATTATATCCATTGTTCCAATAATGCCCCTTCCAAATGGGAAAGACTTGAATCAGAGCAATTTAGTCCTTGTCTCAGTGTAGTTTCTCTTCTGGCCAGTTTTGCTGGGGGGGAAAAATAAAAGACACCATGAAAATACGTTTGTGTGAAAAATGGTCGCAGCTTGCATGCTGTGTGGTCTCAGGAAGCCTTTTGAATGGCATATTTAAAAACCACTTGCAGAGCACACGTCGCCTCCCAGGGCTGACGCGGCCACTGAACTTTCTGCCCTGGTACCTGTTGAGCCAGAGTGCGGTCGGTGTGCTGGCAGCGCAGGGGTCAATCAATACCCCCGCCTTCCTGTGGTCAAGGTGCTGCAGCCTCCAGCAGGGTCGTTCCCAGTTTGCCCTGACTTGTAAAGTGTTTCAGGCCCGTAGTTTGGGTCCATGTATTCAGGGAGAGCCAAGGTTGACCCCATAAGGTAAAAAATAAGAGAGTTTATCCTTCCATGAAAGCCTATAGAGAAGGCAATTTATAACAAAAAAAACTGTGTCCCCCTTACATTCCTTCTTTCCCGTCATTTCTGGTGGATTTGTGCAGTGGTTCTGCTCTGTTCCTACCTAGTGGGCAAGGCTGGGTGGGTCTTCCCAGGACTGGGGACACACTGGTGCACAGCAGTTCACTGCAGTTGCTTTTAGGGGTTTTGACCGTACAGAGCTCAAATCCTCTCTGATGACTGGCCTGAGCTTTTCACAGCAGAACTCTCAGGTCCCAGGTGAGGAAAGCCTTCCAGCCCAAATGGTGCTGTTTCTCTGATGCTTTTATTCCAGCCTTCGCTTCAGGGTAGCCCTTGTACCAACTTGCACCTCCAGTGGGGGATGCTTTAGCACATCTCCTTTGAAGCTACACTGGGACAGCAGGACCTGTGCCTGGACCTTCACACCTGTGCACAGGTCCTTCGTTGCATGTCAAGGGAGGGCAAAAGGCTTCAGCAAGCATCGCTTTCCCTTCAGTCGTCTGAACTGTGAAAACTTGCAGGCAATTTCCTGGTAGGGCCTTGCACTCAGGACTTTAAAACTCTGTCCCCAGCTCTTCTATTTGGTTTTCTCAACGACCTTGCATGATTCGCTCAGCTACTTGGGTTCTCAAGTGACCTTACTGTAAGAGCAACAACAATCTGACCCTGCAAGGATGGTGTCCTTGCACCACAGCTGGGAGCCTCTGGGGTGCCCCATCCTACACACATGCCCCCGTTTCCTACAGATCACTAGGCAAAACTCTTCCAAAAGACAGCGTGAGCACCCCTTTCTGTGTCTTTGATCACCGTCTCATGTCTGACACAGGATAAGGAGAACCAGGTGCTGTATCGCATGGGATACTTTGAATTCTCTAGTCTGTTTCGGGGAGCGAAGGAGGAAAATGAGATCAAGGCAGTTACTGAAGGCAAGCCAGGCTCAGACTATAACTGTGCTATGTTTAAAATATTTAATTCCACAGTATGAGTCACTATGACTAGGCTGCTATTGACCTCGGTAACCTGAGTGAATATTGCATAAAAGGCCCTCTCGTTTTGTCACTATAAATAAAATCTGTGATTATTCATAGCGAATGCTGAGTTTCTATTACCATAAGCGGCCTTACAAGAGCATTACTCTCCAAGATGGGGCTGCGTTCGTAAAGCTTGCAGGTCATGTGGAGCTGCGTTCATGGGTGACCGGCTTGAAAGGGGCAGCGCTTCTGCCCTTGAGCATTTCTGTCCCTGCCTGGCAGAAGGAGAAGCCTGCACCCATCAAGAACCAAAAACACTGAAAATATTTGATTGTGAAAAAGTTGTGCAATGATTGAAAAAACAACAAAAGAAGCTGAGGGAGAGAAAGTGAAAGGAACTAAACATAGGGAAAGGAAAAAAGAAAAGGAAGAGTTAAGGTCCTGCCATCCCTGCCTCCCCCTCGGGGCTAATTTTCATTATTGGCTGCTGTTTTATGGCACCGTCCCCTCCTGCTCCATGTGTTGTAATTGGGCTGGCACATGTTATACACATCCTAAAGGGACATGGTAATTATTTATTGGATAACCAGAAAGTCTGTGCGGGGATCTGTGTTTGCGATGAGTCCTGTGGTGCCATCTGGCCCTGCCTGCGACCAGTCCCACGCCAAACCTACCTGTGATCCCAGCCCATCCTACACAGCCTTCTCCCTCCTCTGAAGAGTATATAAATGCTCAGCGGATGGCACCGGGTGCCTCTGCAGGGGCATGAGTTAGCTAAGCTGCACTCATCGTGTGCTTGAGGGGGAGATTTCAGTAAGCCTAGCAATGATGCGGGCTGTCGCCTGTGTTGGTGGCTGTGTGGACCAGGCTCAGGAGCAGCTCTAGGCAGTGGAGGATGAGGGTGTGTGAGGTTCTGTGCTCTAAAAGAGGGGGTGACACCTTGAACAAGGAGAGGGAAGAGCAAAAGGACTGGTGTACTGACCAGACACCAGAGCAGGGAGCTATTTGGATATGTCAGAGCTGTCCTTTCTAGTGTTTCATTCCTGTATTTACTGATGATTAAGCACCATGGAAGGAAAAGGCAATTAGATACTTAGAGTGAAGTGTGGCCTCTTGATTTTTGCCTGAGTTGTGGCTCTGAAAGGCAGTCCTTAATTGCCTCTGTGATCGTCAGGAGAGCAGCACAGATCTGCTCCCTGCCCTTACCCTGGGAGACACAGGAGCGAGACATCCCTGCCCTGCAAGAGGCATCAGCCGAGAGCAGCCATGGGTAGAGAGATGCTTAGTGGTTGGATTATGGTGGTTGTGTTGCAACTTGACCAGGGACTCTGGGATGGAGACATTTTTCATGTTGGTGTAAGCTTTAATAGTGTTGAGATAGGAGAGTGACTTGTCCTTCAACATAAACTTCTGGTCCGCTTCCCCGTTGCATGCCCTGCCCTGCATCAAGCCTTCTCCCAAACCCTAGTGCTGGTGCTGCAGGGAGGGGCTGTTCCCACCACCACATCCCATCCACCTCATCCTTTTGTCCCACACAGCACAGTGGATGTCCCATTGACCTGCAGTGCCTTTCAACAGCGGCCTTATGCCTGTGGTCGACTTCGTTGTCTGTATAAATCAGTCTATCAGATATCTCAGCTGCTCGACTTGATCTTCACACTATGTCCTCACACAGATGGTGAACCCTGTGGCAGACAGAAAGGTGGTTTTCATTAATTACTTCACTCTTCAAGTCCTTTACTGCAGACATCTCTATCCACAAACCAGGTAAGTAGATATTGTTGGCTCATTTTATGGCTGGGAAAATTAAGTCCATGGGATGATCAGTGGGGTTTAAATAGAAAGAGACAGATGTTAAATGACTTTCCAAGAACATTAAGGTGTTCACTGTCCCCAGAGTCCTTGGTTTAGATTCACTAGCAGAGAACATTATTATAATAGAGAGGCAGTGGGTTGCTTTTGTAAGATTTTCATGTTTGAATTGAAAGACCCACCTTACAGAAAGTGCCTGGATATGTGTGCGTCATGACAAATACAAGCACCCAGGTAAGAGAGCATCACAGCACTGAGCTGGAAAATGCTTGTTCCTGTTATTTACCATGGGTTCTGGGACTGGGACTAAAATATGGGCTAGACCACTCGCAATCCTTTTTCTTATCTATACAAGTTTTACTGTACATGTTAATTGCCACCCACTGAAGTTACTTTTTTCCCAGAAAGCTGGAAATAATGGTAAGTTTTGAGGCATGAGTAGCCAATGGAAATTTGCTAGGGTGATATGATACCACTAAATAGATAATCTTGCTGAGAGCTCAAATACAGCTGGAGTCCCTCTCTGCTGCTTGCACAGTCCCAGCTAAACTCTGTTGAATTAGCCTCTTCCCCTGGATTGCTCATCTGATATATTTCTAACTCACCTTTGGACTCTTAAATATTTTTACACCAAATACTCCACTGTAGTCTGCAAGCATTTACATAGCACTTGCATGATTGATACTTCAGTGTACAGAGAGGTGTAGGGGGACACGTTTTTGGAAAGCGTGTGTTGAGTATATGTTTAAAGATAGAAGAAATGCCATAAAATTAGGAGCAGTTTCAGGCATGAGAGGGGCAGCAAGCCCATGGCAGTGCTTAGACTGGAGGAGGAGGATTTTCGAGAGCAGGTTACTGACCCCAGCACTGGCAGGGTCTGGCTGAGAGGTTTTGTCAAGGCAAGTCCTTCTGCGGTGCCTCCTTCCCCCGGCTTGTAAAACAGTGCTAGCACCTAGCACCTGACTTGCTGTCCTAGGGGGCTCTGAGGTCTTTCTCAAGAAGCTACAAGTGCTGTCTGAGATACCATACGCAGCTAGAAAGACTTGTGTAAAATACTGCATACCTCAGTTGAAAACCCTCCAGTGGCCCATGTTGATTGTCGTCATTTTTTCAAAGAGCCATAGGAGGTTTTGTGCTCTTTGCCATGCTCTGAATCAGCAGTCCACGATGCCCATTAACATACATGTTTCCACCAAATTATGCTTGGATTCGCACTAGGTAAGCTGCAGCTAACATTTTCTTTCCTCTTTTTCCTAGTGAATTTTGGAGCAAAGAGAAGCCCTATCAATACGCAGAAGCTTTTTCCAAATGAAAATTGAAGGGTTTTTTCCCTTTCCCTTCTCTCTTGATTTCTAATGGTTATTTTAGAAATACTCAATCTTCATAGAGAGACCAAAAGCAAACTCCGTCCCTGAGTAAATATAAATTCATATTCATGTGTATGTACATGCATATGTACATATATATACCTAAACACATAAAAAACCAAACACATGGCATTGCTTGGAGTTATGTAGACAGTTTTGGCTGCCTATTTTATTTATTGTACTTCTATTTTGAGAGGAAAATTGGATTTGGGGCTGTGTCTGTCTCTGAGAGTGCATTATTTGACTTTTAATCTAGATCAGACTGTAACAAAGCACATCCCATATCTCAGCTTCTGTTGCTTCTGATACAAATTCTGTATTTCAAGAATATTTATGCATACAGGATTATTTAGTTGGGTAGCAGAGGTGTTGCATTCTGCATTTTTTCTTCTGAAGGGTATTACTGGTTGTTACTGCTTAAATCGACTGTTCACATAAATTCAATCTATGGAATGGGTGGATATACATACAGGCTGGTGAATACTGAATGTCCCCAGTAAACAAAGGGTTAACTTTGCATCCCTTTTTGTCTGCTGGGGGAAGGCTGCCAGGGATGGAGAGAAGAAGAAATGGAGGAGGGGATGAGCCCCAGCAGGGAGGGGATCCCCAGTGGTTTGCTTGCTGCAGTGGTAGTGGCTCCTGTGGATTTGCCCCGGGTTACGAAACACGAGTTGCTCCTGACAGACCTTGCTAGTTTCTGCTACGACCTGACTGGGAGGAAGGACAATAAAATCTGTTTTGCGTAAGTTATTACATCTTTCTTTACCTGCATTGGACCAGTCAGATTTCAACAAGGACTTGTCTAAAACTTCTCTATTCAACTGTGGTTGCTGTACCTAATTTTTCCACTTGTCTTGTCTCCCTAAGCCCAGCTCCTGCAACCACGTAGGCTCATCCTAGACTTAAAAAAGAGGAGCAGCAGTGCTGAGCTCTGTCAAATTCCCTTGATGGCAGCGTTTTTTCCCTTGTGCCCTAGACAGTCCTGTCAGCTGCTGTGCTCCCGTGACAAGGTGGCTGCATTTCACAGCAAATGAGATGCTTTCTTAGTGCACGGCTGTAAAATACTTTGAAACCCTAGTGGATGAATAATATTGTATCATAAATATAAAATGAATATTGTTTTACGGTTCCTGAAATATTAATTTGTGCATGGAGCCACTCTTGGAATGTTTTTTTACTAAATGTAAAGATCCTTTTGAGTCCTGAATGTCCTTGCTTTGATTTTTATTATTAATATTCCCTCCAGGAGACGTTGGCGTTCCCTTCCCCTAGACATGCTGACTCCTGCCTGCCAGAGTGATTCAGCAGCTTGCCACTCACTTTTACAGGAGGAAAGTTTTCTCCTAGCTTCTTCCACTGGCCTGGTGTGACCGTGGCTGCGATTGAGGGACATATTCGTGTGGCTGGTTGATTCTTCGCACTGAGTCACTGTGGAGCAGCCGGGCAGCTCTGAGCTCTCTGTCTAGCTGGTGGCTCTGTCCTTTATGTGGGGAAGGAGATCCCCGTGGAGAGCATTGGGGCTCTCTGCTTCACAGCTTTCCCCTTTCCACGCAGGGTCACATTAAGTAAGGAGAAGTTATTTATAATTGAGGCTGGTTGCTGACTATCTGTCACAGTCATCCAGGCCTATAGAGGAAAGTCTGTAGAGAAATGCTGCTCGTTCGTTTAACTGCAACAAATGCCCATAAAAAATGCAAGGGATAGGGAGTGATTAACGCTTCCTTTTCTTTCTCTCCCATGTGAAAAGTGGGGGCAGGCCGTTATTTTTAATTGAAGCTGAGGAGAGGAGACTCACGTTACAATATTTTAATTACATTTTAGTTTTCCTAATAAAGTGTTAAATAGCTGTCAGAGCTTAAAAGCACAAAGCCTTACATAAACCAAACCAGAGACATAGATGTATATACCTGCGTGCAAACCAACTGACTGGTATGTCTTGTTTTATTAAAGCATGGTATATGAAGCTAAATTATGTGGGTTTTATGGATCCCTAAATTACATGTTTTTATCGATCTCTTGTCACTCTTAAAAATATATTATGAAGAAAAAGAATGCAGTCTTTGATATTGAAAAAGAAATTCAACTGGAACACATAAAAGATCTGGGAAACTATAATTCAATGTGTGGGGCTGACACAAATGTAAAACACTTAATCGTAGCTTAATTAGTTTTAAAAATTCCTGGTCACATGCCTTTAGGGACCTGAATGGGAACCAGTGCTGTAGTCATTCATGGGACAACTTTCCTGGTCGCCCTGAGGTAGGCATTTTGAACCAGACGTCTTCACACAAAACTTTCATATCCCCCAAACCACCCAACGAGCGTCTCTGCCCCTCACCTTCCCCCAGACCTGGGAAACAGAGACGTGGGGTTTGAGAGCCAGGTTTCCACAGCAGCATCATTTCTGGAAGCCTGGCCTCTGTCTGGTTCCCAACCTGGGGGGATAAGACCGCACGAGCTGCCAGCTCTGCGTGTGGCCTGCCGTGCTTGGAGACTGAACCATTTGGGAAGTGGAGACTCATGCTGGTGCTGTGGGAAGAGGTCAGGTGCGAAGGGCCGGGGTCTGGCTTGCCCCTTGCAGCACCCGCCGTCAGAGTGGGAATAAACCTCGGCAGCACTCACGGCACGTGGCGAAGCGCTGCCGGTGAGATTGAGGATGCCGTGGTTTGTCTTATTTGGCGAGGAGGAGGTGGGATGGAGGAGCAGGGTGGTTTTGGTGCTACTCCTCCACGCCGGGTGTGTGTGATTTGGCTGATGGCTGTGGCATGCCTGTACCCTGCCACAGCTTGTTGCCTTGGCCGAGGTGTTGAGTGATTCAGAGCAATCATTTTTATACCTTTTCGGAAATGAGTCTGTTTCTCTAGTGGCCTCCTACAGTTGCTGGAGTTCAGCTGCTGTCTCCAAAATGGGCATCTTCTTGATATTGTTTGATCTCGTAACGTGAAACAAACCAGATGCTCATGTCCGATAGCCCTGAACATAACCTCGGTGCCGTCTTTTCTTAAAATAGAGAAATCCCATCATTTAATCTGTCTCTGAACCCGGATTTTTGTGCTCGAATAAAGACAAATATGAAATATGTACTCATATCCCAGGACTTGTTTCTGGTACTTAGCTACTAAAAATTCAGCCGTGGCCTTCATAAGTTGTTACTAATGTTTGAAGTTGCTTTTTTACCTTATCTGCAAGGAGCACCTGCACTGCTGTATTTACCAAGAGCAAGAGTATTTCTTTTGTTTCTGCAAAGAGATTTAAAAGAAGGGACATGGCCAGTTCATATGCTAATGGAGGTACCAGCAGAATGTTAATAGCTGAGATAAACAATAACGAAAGGAAAAACATAAGTACTTTTGTGGGTAGTTTTGAGGGTGAGGGCTAGGTTTCTGAGTTTGAGGGCATTTTCACCCCAGCTTGCCTGTCTGACAACTGGATTTCATTCTAATACAACTTTCAGTGGAGGAAAGGTGTGAGTTTGTCTTGAGCAGTAAGTCTGCTTTGAAAGTCCATTGAAATTCAAAAATCCTATTTTCCAACGGCCTTCCCCTGGCACTTCACAATTTATGCCTCTAAATGGGATTGTTTGCAAGAAACTGAACTGTGAAAGCATAACGTGTGAAGACTTTAGTGATGTTGTCATGAGTGTTTCATGGAGGCCTCGCTGTCACTTTGACCCTACTCTCAGCAAGGGCTCTGACCTGTGAGTGAGGACAGTGTCCTCGGGACATCTGGTTCCCTCTTCCACCTACCACTGCAGTCCTCTCCAAGAAGGGTCCCACTCAATTTACACTCTGATGCCCATTTCATTTCTCCTCCGTGCTTTGGTGTGCAGACTATGGTGGTCTAGGACCCACCTCAGGGCTACCTGAGATATCTGCAGTGGGGCCAGGGACCTCCCAGAAAGGAGGAAGACAACTGTCTGAGCACCATCCTGCTTGTGAGTCAGAGCCACCGGGCTCAGTCCTGCAATGTGCAGAGCCACTGAAGAGCCTTCAAGTGTCCCACTTTGAACCCACACACCGAGTTATTTGTTCCTGAAGAGAGGAAGTGGTGTCGCACGCTGAGGGTTGTTTGTGAATCCGGGAATGTTCTGTGCTAACAAGAGCCTGAGCCGTGGCTGGCTGACAGGGTGGAAACGTGCCTGCAAAAGGCCTGGTGACTCATCCTGGATGGGAGTGACGTGGAACCAGGTAGGACCTTGCTGGCACAGCCTGGTGGGAGGATGCTTCTGAGGTACGTGGCACACTGGCCAGGTGAATCTGGATGGGTAATTCCCTTTATTGCATGTCTTCCCTCCCCTGACCCCAAAGGAGAAAAGAGGCATCGCTCCAGGGTGCAGCCATGCATGCTACCTCCGAGTTTGTTCTGCGCAGAGGCTGTTGGTTTATGCTTCAAGGAGAGCGAGAAAACTGCTGCGTTTGCGAAGTTCAGCACATTATAACCAATGATGACAGTCGTGCTGCTATGTATGTCCAGGTTACCACTGTGCAGTTACAATGGGGCTGTAAATGAGCCTCTGAGGCAATAATTCAATATATGTAATATTTCACATTTTCTTCTGGCATAAGGAGCATAAGATGTTTCTTCCAAGAGCTTTATGGAGAGGGTAAGGCCTCTTCACAGTCAAGGAGCTGAAATAACAGTGGTCATTCATTGCCCAAAATGGAGGGCACGCTCAGGGCACAGTGTGAGCAAGGGGAGTTTGCATGCCTGGGAGAGGAGAGCAGGAAGCCCACAGAAACTAGGAATAGAGGCAGCAGAGATAGTCTTCAGCATCACTTGAAAAGTTGCTGGGAGCCTGGCACTGAAAGAAATGGCAGAGGTGGGGGACTTCTCAGTCAAGGCTGTGGGCAGAGGGCAATCTCCTGTTGTTTGAGTCCTACGGTGTTGAGGAAAACCAGACATTTCTGTGGCCCTAGTCGATGAGCAGGGATCCATCAAAGACGCGGAAGACTGCCACAGCTTCCCCTAAGAACAGAAACAACCTGCAGGGCCCTGAGCTTTGGCTGGGTGCTCATGCCAGGGGTAATATCAACTTCAGAGAACAAGAACCACCAAATTCTGTTTTCTTCTCGCTCCTGCAGTAGCAATGGAGAGGGCTTTCCTTCCTCCCTCCTTTGGCCAATGGCTCTCAGAGACTGAGGCATGAGTGAGGGCTGCCTCACTTTCCCACTGTGGAAATTGGCACCTCCGCCATACCCCTTGCTGTATGGTGCATGCCAGGAGAAGGGCTTCCGCCTGTGGGGAGAAGACTGGCTAATGCTGACAGGCCCAAACCTCGTGTAGGTACAGGAGTGCTGCATTAAAACGATGAGGGATGACGGGGTGATGAGCAGATGTTTTCTCAAGCACATACCAGTCCCCTTGTGCTTCCCTTCCATTCCCAAGGCAGAAGGCATGGGATGGCACCACAGGCTGATGGTGAGGGACAGGATCATGAGTTCAAGTCCCCCCCAAAAACAAGTGCTAGAAACAGGGTTCTGCCATGCATCTCTCTCCATCTTCATGTGGCAATGATAAAACCCCTGGGAGTTTTGTTCTTCACTGCAGATACCTAGCAGCAATGTTCCCAGGGCAAAGCCAGGGTGTCTGTGAGCCAGCCCACTCCACAGATACACTGGGGTGGGAGGCAGTATCTCCCACAGCAGCAGCCACAGAGATCCTGCTGGGGGTGACACTGTCGTGGTGGTCTCAGGAGCAGACGCTGAGCCTGGGTCCCACTTCCCAGGGGCAGAATTTCACCTGCAGCCCATTGCCAGGGGTAGTGTTCACAGGGTATTCCGGCAAATGTTTCACTGGGGCTGACCTTGTCTTAGCGTGCCAATCTGAAACACTTGTTCTTCTGAACATGAGGTTGGTTAGGGAAAAGCACAAGTGTTTTTCTAATATCTGCCGGGTGGCAGGAGGTCGGGAGAGTGGTGCAGATGGGATACAAAGGATATTGAAGGGGAGTTGAAGAAGCAGGGAGCGTTCAAGCAGCACTGCTCAAAGCATACACATACTTCTAGGAACGCTCTGCAAGTTACGTCATTATTATTGTGAACTCCACCAACTGAAACCAGCTACAAGCAAATGCTCTTCACGATGTTACCCCAGAATCTGGCATCAGCATGAGTTGGCAGGGGACATTAAAATCAAAGTGGAGTTGTATTTGTATTCTGGGCATGAACTAAGCCTATACCACTGGAGATAATATACACCCTCCCCACCACCTACCTTCGGGGAGTTTAAGCCTCCCTCTGTGAATCTGCCTCCCACTTGGGCAATGGTTACTTACAATGCCATGGCATGAGCTGTAGGTTCCCTTTGAAATACAGCCTTTCCCAGTCAAAGGCCTTTGGAACAGGGCACTGTCTCTTTATTCTGGAATTACAGCATTTATATTAGCAAGGCGGCTAAGGAATTCATGTTCAGAAAATATGCACTCTGCAGAAACGTTTCATGGAAATTAGATTTCAAGAGGCAAAAATAGCACAGTACTTGGAGAATGCAGAAGGTGGAGATCCTTTTCTTCCCCCATTCCCCCAGTAATTAATTTCTCCTCTGGCATAATTTGAGGAAAATACTTTCTTTCATTAATGCACTGTCTACCTGTTAGGGAACATTCTTTCAGTGGATTTTTTTAAGCATGCACAAATTTGATAGAGTGCTCATCATAGATCTGACAGAACAATTTAATGCTGCTGAGTGTTTTCTTTGTAGGACACTCATCAATGTTTTGTGCATGTGCTGGTTTGGGCTGGGATAGAGTTAATTTTCTTCATAGTAGCTCGTATGGGGCTATGTTTTAGATTTGTGCTGAAAACACTGTTGATAATGCAGAGATGTTTTCCTTATTGCTGAGCAGTGCTTACTCAGAGTCAAGGCCTTTGCTGCTCCTCACACCACCCCACCAGCGAGGAGGCTGGGGGTGCACAAGAAGCTGGGAGGGGACACAGCCGGGACAGCTGACCCCAGCTGACCAAAGGGATATTCCATACCATAGGATGTCATGCTCAGCATATAAAACTGGGGGAGGAAGAAGGAAGGGGGGGGACATTCAGAGTGATGGCGTTTGTCTTCCCAAGTAACCGTTATGCATGATGGAGCCCTGCTTTCCTGGAGATGGCTGAACACCTGCCTGCCGATGGGAAGTGGTGAATGGATTCCTTGTTTTGCTTTGCTTGTGTGCGCGGCTTTTGCTTTACCTATTGAAACTGTCTTTATCTCAGCCCACGAGTTTTCTCACTTTTACTCTTCTGATTCTCTCCCCCATCCCGCCAGGGGGGAGTGAGTGAGCAGCTGTGTGGTGCTTAGTTGCCAGCTGGGGTTAAACAACGACAGTCCTTTTTGGCACCCAATGTGGGGCTTGAAGGGTTCGAGATAACGACAGATTTGATTGGAATGTGCTAGATCAAATTTATAGCTGTTATTGCTGTTTAGCTATTAATTGGCAGGCTTCTCTCCTTGCCATGGGGCTTGCTTGCCTTACTGTATATTAGAGTCAAGTGCTCATTAGTGGCTGCTTTTTGCTTTCGCTGCTTGCTGTAGTGCTGTACTGCTAATCAGCTTACTCTGCTGTGCCTGGGAACATTTTGATAACAGCAATGGTGATGTGCCTGGGCTGGCAGATGGCCAGGGCATTGCTGCTGTTTCTGTGCTGCTGTACTGGAAAGGCTGGAACTCCAGTGTGAACTCAAGTTGAAGGGACTGCGACCTGTGGATGAGTCCACGTGCGAGCAGGACGCCCCAAAGTGTCTGTGGCCATGGATAAGTCCACACCAGAGCAAGCACATCGTGAAGCGTCTGTGGCCGTGGTTATGTCTATGCCGCAGCAGGTATACCTCTGAAGGGATTGTGGGTCAAGGATAAGTCCACGCTGGAGAAGGTACACCTCGAAGCAGGTGTGGCTGTGATGCTGTGCATGAGATCGTGCTGGAGAGCACCTCAGAGTGCGTGGCCATGGATAAGCCCAGAACAGAGCAGGTACACCCCTGGAGGGACTGCAGCCATGGGTAAGGCCATGTTTGAGCAGGTTTACTTCTGAAGGGACTGTGGCTGTGGGTAAGGCCATGTTGGAGCAGGTATATCTCTGAAGGCATTGTGGCCCATGGAGAAGGCCACGCTGGAATAGGTGCACCTCAAAGCGACTGTGGCTGTGGATAAGTCTATGCCGCAGCAGGTATACCCCTGAAGAGACTGTGGCTCATAGATAAGGCTCCACTTGGAGCAGGTGCACCCCTAAGGGACTGAAGTCTGTGGATAAGTCCAAGCAGGAGCAGGGGCAAGGGGAGGAGTTCACTGCAATGTTAAACCCTATGGTCTGGTCCAAAGGGACTAGGGGTGGAGATTGTAATGGAAATACCTTTCAATTGTTGTAACCTGGGACTTGAGTTGCATGTTATGGGCATTACTATAGCAAGAACCCCTTGTTGTTAGCCAGGCTAGGACCAAGGGGAGGAGTTCATTATAATGTTAAACCCTATAATCTGGCCCAAAGCGACCAGGGATGGAGATTGTAATGGATATACCTTTAAACTGTTGTAACCCATGATTTGAGTTGCATGTTATAGGAATTATTATAGCAGGAAGCACCCGAACCAATGGAGGACAAGCATTACAAGAAGCAGTGCAAGTGCAGCAGTGACCCGACCTGAGCTGGCTTTGGTGCCCAGTAACTCCATGCAACACACCACCTCTCCTGTCCTAAGCAAATCCAAGTCTGGGGTAGGTAGGTTTCATCTCCGTGAAGCCATTGGAATTGCATCCACTTCTACAAGAGCTCTACTTGGCCATTTGTTTGCACAATGGAAGTGGCAGTGACTCATAAAGTCAGATTGTATCTGACTAAACAATGTCTGTGGAAACACAATTCAGTGTGTTCCAGTCCTGTTTGTTTATAATCATTTTCTTAGCAGACTTTTATCTCAGGGGCTAGTGAGTCTCTGCTGATTTAGGCCATGAGTGTTTCTCCCAACCTTTTACCTCTAGAAAAATGGAAAGAAAGAAATTCACCTTTTATCTGGCCTGTCCAGATAGTTCCTTCATGTCAAAAATCAACTGAAGCCTTACCTGGACAGAGCCTACACTGTCAGACATACATGGTCAGGCTCAGCAGAGGGGAACTGGGCAGAATCCATAGCCCACGATGTGCAGGAGATTCGACTGGAAGAGTCCCTTCCAACCCTAAACTCTAGGGGCTGATGGAAAACCCCTTTCTTCCTTTTCATAAGTAAGACTATGTAAGACATCCCCTTGGCTCAGATCAAGATCCTCCACTGTTTGGGATTCAGATCCATCAAGAACGAGATTGTATCTGGACCTTTCTATTCAAAACTCCTCCTTATTCCTGGAGAAAACCCATTACCACAGAGTCTGTTCCCTAGTGAGAATCACTTGCACAAGTGTTCTTTATTGTTAAAGATTGGTGCAGGGTGTCTTTGGCCTTTCCTGTGCTCAGCTTGACGTAATAATAGTTGAACTGAGATAGATGGCTCACCTCAACTAGAGGGTTATGTGGTGAAGCCACACTCATACATGTTCACAACCTTTTCTCCTCAGAGAACTGCATTTGGGGCCACAGTCTTCCTTCAGTTGGCACTTCTAGGCTCAAAGACCCCGGAGGAGTCACAGTTTATTGTGCAGAAACCTCTGCTTAGGAGCTAGGCTGAGTCTTCTCCATGAGCAGAAGGGAAGCAATGGATACTGCAGCCAGTCAAATGGATTCTTTGGGCATCTACAGCTTTTGTGTGGGTGACTATTTTTTTTTCCTTAATGCGAAAAAATAAATAAAACCACTTGAGTCCAAATGGTCCATATGAGTCATGAAGAAACCGTTCTGCCTCCCCCTGAGACAGTTATTCACCCTTTCACTACCAGAAGGCAGAATTAGGATTGTTCTGACTGCATGGGAGGCATTTAGGAAAGTTCCTGATAACCTGTGCGGAGTCTTAATGGCATGCTCGTACCTGGAGTATAGGAATCCTGTCCAAGTCCTGGCTTGTCATTGACTGTTGCTTTGAAGAAAGTATTCAACACCTGTGCCTCAGCTTCCCAACTATGAAATGCGAATTGCAAGGGGAATCACAGCTGTCCTGTGCCACTGTGTTATTCTGTGGCTGAATTAGTCAGTGTTTGGAAATCACTTTCAGGCAGTAAAATGCTATCTTTTTAATAGTAAAGTTGCCCTTTTCCCCAGGAGTCCTATTCAGAACCTCTCAACCTTGACAAAAAATTGAAATGGAAATCTTTTGAGTACTGTAATGAATACATTATCTTAATTTCGGAGGATTTTTTTAAGGGGTAAGATTTTGTGCAGAAGGTGATTTTGAATATTTAGCAACACAACCTTAGCTAAAGCTTTTTCCTTCCATAATTATGTTTTTTTAATACATTTCTCTTAGTATTTTAGATTCAAAATGAGGAAATAACCTTTGGCTCAAGTCCAAAGTTTCCTCTGGTTTTTTGACATTCTTTCAAAAGATAAGGGTCTAATTCTCCCTTCCCTGCTGCGCTTTATAGTCATTTACACATGTAAAATGGTATTCTTTCTTGGAAACGTATACCAAAATGCAAATTACTCTACAAGATGAGCAAGCATCAAACCCAAGGACCCAGAGGATAAGGGCAAATGAGCATCCTAGCAGGAACAAGCTGGAGAGTCAACTTAAAGCCTGTCAGCTGCTTTATGGTCATAATCCACATTCACGCCCTTACTCTGTGGCAAAAGGAAGGTGAGGTAAATACCTCACACTCACCACAGTCTGAAAGCACATGCACGACTGTAACTTCATTTCTGATCTTATGGGTTGGCATCTTCTCTGGGGGTCCATGCCCTCAGACCAACCCACTGCGAATGTTGTCTAAATATAAAACTGTAGCTCACGGTGTGCATTCAGGGTGTATGTGGCCTTGTCTATGTTATATATTAAATGGTGGCTGAGTGTGGCTGGCAGTCGGTTTAGCAGGACTGGTGACTGAGCACACTCCAGCTGCAAGCAGAGCCAAGGGCACGCTCAAACCAGCCCTGAGCAGTGTGTCCTCCTGTCCGCTTGCTGTCTGTCTCTGGGCAGGCCTGAGGAGCTGGGCTGAAGGAACGGCTTGCTGCCACCCAGCCACAGCCAGACCGAATGATTTGGGGCTGACCTAAGCTTTTGCCACTCCTTCCCTCTGGTGTTGCTCTGGTTAAGCCTGTGCATTTAAGGGAAGCGGCAGGCTGCTGCCAGATCCAGTTCTGCTCTACCCCATCCTTTGGGCAGGCAGCCCCTTGAGGCAGGGCTTTTGGTTGAAAGGCAGCCTGGCTGGGCTTTATTTTCCTTCAAAAGCAGTCAATAAGCCCCCAGCTCTACGCTGTGTAGGGCTGTCAGAAAACGTCAGCCTGATGGTCTCCTCCACGTACTCTTTCAGCCTGGAGGAGGGGATGGACCTGAAGGGGCAATCTGGCATGAAAATGGAAAACAGGCCAAGCTGCTTGCAAACCTGGCCTCTGAAAAAGAGATAGCGAGAGAGAACAGAAAAGCAATTACTTCAGAAAGCCAGGTTACTCCTTACTCCAAATTAGTACACCTGCTTGGAAAAACCCTGACAAACCTTTTTGTAGCTCAGCTGATAGGTTTGCTAAAGGTGCTCTGTCACCACCGAAGCAGCAATATCCAAATCTGGAGGAGACCACATTTCCACTTACTGAAATCCTCCATGAAGTGGAATGACCCTTCTCTAATCAGATGTTCGAGACCCTCGTCTGAACAAAGCTTGGTGCTAGAGATATGGAGAAAGAGGTATAGGTTTATAAAGGTATCCAGGTGCCTAAGTGGTTGTCAAAATTCCCAGGCAACCTAGTTAAGTCACTGACCATCTACATTTCTTCCTGAAGTTTGTTGAAGTTATTGGTAGGTACTCAACAGCTTTCAGTCAAGCTTGTGATCCTCACTTGAGCAGTGGCTGTGGTATCTGGGAAGAATTAATATATGTATCATAAATGCACTTGGTCTCTTCTTGATGTATGTGCAAAGAAGTATTTTTGTGATGTGGCTCATTGCCAGTGTTCCTGAGAAAGTCACATATGTAATTTTTCCTCTATAAGTTGATAAAATACTATAATTAGTTTTTGAAATATTTCTAAACCTCTTTTTGCAGTATTTAACCCTTATTTGTTAAGAAAAAGCAAAAACCAACATTTCCCTTATTCCCCTGAAGTCCCAAACAAAGACCTTCTCTCACTGTCGCAATGACAGTGATATGTTACCAGGCACCAAAAGCTACGTGCCTCCTCCTCTCAGGGCACTCCTATGAAAAGTTAGCTGAATGGACTTGGTCAGTGAATTTCCTGACTTGCTTTGCAGTTTTCATTCCTGATTTTAATGCTACGTTAGAATAAATGTTTCTCATTTAATGTTAAAGTCTCTGGATGGTTTCTGATCCCACTAGATCAATTCCAACTTCCTGTCCCTTGATAGCTGATTTGGATATACCAAATTATGTTCTGTCCATTCTGGCAGCTGCCCAAGTTAGCTGGTAATCCTAAATTGCTGCTGGTCATGTCGATCTCTCCAAGAACAAATTAAAACATAACTCTCTCATATGTCAATTAAGACCTTATATCTTTCTGCCCCGCCCCCTGCCTTGATTGATAGCATTTTTTTCCCCTTTTCTTTCTTGTGCTCAGGAAGGCCACTAGATTTACAACTCTTAAAGTCCTTTAGCTACAGATCAAGCACAGCAAAGACAGCAGCAGTTTTCAGATTATCCTGCCCATCCATCTCAGTCCTGGAGGAGGCCAATTTATGAAATGAGAATTGGACATTCTCTGTGTCTGTTTCATCTCTGCTGAAACCAGGGACAGGGAACAAATCACTGGCTATTTCAGGGTCTAAGGGTGCTAGAATGAAGACCTGGACTTAAAAAAAAGCAGATTTCAGCAAATTTAAGAAACAGTTAGGCAGAGTCTCTTGGGAAGAAATTCTAAGTGATGAAGTGCGGAGAGCTGGTGGCTATATTACAAGCAAATTAGCAGCTTGTCTCGGTGCAGACAAGCAATAGAGTTTAGAGTAAACCCTATATAGCTGCATCAGGAGCACTTCATTACTTGAAATCCAAAAAAAGGAGTCTTGCAAAGAGTAAAAAACAAGGCAACAAGGCACCATAAACAGTTCTTCTGAATGCACGAGGAGCAGGAGTAAGGCAAAGGGAGTTGTAACTCCGCTACTTAATGGACACAGAGAACAAATAAAGCACAATGAAGAGGTGTTTGAAGTGTTCAGTGCTTTTTTGGGTGAATCTTCATTAGAAAAGAAATCACCCTGAAGTCGTGTTCAAGTGGTTGAAAAAAGTACTGATGGGTTTGCAATGGTCTCTTGTCAAAATGAGAAGGCATTTCAAGTTGGATTCTACAGGGGAATTTTTTCCTTGGGACTATTTCTGTTCACTGTCTTCATTATCAGGGTGGATGATGGAAAAGATTTCATGTGCAGCAGACATCAAGCTGGGAAGGAGCTATAATGAGTTTGGAGGACATAATCAGAAAAAGAGTGATCTCAATGAGCTGGAGAAATGATCTGGACCCAGTGAGACAGAATTATTTTGAGACAAGTTGGAAGTATTACACATAGAAATCAAATGCATAAAAACAGATTGCACAATAAGTGCTGAGACAGCGGTACTGAAGAACAGGAGCTAGGGTTTTGGCGTACCGCAAACTGAGCAAGCCAATAATATGTTGGTGTTTTGAAAAAGGTGAATCTTTGGGTAGGAGGTGTTAGCAGGCAGACAGTATGAGAGCTACTTATGCCACTCCACCCAGCGCTGCTGAGATCCCACCTGGCACAATGTGTCCAGATTTGGATAACATGTCAGAGACAATCTGGTCAAAGCAGCAAAAATAGGAGAAGTTTCAGAAAGCATGGGATAAGTGGGACTTTGATTTTGTCTAGAAAGCAGATGACTGAGGGGAATCACAAACCTTTCAATACAGAGAACTGTTTTTTACTTTCTTCCTTGTCTCCTACAGGTAGGATGAGAAATAATTGGTGTAATATATAGGAACATACCCTTAGGTTAGGTGTAACAAAAGCCTGTAGGAGAGCTGTAAGCCCTGGGCGTGGGGGGAGGAAGGATACTGCAGAGTTCCCTTCACTGAAAGCTTTCCAGAGCAGGTGAGAGGGTGTAGGGGATAGAGTCGAACACCTCGCAAGATCCCTCTGATTTCCTTCTCAAGCCAGGCTATGGGACTGGGGAGAGATTTTGGGATACTATATTGTCCATTCCTCCTCCCCAAAGCACAGTTAACTACAAAGCATCGGTGTGTTTCAGGAAACAAGGTAACGGTGCTTAAAATAACCCCACAAAATAGGAAGTAATACTTTTCATTTCTGCTGTACCACAGCAGAGTCCCAAGCTCCGTCTGTCCCTGGCAGAGGTGGCAGTGGCAGCCCTGTGCTGTGAAGGGGTCTGCCCTGCAGTCTGGGCATGGGTGTTGCGAGGTTACGTGCGATATGTTTTACAACCATCAGATGCTCTGTAGGTCACTGCTTTGTTCATATTAACCTGCCCGTGAGGAGTTACATCCAAAGAGCCGGTGGAGGAAGAATCATGCTGCGATGAAACTGCATCGAAGGTGAAGCTGTTTGCAGGGACGAGGTGGTGACTTCCCTGGCTTCCCAGCCTCCCTTCCCACAAGGATGGACACCTAGGCTCTGAGATTGGAAAGAGGTTGGTCTTGGAAAAGAAGAGGGCGCAAGCGACACGTCTGCCACTGGAGACAATCCCCTTGTCCGACTGTAGCACCAGGGACGGTGTTTTACGCAGGGAGAGCCCAGGTGGATTTTGTTAGAGAGGATGGTGAATGCAGAGGGCCAGAGTTTATTGGCTGTGAGATGAAAACTGTTAGCTCTTGGGGCTGGGGATGGTTCCCCAGTCCCTACAAACCTGGGCACAACCAGACCTCCGATCTTGTGTGAAAGCTGCTGCACTGGAGCAGCTGTGGCATGGGCACAGGGAGGCTCAGTGGGACGACGTGAACTCCTCTCCCTGTGCAGAGGACGGGAAGCTGGCCCCAGGCCTATGTCTCAGTTGCACCTTTTTCTCATGGTCTGTGTCTAAAGGAAAAACAGGCTTTGTCTGTCCTAAGGTACTCGGATGTATGTCACCCCGGAATCAAGTATTCACATAGGACTGGAGCTGCAGAGCTGCTCTCACTTTTTTTTGAGCTCTGGAGGAGAAAGGAGTCCCAAGGAAACTTGAGCATGAGTTTTGAGCTTGAAAAAATGAGTTTCTCAATCTCTCCGCACCTTGCTGGAGTTATTCCCATAAAATAATAATCGCTTTTGAGGCCAGTCCTACTTTTCTTCCATGCTTGAAAAGCTACTCCCCCCAGCTCTGTGTACAGACACCGACTGGCTCTTCTCCAAGTAATACTTGGTGAAGAAACGCCCGCTCGCGTACCTGCTGCAAACTATTTTACATTTCGCTCTCTTTGGCAATAAATTAGCTCCGCAGAGGAGGTCTGAGCAACAGTTGTTCTGAGCAGGGAGGGAGTCTGTATTCTGTGACAGTGTTTAAACAGCCAGCCCTTATCATCATGAATATAAGAGAGCAGGGAGCTCGTTGATGCAAACTAACATCAAGTGAACTGTGGTTGCCAGCAGAGCAGCTTCCCATGCGAAAACCCTGATTCCCTTCTTCTTGACGAGGCCATGGCAAAGCCAAGTCAAGGACAGAGCCTCTTTTTTTTTTTTCCCAAAACAACTGTTAATGGAATAAGTAATTCTGCAGACCTGTCTTTCACATCTCACTCACTTTATATGCAGTCTAATTAATTCTGTCGGGGAAAATAATTGGCTCAGATCAGGTCGATCCAACTGAAGTTCTAAATAACTTTGGTTGAGTGGTATTTATGTTTCAGCAACTAGTCTTGGGTGAAGCACTCACAGGCGCAGAATACTAAGCCTGTGCTAACTTGGCACAAAAATAGCACTGTGGTCCATCAAGTGACATTAAGTCCCATCTATAAAAAGCCGTACAGCTGCTCTGAAATGCGGCTATCTCGGGAGAGGGGGAGGGGAGCAGACCAATCTGTGTCGGTGCCGAGCGGTGGACAGCACAGACACACTACCCATCGGTCAGCGGGTGGAGCGAAATGCTTCTCAGACGAGGAGGAGTGATAGGAATGACCCTATGGAGACATAACGGGACACAGGAGCTGGCGAGAAAAGATTTCGAGGATGCACTCATGTCAGGAGGGCGCAGAGGCAAGGAGCAGTCAGTGGTGGGGAAGGACAAGGGTTTCAGACAGGGTTGGAAGATCTGGTGTATGGGAGGAGACAGGGACAGGAGGGAACGGAGCATTACAGGCAAATAAAAGGCTGGTGTAGCTGTAAGCTGTGACTGTCCTCACCTGAGGAACAGACGTAGTCAGAGCGGATGGGCCTGAGTGCTGGCAGGGAGATGTTCGGACAGCTGGACTGCCATGGTCAATAAGTGAATACCATCCTCTCACCGTAATGTGGGGTGGGGTGTTCCCATCTGTGTTTTTTTAAGGCACAAGCATCTTGACTTAAGAAACACACAGATGGAAGGCAGGTGTTACTGTGCTGAAGGTCAGAGCTACACTAAAAGTACCTTTAGTTTTCTTCATCCTACAGTTTCTCTGTGAACATTTGGGCCAGCGCTTCTCTCCCCCTCCGCCCAACAAATTTTAGATCTGCAGCCAGATCCTCACTCTCCAACTCAGCCTTCATCTCCGCTTGCAACAGCATCAGCCCACTCTCTTGGATCCTAGGAAAGGAAATTCATCTTTCCATCTGGTCCTCTTCATCTCCTTGTTGAATAGGTAGCATTTGCCTGAGATAGATAGCTCGCCCCGTACTGAAGAACAACATGTTTCATGCTGCACTGAGTGCCACAAAAGGCCTCTTTTCCGTAAGCAAATTGTGTAAACTGGCTCTCCTACTGCAAACCTTCTCTACTAGCCTGTGTTGGCTTCTGGTCTCTCTGGAGGAAGCCTGGGTAAATGAACAAGTGGGAAGAAGAGTGTCACAGCCTTCTGCACTTCTTTTCTCCCCAGTGCTAAAAATAACATCTCATTTGTAAATAAACTATCTCCTAGTCTATTTTTATAGTGCTTTTGAGACGTGCTGGATTAACAAGTCCACATCCTGACTTCCTCTTCAACCACAGCTCACATCCAGCCTGGGCAGTAGTTGTGTTTGCTGTGTCAAATCACAGCATGCCGTTGGTGTATTTCCATCCTGCTCTGGAGGATCCACCCTTGTGGAGGAGAGCAGTTTTTGTTCCAGCTGAGTTTCTGATTTCTCTCCCGGGGTTACCAACATGACATGCACACTGGCAGTTTCTGATCATTGTAATGAGGACACCAGTCTGCAAGAGCTACCAGCTCATTTGCAGGTAGTAACTGAAAGGTGCAGAGCACTCAAGCAAGCGTCGCTATCACACTCACTCCCCTGCTCATTTTGGGGCCAAAAGCTGCCTGCTGACTGACAGAGTTTGCCAACACTGTCACAATACTCACTATCGCTAAAGAGTCTTGTCTCCTTTCCCAGGAGACACAGCTCCCAAGGAGCACACCAGCATGAATGTTTCTTTCAACCAGCTCTCATGTTGACCCTGCAGTTAAATCCCCGCAGAAGTCAATAGCCCTGGAATGAACTGGCAAACAGAAATATGGGAATGTGGGGGTGCTTAACATCCAGCCCATAAACTACACACTGGGCTGCCATTCTCCAGCTCTCCTTAACGTACCTGGATGAGGTCAAGCTGTGAGACAGCATGGAGAAAGGCTACTCAGAGCAGGTAGCTATTCCTTCTCATTGCTAACCTAAAGGAGCAAAAGGGATCCTTGCAAAGCTACTCAAGCTACTGGACTGTGATTGTGGCCATCATAGGTAGAGTGGAGCTAGTCTTAATGCAGCTAATTTGTACTCCACTAGCAATAAAATCATGGCAGCTTAGAGCCCAGGATGCCATGTAAAAACGTGCCTGGAACTGTAGTACTTACTGCAGCCTGGACCACCGCTGTTTCATCCAGATCTATACCTGAGCCAACTTTGTCGAAGCTATCCTGAGTGCATGCAAAGACACTGGTAGTTAGCCTGTCTTTGGCTGGGATGGGGCCTCCAGCTCTGAGGAAGCACCAAGGGATTGCAGTCTGTCCAGCTGTGTCCCAGCACCCGTCAGGTCTTTCCCATCATGGTGCTGAAGTCAGCAGGTACCCTTAATGGCGCACTCAGAGTCTTCCATCAGCTCCCAGAGCCTCCAAACGCAAAAAGGATTCTGGCTGTGCTAAATTCACTGCTGAGGAACAAATCGAATAAGAAACCTCTGGTGGTGACATAGGATGGATCCAAGCTGGTGGGACAGCACAGAAGTCCTGCCACCTGTCCCAGGATCCTTCTCATCCCACCGCTCTGGACAGCTGGAGTAAAGCTTGCCTGTGATCATCTCACCACTCTCAGGTATGGTCCTAAAGCAGGACCAGCTGGATGAAATCCTATGACCTCTGTTATGAATGAGATCAGGCACCTTCTGCCTTTGAATCCGAGTCCAGGAAAATGACCCAGCATTAAATAATACTCTGCCTCAGGAAATTACTGTGGGAGTGTTACCTATTTCTCACTTTACCTTGAAGTATTTTCCCCCATCCCTCCTTGCCCCTGCTTAAAGATTTATTTGGTTTCGTCTCTCTCCAGGCTCAATCCAATTAAACAAAAGAATTGCTTTATTCATGTGAGTGTTCTGTGAACTTTACTCAGGAAAAGTGCTGAATATACCAAAAGTAAAGAACAGTTTTTATGTGACTAGGTTTTTTTCTGTTTTTTTTTTTTCTTTCTTGCTCTGGGTTTTTTTTTTTTTTTCTTTCTTGCTCTGCAAAGATCTTTTTTCTCTTAAGTAAAGAAATGGCTGAAACTCACACTTCAATATGCAGACAAGTCAAACTTCAATAAAATGACAAAAACATGAATGCTATTTTATTGGTCACTGAATTCCTTTTCCATGTTGGGAGCATTTCCATACAAGTGATTAACAAAATAAGGCCTTGATCCTCTGAATGTAAGAGGATTTTAAAACAGCAAAATTAAGCTCTTGGAATATAAGAATGGTTAGACTTAGGATTGTCTGGGCGATATTCATTTGATTCCCATTTCCATATGTATTACGATACCATCTTTCATCTTGTACCTACGTACTTGCATACTAATTTTTCCCTGGGAACCTCTCCTACATTCACCATCCAAAATAAATTGTGATCTCATGATCAGCTATTTCATACTTTTCATCATTTCTCTTCATTATTCAGAGTGCGTCTCATGCCTTATTTACAATCTGTGATTCAAACTGTGCTATGGAGGAAATGGATGGCAATTTCCTGATTAACTTTCCTGCCTAACCTCTTGCGGTAGCATCCAAGTGCTTCCCAAGTTTTCATGAATTTGTCTAGACAGCTTCTGTGTGAGGTCTGCAGGGCTGCTGGAGGCAGGGGTGTCAGAAAAAGACCTGTGAAACGGGAACGGGAAGAACAAGCATTTGCAAGGCAGCGTCGTAAAGAAGGAGAAATGAGACATAGATTAGTCACGGTGCTGTGAACAGAAGGACAACTAGGAGCCTGAGGGAGGGCAAAAGTGTGGTTAAGCAGGGGCACTGGGTGTAGGTGTCCTACAAGGGGCTTGGCCAGCCATGCTGGCGGCTTTGCTGCGCAGGGGCACCGAGCACTCTGCGAGACAGCAAGAGTGCCCGGCCACACCAGCGCCCTTGGCCCTGCGCTGCATCCACGAGTCTATCGATGCAGTCACGGATCACGGCGGCACCGGGCCACCCACCTCTCCCCCATCCTATCTTTTCTCTTCTGCTGGTGGGATGAGGAAGATAGCAGTACCAGCGAGTGTTCTTCCTTTGACTGTCAGGGGCTCGGCGGTCAGACTGCTGCTAGGGCAGGATGCGCTGGGCACGAGGAGCCGTCTGACGGGGTGGTTGTGCTGAAAGCCCCACGGGAGGTTTCAGCTAACACGAGGTGAAAACAACCGCAGCAAGATTACTAATGAGACATTGCATCAAATTCACCCCCAATCCATCACACTCCGGCTCGCTGGCAGTCACAGCCCAGGCCAGGAAGCAAGGGCTGAGTCCAACAGAAAAAAAGTCTTCTTCTCAGGCATGGGATTGCCAGAACGAGGGACTTAACACCGTGACTAATCACTGGGGTGAATATAAAGAGCAGGAGTCACTCGCTGGTAATTTCCAACATGTGGCTGAAAAGGGCGAGCGGGGATTTTCCCCTTGCAGGAGAGCGAGTGCCTGGCCCTGTGCACAGGCACCCCTTCAGCTCTCCTGAAGTGTCCATCCCTTCCCTCTCCAAACCTGACTGCATTTTTTCTGATGTATTCGTAGTTGTTCTGCTCAAGGGCACTTCAGCTGGGAGGTGCGAGTGTGAGTACGCCAAAGTGCTCAAAAAGCAGGGATTAGCAGGGAGGCTTCTCAACGTTTACACTGCTCACACTGCTGGCGATTGTATTGCATGCTTTGAAATCTCCAGGGAATGTAACTCTGGGTTTGCCATTCCCCAATGAGACTGTTTCTCAATTAAAAAGCAATCGCATTTTCTTAAGAGGAAAGAAAAATGGCTCTAAGAACTAATATTAGCAAAGCCACACAGGTGGATTACAATATAAATTGAATGTAATTGAATGTTCTGTATGGGAGGAAACTTTTGATGTGAATTTATGGATTAGGTGGTTTTGTTTGTGTGCTGGGCAAGGGAGGTATACATATGTGTCTGTATTTTAGGTGTGATGCAGGTAGTTAAGTCTTTAAGTGATAACAGAATGTGATTATTCCTGCTTTTCTGATTTTCTGGCCTTATTCCTCTACCGCTATTCTGGACCTGGAGCCTGCAAATGCGTTAAAGATTGAACCTTAGCCAGTAAGCTGTCAAACAACTGTATTTCAGCAGAACTTAGTGTCATGCCTGGATGACTGTGTCCCAAAGCTAAGCTCCATGCCATTGAAATAGCGTGGCAGAAAATAGCGTATTGAACCACGCAAAGGTATGGATCAATGAAGTCATTAACAAAGTGACCTTATGGATAGGGGAGACAATGCAGAGGCCCTGTGCGATGATGCCCAAGAGCCTTCTTTAAGAGCAGGCTATACAGTAACGACTGGTTATGCAGAGAGCGGCAACATATTAAAGAGGGCATTTATGGCAACCCCCCTATAATTGAATTTCCAGGAACAAAAGAACTTTTCTCTCTCTCTCGTGCCAAGGCTTGTTTGATCTGACACATTGGCAGTGTCAGGAGGCTGATTTGGGGAAGGCAGCCCTGTTGCTGTCACCATTGGCGCGGGTCCCCTTTTGCCTCTCACCCCAGGCACGGCTGCCCCCTGCCCTTGCCTCCCACCAGGCTCGAGGCAGGCAGAGGGTGAGCCCTCCTTGGGGGACAGGCTGAGAAAGGTAAACTGCAAGTTTCCAGAGGGGACCTGGCACTATGAAGTGCTGTAAGTGAGGCTTTATCGTCGAGCCATAAACTGCCCCCCACAACAACAGTTGGCTGGCTAATATCACGCATAATAAATTGAATGAGCACACAAAGATTTACCGACTTGAGCATGTCTGTCCTTATTATGAATTCACCAAGTGGAGTGAGGTAGGAGCCAAGTCTCCATAAGGCAAAGTAAATAAAATAAAATAAAATAAAATAAATAAAAATAAAATAAAAATCTAGTTTTCTCTAGATTCCTACAAGCCTTTGGGAGACAAGAGGATCACAACGGGTATTTGTTTTCCTATAGATTTCCAATCATACTTTTGTTGCCTCGTATTACCTACACATACACAGTGCCTGTTTATTTCTTCCCCATTCCATAAAAAAGCAAAAATAAATTGGGAGAGTCCAATTACTGAAACTTAATTAAAACAATTTAAAAATGACTTAAGCAATTATCTAACAAGTGATCTTTTTGGTAACAGCTGTACACAGGCAATTTATTAGTTAGTGAAGCCAGCTCTGTTTTTTAATATAAACAGACTAATTAATCAGTGGTTAACTCTTGTAATGACCAGCTCTGGCATTTAATTATTGCTACTGTCATGAAGCATAATAGCTTATTTCCCAGGGTTATTATGCAAATTGCCAACAGTGACCACTCTGTGTGAAGTTTAAAGTGCTTTCCATGATTATCACTCATTTCCACATTCTCATGACTTTTTGGAGCACACTCTTTTCCTGGTGTGAAAAGTTTCATGCAGCTTTTCAGCTCAGTAGCAAATTTCTGGGAACGTTGGAGCAAAACATCCCAGTTCTTCCAGCTTTTAGTTGCTGGAGGGGAAAGGAGGAGGAAAAAATATTTATTTCCCACATTAGAAACGTGCTCTACGCACACCTTTTTGAATGGGGCTGTGGAAAAAAAGGACCAAGATCTGCAACAGGCAGATGTTGGAGATGTTTATTTAAGCATTTAACTCAGTTTGGCGGTGAGGTCCTGCACATCCAGCGAAGCGAGGCAGACCCCTGCGGAGGAGAGCTGAGAGCTCTCCACAGCTCAGCAGAAGGCAGAAGTCTAAATGCAGACAGATAAGGAAAAAAGCTCAATGTGAGACTAACAGGAGAAGGCAACAAACCTCCCAGAGTCCCCAGAGCTCACGAACAGCGGACTAAGAGCTGCTTGTGGTTAGAAGAAAGAGAGAAGAAAAAACCACAGAGATGACCTAGTCCTCACCTTAACCTTAACCTTTCAAAGGCTTTGGGACAATGACTAAGATAAGAGTAGTACCTTGAATAATAACACTTAAAAGGAGGCACGGGCATTAAGTAAGACATAAAAATCTCTGAGGTGAGCATGCATATTTGGAGTGTGTATCCGTGGACATGGCAAGTACACATGGGCAGGTAGGTGGATGCATGTATGTGTACAGCCAGCCCGTAAATCACCTCCCTGCCACTCCTCCTGCTCACCCCCCTGGAATTGCCCCCCAGTACTGAGTACTGAACCAGTGTAAACTGTGCGTGCACAGGGACCCCGGCGCCACCCCTTCTCCTTCCCCACCATTACTCAGCCCTGCGCACGTTACAGAGTTAAAGATCTTTTAACAGATTTAATAAACCTGAAATGTCCAGCAACAGATGTCAAATTTGATCATCTCACTGGAGCTGACAATAAAGAGGTTCACATAAACGCAGTGGGAAGGAAAGCAGAGAGAGCAGAGGAGCCGTTAGAGAAGAGGCTAGCGTGAAGCAATTGCAGGCAGCAGGCAGTAGGGCAGTAAAAGCTAATAAAACCTTGATGTACAAACCACACTAATCAAAGAACAGGTCTCGCATTCGTATCTCCCGTCTCCTTGGCCTCCACACAGCAGCTGGTGGGAATAGCTTGATTGGTTTTGTAGATAAACAGATCCCAAGTAAGCTACACCTGAGCATCTCTGACAGCCCACTGAAGTGCAACAAGCCTTCAAAATCCGTAAAACGAAGCCATGAACTTCCACGAGTTTTCAAACCGCCAGCTCTCCCCAGCCTTGTGGTAGAGAAAAGGCTCAGGGCTGGCTTTGAAGGTCTGAGTCAGCACGGGGGAAGGGAGGGAGGGAGGGAGAGGCGGCCTTTTTCCGGAGCCTGTTTCTGGCTTATTAAACAACCCACGTTAACCTCATGAATGCAAAGGGAGAACAGGTAGGAGTTGCTGTAATGGACCTAGACTAGACATGAATCTGAATTTCTGCCTGCCATAACCACCCCTGCCCAATTCTTAGGATGAAGGCACCCAGTCATCCCTCCCCATCACACAAATCCCCCCGCATCTGCAGCCCTCTGTGAGGTTAGCTCACATCTGGGGAAAAGTGAGACTGTTTTCTTAGAGGCCTCATTACATAGGTTAGTCCCAGTCATGACTAGGATTGAAGCCGTTTTGAGAAATCTAGCACTGTTCCACCACTGGCGAAGGCAGAACAGGCGGTTTTGAAGCGCTTTAAATCCTGGCCATTATTCTTGGCAATGAAACAGTTTTTTAGTGGCTCAGCATCCAGAGCCGGGGTTAACCCAGCTTCCACTTAATTCAAACACCAAGCCCAGAAGGAAACAGAAAAGCAGCTTTGCTGGCTGGAAACGCACCGTGGAGGCAGTTGTTTTTGTCCTGGCTGCTCAGACTGCAATAAAGCGACGTATGGCCTGACAGCACGAACATTTACTAGCCAGCACTGCAAGCATGCATGGCTTGTAAACAGGCTGCACACATGGCAGTAAGTGCTCTCCTTGGTGGGGAAGAACTGAAGGCCCGACCTTTCGTCGGGGTCCACGTCTGCCCTCACGCTGTCACCGGAGATGACAGGAGCGACTTTGCTGGCATCAGTGGCTTTCTGCAGGTGTAAAAGCAGCCTCCTTCTGCAAAGGCAGAAACAGGCTCCTGCAGCGATGGGTCAGACACCCGAATGTTGCATCTCCTGAACACCAGGAAGCAGCTGAGATGTGTGGCCTGTGTGTCACTGTCCCTGGGGAGCGGAGAAGGCAGCCTGCCTGCCTGTGAGACAGGACAGCAGGAGGTGGGCTCGACTGGCTGAGCTGCGCACTGCCCTCCACGTGTATTTCTCAGTTATCTCAAAGGTATGATGACTCAGAAGTTTGTTTTCATGGGTGGGGAAAAGGGAAATCATTGCATTATTTCTTGTTTGCATACCACGGTATGTCTCCAGGAGCACAGATGCTCTTACAGCTCTTGATACTGGCTGAGCAGAGATTAGTCTGGTCCAAAGCACCACATTTTTACTGAGTATCGGGGGGCACCACTCCCCCCAGGTGCTGGCAGCACGAAGCGATTTTGTAGCTGATGTTTACATCTCCCATCAGAAAGTGCATGGAAGTAGGGCAGCCATATATTTCCTCTAATTTGGCATTGAACCGGAGGCACAGAACAAGCGTAATTTCCACGCCAGGCTGGAGAAGTAATAGGAAAGCCATCTAACAGGTGAAAAATGAAGTGGACCCTGACACAGGTAGCTAGTCCCTCCTGCCTGTCAGTCTTCCCCACTGCTCCCTGACATCTCTGTGTAATATAAACTGTGCTCATTTCGCAAGCTCACTGCAGGCCAAACAGCTGTTAATCGCACTCGACTGTTCTTCTGTAATCATCTGCAGGCGTCCGGCTCCTATGCGGGGTATCTCCACGCTGCAGCTGGAATACAGCATTGAAGAACGTGTCGCAATACCCAGACTGCTTGTAATCCAGGGTGGGCTGCAAAATCTGATGCTGCAGAATCACAGGCTTCACTGTGGGTTGTCAAATGTTGCTGGCGGTCTGGGTACCTCCCTGCGCTTTCACGACTGACCACGACCAGCTCGGTTGTGTCTGTGTGCATCACGGTCACACCTCCTGGCAGTGGGGCGGACATGCCTGAGCTAGCAGGCGCTTGGAGAGGGACCATCTTTTTGATTCACGGTGATGGTCCAGGTTGCTAGCAGGCCCCTTGGAGTCTGGCCAGGAGGCAGTACTCCTGCCCCTGCCGTGGCCTGGCCTCGCTGCCTGGGAGCTGATGCAGCAGGTCCTGGCTGCAGGATGAGCCCTGCAGATCGAAGTGTGGGCAGCTGTGCACGCTGGATGGGGAGGCGGATGGGCAACAAGCACAGGTTGCCAAAGCTTGGTAAAAGCCTTTTTCAATAAGTGCATTGTGTGTTACATGTTCCTAAAGAACAGTCACTTCTTTGCTTTTGCTGTGCCTTCCCTTTGTGGTCCAGTGTCACAAGCTTGACTTGCTGGCTTTGTGGTCCTGGAGGAGCCCTCTTCCTTCCACAGTGGACCACTCTCAGATGTGCCTCATCACCACCAGGGATGTCTTTCCATAGTCCTAAAATCATTTAAATGGGTCTCATTAGCAAAAGAGGATCTGCTTTGAAAGAGATTTTTTTCTTTAACAGATGTTCCTCTTTGTGGTTATCCTATCTAGTAGTCCAGTCTTGTTTTTGTAATATTTAACTGCGACCCAAGTGAGTTGCCCCTGCTCTTGTTTTGTCTCCCAGTATACCATACTTCCTCCCATGGATATCGACCTGCATTAAGTGAAAGCAGTCTTTCTTTTTTTTAATACCCAGTACCTTGAGTACTTGCTGTTGCGATTACATTAGCCCCTAGAAGGACCTCACTGTACTATCTATTGTATAAGCAAATGGCTAGGGAATTTGTTCATTTTCAAAACAAAATGCATCCTTAGACCTAGACCTGGATGACTGATGAGCAAAATAGTGTTGTGACTATGGCTTGATTAGACCTTAGCATTTAAAATAAATGCATCTGCTTTAGTGATGCTTACACAGTTTTTCTGCCTACTCCTCAGTAGCCATGACATGGATTTCAAAATCATGTTCATACACATGTTCACTAGAACTGAATTTGAAATGTTTAAATATGCCTGTCTGCTTTGCCTTCATGCTAATCAATCACAGAGGTGAACTGGCACATTACCTGTTAGCTAGCCAATTAGGCAGCACAGCTCACAAATTCTGAGTAAAATATTGGGCAAGATAACTGTCCATCACATTTGAAAAATAGATTTGAGGAGTTAATGGTCTGTTCCCAGATATGTTATGAGCAAAAAATTGGCCTAAATGTACAGAATCAATTATTCACTGTGAAACATTCTCCCATTTTTTCTCATTCAAAACACAAGATAGTTAAACACATGCATTATCCCCACTTTTCTAGATTCATGGATCTTAAGGCCAAGGGAGTAATTAAGATCATCTAGGTTGACCTCTAGCTTAATACAGGCTAAAAAACTCTCTTCTGATTATTTCTGCATGGAGACCATAGTTTCTGCTTGAGCAACAGCACATCTTTTAAAAAGACAGCTAATTGTAACTTGAAAACATCATGTGTTACAGAACCCAGTACTTCCCTTTAAACTGTTTGGATAATTACCCTTGTTGCTAACATTTTTGTCTTGTTTCTAGTCTGAATTTGTCCTGCTTCAGCTTTCAGCCACAGGATCTTACTATGCCTTTACACCACCAGATTACAGATCCATGTGCCATCAGAAATCCCTTTCATAATAGTGTTTGTAAGTTAGGATCAAGTCACCTCTTATCTTCTCTTGAATAAGCTAGAAACATTAAGCTTCGTTAGTCTTTTACTATACAGTCAGGTTGTCCCATCTTGGATTATTCTTGCAGCTTCCGTCTGAACCTTTTCTGGTTTGTGCTTTTATGAGGCAGACACAAAATTTCCTTAGAATTGCCAAAACCCATAGCTGGCAATTCCCTGCCTGGGGACAGCATCCTGCCTGGCATAGCTCCGAATCAGGCATTAACTCAGCAAGAAGGGTGCATTGGGCACAGAGCTGAAACTTGCCGCTTGCTGGAGCACAGTGATGGTGGCTTGAGTGTTTCTATTATATTCAAAGAGCTAAAGTCCAAGTCAGTAACACAGAAAAACTTTGTAGTTTAAAAGCCCAGTTTCATGAAGTTGAAAACCTTTAAAAGCCAAATCATCCTGGAGAAAGAATTTAAAATGCAAGACATCACAGTAGTACACGCAGATTTGTTTCCCTGCGTCTCGAAAAGGGTAAAGGAGAAGTAGAACGGTTCAGAGCAGGACAAGAAGAGTGATCACAGATACAGTGAAAATAATTTCATTCAAGGAGTGATTAAATAGACTAGACTTTGTCAGCTTGGAAAGGAGTTGATTGAGGAGGAAAGGCGACAGAATACAACTGAAAATGATGCAGAAAAGGTGAATGGCAATGACTGAGTGCAATGATGAGGAGGCATCAAATGAAAAGACAGAGTGAACAAAAAGAGATGCTTCTTTATCCGTGCTCTAATCAAACTCGGATGTTTCCTGTCACGTGGGCTGTGCGGCTGCTGAAAGTCCACACGGATTCCAAAAGTGACTGGGCAAAGAAAGGGAAGAAAGATCCAGCAAGCCTCGTGGGATGCAAAGGCCCCCGCTGCTGGCTCAGGCCGCTCTGGGGGACACACAAGGGCGGGGGGGGTGGGACGGAGGGGAGGTACCGGGAGGCGCTGGCTGTGTTTGTGCTGCTCGGTTGCTTGTACTCCAGGCAAGCTGGCCACTGCTGGAGGGTCACTGGGTGGGCCTTCGATAGCACTCCGTCCAGCTGTTCTCGTGGTCTTAAAATGGGAAGTGTAATTGGGAGTTTTATGCAGTCGCTTATTGCATGCCCCAAAGCCACACAGCTGCCCAAGTAAGAGGAAAAAAGTTGCACTGGTAAAAAGAACCAGACTGGCTTGAAATAGGCAAATGTAGCTGAATACAAATGCACACACACAGAGAGGAAAAAGAGAAATATATATAAGTCAGAAATAAATATAAATTAGAAGAGTGGTGTGCTGGTTTTGGCTGGGATAGAGTTAATTTTCTTCATAGTAGCTGGTACGGGGCTCTGTTTTGGATTTGTGCTGAAAACAGTGTTGATAACGCAGAGATGTTTTCCTTATGCTGAGCAGTGCCTACACAGAGTCAAGGCCTTTGCTGCTCCTCACACCACCCCACCAGCGAGGAGGCTGGGGGTGCACAAGAAGCTGGGAGGGGACACAGCCGGGACAGCTGACCCCAGCTGACCAAAGGGATATTCCATACCATAGGATGTCATGCTCAGCATATAAAGCTGGGGGAAGAAGAAGGAAGGGGGGGGGACATTCAGAGTGATGGCGTTTGTCTTCCCAAGTAACCGTTATGCATGATGGAGCCCTGCTTTCCTGGAGATGGCTGAACACCTGCCTGCCGATGGGAAGTGGTGAATGGATTCCTTGTTTTGCTTTGCTTGTGTGCGCGGCTTTTGCTTTACCTATTGAAACTGTCTTTATCTCAGCCCATGAGTTTTCTCACTTTTACCCTTCTGATTCTCTCCCCCATCCCACTGTGGGGCGAATGAGCAAGCAGCTGTGTGGTGCTTAGTTTCACAGCTGGGGTTAAACCACGGCAGGTGGAAAACCAGAAAATGTCTTAGTGAAGTGACAGGACACAAGGAAAAAACCTAAAGCAAGAGAGCGAATGGCAGTAAAACAAAGTTTTTAGTATGTCTTTTAATATGAAAAATCCTAACAATGATACTAGCCTGTAAAAACATGTTTTTAATGTAGAAATGGCAAATAGTTCCAATATATCTTGTTGTTCCAAGCATTTTTTTGAAAAGTCTGCGTGAAGAATTCACCAAGGGCGACGATGAAATCTGTTCCTTTCCAACAGTAACTTGGCAATATGCGAAGCCAGAGCTAATAAGCTGGCTGTTTTTAACCAGTAGGTCTGGCTGCAGCATGAGCTTTAAAGAGCTGGATGAGGAGATGTGTGGGCTATTAAAGTTAGTAAATCATAGGAACGCTAGAAAAATTTGCTTGCCTGGAGAAACAGAAGATACAGCTATCGGTAATTATAGGCATATCAGCCTGACATAGACAGTGAGCCTGAGTGAAATAATGTGATTTCATTAACAACAAGGCAAAAAAAGAACTATACTTAACACTAATCAGTTTAGGCTTAAGGGAAACAAATTGTTCAATACCAGCATGGTACCACGTGTATTTGTTTGGTGGCAGAGGTGTTGGGGGCAATGTATTCATATTTCTCTGAGGTTTTTGTTATGGTAATGAAAATTTTTTATTGAGAATTTTTTGAAGTAACGTGTTATATTAAATGGGATTAAAAATATGTTAGCAGACTGGGCCCAAAACCTGCTGTGAAGTATAGGACCATCTTCAGTAGGCAACTGCTGGCTTTCTTGACCTGTGCTGTTTAACCCTTGGCTGTATGAATGACCTAAAAGCAAATCTACAAATATGGCCGAAGGCTGGGGAGTGAGGATAATGAAGAATACACGCCACTGAGCTGAATTACTTCTTAAAATGGGAGCCTGCAAATACTGTGTGCTTCAGTACAGCCAAAAGTGAAGTGATACTTGTAGGGAGAAGATAAGTAGGCTGCACTTACAGAAAGGGGGATGCTGCCTTGGGTATCAGCAACCCCAGAAAGGACTTGACCGAAGCCTACATAGCTACACCAAGAACAGAAATGTGATCCTAGAGGGCTCCTCACCCTATGGGCTTAACAAGATCCAACAATTTGGAGCTGAAGCTACAAAGCTCCATTTTGAGATAAGATTCACTCTTTTTAACACTGGGAGTTCCTAGCCATCTAACTGCTTCCCAAGGTTTCTAGCAGACTCTTTGTCACCGTAAATCTTTTGTTCGAGAGAGCATATAAAGGTCTTTCATACAGTAGGTCAAAACAGAACAGCAATTTTCACCTTTTTCAGTAAATGGACTTCTAAAAATTTCCATATGCCTACTGCTCTTTTTGTGCTCCTTTACAGACCTTCTAGAAGTAGCCCATGGACACCTCAGGAGACCAAATTGGCCCACTGATTCCTTCTGCATACCTAACCAACACATTTACAAGGAAGTCTCTGAAACAGGCACACTATTACTGTGATAGTTTCACTGGCTTTATACAGATGATTACTCCACCTCCTTGATGTTTCCTTGTGTCCCCCTGATAACTGTACTATTGCATGGGATGCTCAGCTGTGTGTCCAGGCTGATCACCCCCATCCTTTTCAGTATCCTGCAGTCCAGCTTTTAATGGTCACCATGTTCTTTGTTCCTACAGACATGATCTGGCTCCTATATTACGAACTGCCCAGACTGGTATGTATAAATGAGTTGTCTCCCTTGCTACTTCGTACTCCCTTTTTTTTAGGCTCAGATAAAAACATTGTCATTATTGATATTTATAATTTATTTCAGATAAAAGTATTAAACACAGCTAGCTTGCAGACTGATAGTAAGCAGAGATCTTTATTGTCCAGCCTAATTCCTGACCATCTAGGAAGACTCTTTGACTTCGATAGGAGCTGGATTAAGATTTGACCAAGCAAGTTATGTTAGGATTAGGATTACAATTTTGTAATTAGTTTGCTTTTCCTGCTTGGACTGCTAGACGACACTTCTGTCTCAGTTATTTCTATAACAGCAATAAGGGACAAAGCTAGGATTCAATTAAGTCAAAGAATGAAAGGCAGAAGAAATGGTCTTCAGTGGTGCAGGATTGTTTCTTTCTGCAGAAGCACACAAAGTGCCTGTTTGTTGTGTGTGCTTTTGCCAAGCTGAGAAGTTATAGACAATATTGATTTGGATCCCAGCTCTTTGGAAGCAGGCACTGGGTGGAGGCCAAGAAGGCTGAAGTCTAAATGCAAAGTCGGTCGGCCTCAATAGGCCGTTCTTTGAGAGAGGGGTCCCTTCTTTTCAGTGTTTGCACCTGTGTGTGTTGTGTGCGTGCTCGTACGGAGCTAACAGGAGGCAGCATTATCCGGAGACTACAGCAGGGAAACCAAGGGAAGGACACTCCATGCTAGTCCATGGTTTCAGGCTCTCTTGCTGGGCTGGCAGGCAGTCTGTGTGAACTCTTCCCTTGCCTAAATTTAAGCGCTGTGAAATGGGGATAACATGACACATGACATGTTGAAGGTGGTTGGAGGACTCCAGATGAAAGCTGAAAAGTAAACAAGTACTAAGTTTCATTATGAAATTTCATAAATCCTTTTCCTGAATTTTGATGGATATTAGCTTTTCATATCGCTTCATGACTGTGTAAACCAGGAACTGACACCTTCTTTCTCCAACCATGAGATGACTTAATCCAAATTGATTTGATTTTTATTTTTTCAGGTAAGCCCTACAAGATTCCACAATAATTGCTCGGCAGTGGCTTCACACAGGTAAGAAGAAATACAACTTCACCAACCCTTCTGGGCAGAGTGCTTGGACTAGGTGTGGAAGGTGAAGTCTCCATAATTACACAGTTTTCTGCTATTTGAAATGTTTCTGCCATGTTTTCTTCCTGCTGGGGGGAGTTTGACAAGAGATCTGGCATTTCTCTATCACAAAACTGGTTGGAAAATGTGAATTTGAATTCTTTTTCCTCTTTTATAAACAATACAGTTTATATAATAACATTTACAAAGCTTATGACTCTATCTGGTTTTTATGGCCTGTCAATGTGGAAAACATGTGCCAAAGAAGGGCAAAAGCACTCCCAGAAATCAATATAATACGAATGGCCCTGCACAGCCAGCCTGCAAGAAAAATGTGATAGTTGACAAATTCTTTGCTCCCCGCAGTACTCTGGGTTTCTTGGCTAACCTCAAACGTGCATCAGTTAAAGCTCCACGTGGACGGCAGGATTTTGCTCACATCGGCATTGTCTGATCTCTCCATTTCTGCTGAATATCTGTGTCACCTCCTGATCGCTCTCTCTGTAAAATAATCCTCCTTAAATTATTTAGATACATATTCTGCCTTCCCCTCGGCTGGTGTTCTAATTCTGGTGAGTGAAATGACCTCAATTAGAAATTCTTGCTTAAACATACAACATCACTGAGAGGGTTGCAGTTTGTCTTGTCCCTTCCTGCTTTTCTTCAAGCCCCATTTTGTATATTTTTGCTTGTCTGCAGCTCATTAGCTCCTGTCATTACCTTCCCTTAAAACAAAACTTACTAGAAGATAATTATTCAGTTTGCAAAAAGGAATTAAAAAATGCCATAATTAAGGTTACAGTTTTCCTTTTTATATCCTTGGGGGGATACTGTGTTCTCTAATTACGTAATCATACAAACCCAGGCCCCATATACACATATGTGCATGTTTTATATCAACATAATTTTTTTGGTTTCATTAGAGATACTTCCAATTTATGGCAGCAAAAGTGAGATCGCTATTACGGCTATTCATTTGTAACTCAGAGCCTTTTATTGTTGCTCAGGTTACTATACTTATTAAGATGTACAGCATTGTATGTCTCATAACCACTCTGTTCTAGTATCATTTCCAAATACGTTTTGCACATTATTCTTATGTCAAAATCAGTAATAATGTGGCTCCAAAAGTATTTATTTTCTGACAGAGAGAGGACTTCAGCTTTACAAATTCTTGCAAAGAAAATTGAATTTCACCCCAGCAACCACTTACCCACAAATTTTTTTTGTTTCTTAGAAACGATCTGGCGCTTACTCTGAAATTTAATTCTGTGGCCCACCAAAAATTTTATCACACTTTCATTTTTTAATTCAACCATGGTAAACTTCTGGTGCTTCCTCATTCATTCTGTATTACCCCTGAGAAAATCAGGACCGATAGTACTGAACTCTGACCCTCACGTGAGCCAAGGCTCTCTCTGTCAGGACAGGCTTTTCAAGGTCACCCCTGGCTGTCACATCCACGTGATTTGAAGTTGATTGAGAATGCAGTTCAATTTTCACCTCACCTTTCTGAAAACAAGTTATTTTGTGGAGAAAACCCACATCTGTCTGGCATGATTTGCCTTTCAAAAAAATCTCCTGACTCATTATTAATAAATAATTCTGTCAGAATATACAGTTTATGGTCCAACTGTTTGATCCCTAATCTCCGATATTAACTGTGGATTAACTCATACTTGCCTGGCATTTTGTATCGGTATCCTACACGAGAGGCTCTTTTGCATTCTTTCATTAATCTCAGTAATCTCCGGTTCGCGCTCATTAGTACCCACACATGTCCTCCGCAGGTTTATTGTTAATGTATTTTCTTAACTAATTCAGAGGCAAAGAAAACATTTAGTTCCTTTGTCACTTTTCCCCCCAAGAGCTCTATTTATTGACCCATTATTTTTCTGTAGTTTTCATTCCTCCACTATATTGATGACATTTCCTTTCTTTAAATATTTATATGCTTTCTTCTTGGTTGCTTTTTTCCCCCTTTTGCTCTTCATGTCCTGATGTTACTTATGTTTCTTCCCATAAACTCCTAAGATTGCAGTACTGGTTTTTTTTTTCTGTACCCGCAGTTAGACCATCGTTTCTTTATCGGAAATCTGTAAGTATGGCCAAATTCCACCCTGATAGTATTTGTTGGATTTGGCAGATGAAAACCAAACAAGCCACATGCGGCATCGGTTTCTTATGCGGACAGATTGCAAAATTAGTCTTATATTTACTTCAAATATTTACTGATGTCAAAAGACACCTTTTTTCTTCCTCCTCCCTTTTCGCCCTCCTTTCCCCCATACAGGTTTTCTACCATACATAGTCTCATGCTGCGCCCCAGCCGGTGTCACGGGACAGCATCACTGACATCTGATTCCAGCCGCCCTCTTGCTCCTAACACCGCATACACCTCCAGCACTCGTGTTGAAGGTTGCTGGATGAGCATGGAGGGCTGCTGCCTTCCCCTCGAGCCACCGGACAGGAGGAGGAAAGAGAGAGAGGACTGGGCACAGAGCTGTTTGGCTCTGCGAAAGGCAAGCAACACATTTTCTGCTTCTGGAAGATGTTTATGCTACAGCTTTTTTTTCTGCGTCATCTGGCATCTCAATGAGAATCTTACAAATGTATAATTTAATGGGAAAAGGGGGTTGGTTAAGAAAAGTGGTTGTGGTAAAATTCAGTAAAATGAAAAGAAGTATTTGAGGAAAAAGGAGAAGAGCTCCATTTCAAACTCAGTCAAATGAACATGACTTTTCTCTATTTTGTAAAACAATGTCTCTGTTTTTCCATCATTTCTAGCAAGTATGCAGGAAGAGTGCTGACAGGAGAAGAGATTTATCATGGAAAAGTGTAGTCTATGGTCAAAGTAAGGGTAGACTTTCTCACTGACAACAACCTTAGGAAGACATTTGAGATGATATGAACCCAGCTGCCTGCAGCCTGTTGAATATAACTATTGGAGAGGTACCTGGTGGGTTTTTTAATCTGTATAAATTTATTATGCATGTAAGAGTAGAGATACCAGACCTGGTGGCTGTGTACACAAGTATCCAGCACGTTGCTGTTCCCACTGCTGGTTACTATGGCTTGTAAGTCTGAAATCTCCTCACTGGCAACAGCATTGTTAGTCAGTTTTGACCGCCTCTGTGAGAGCAGGAGAGACAAACTAGATCAGGCTAGTTACACTTACTGCCAGTTTTGGTGTATTTGTCATTTTATCACTTTGATTAGCGACAGCACTTTGAGACTCTCACTGTGGACTGGAGCCCCACTATGCTACGTGCTGTGCAAGGACAAAACAAAAAGATAGTCCTTGCCCTGAATACTTTACATTTTCAAGATAAAATCCCATCCAGAGAGCAGAATGAGATAAAGGAACAAAAGTCATCAGAGCAATAGTGAAGCTTCAGGGTTACGGGCTAGGGATGTGGATGTCTGCAGCAGTAGCCTTACGAAAGGATGACAACCGGATTGTTTTAGTCAAGTCAAAACCAGAGAAATGGATGTTGTACCAACAGAGATGTGAGATGATGAGGAAGAGGGTAAGATTCTCGCTGGGTAATTGCATCATATTCTCTGAAATAAATGATGTAGAAGGAAAAGAGGATGAAACCAAGGGCAGACCTTGAAGCCCCAAAAGCTGAAGGAAGGACACAAAAGACCTCCCAGTTGAAGAGATGGGAAAGAAACATGCAGGGGAGACAAAACAAATGTGGTTGCCTGCATTGAGAGTGATGGACAGGCCAAGATAAAGGAGGAGGAGGAGGGTGGAGTCCTGCAGTCTGATTTAGAACAGATCATTAAGGACTTGCCTGTAAATCCTTTGCTGACTCCTGTCCCTAGTGATATCTGAACACCGAAAATACATAATTTCCATGTCCTCAGTTCCCATGTGTGAAGCAGAAAAAGCTATTCACAGCCAGGTAGACTACGCAGACATCTTCAGGGAAAGCAGCATCCCTGACTGAGAGCTGTGACTGTGCAGGAAAGAGGAAAAGGAGGGATGAGAAGCAGGTTATTCCCAGCTACCCAGTGCAGGAAGCGGGGAGCTGCAGGGAGCTCTCCCAGAAGCCAAGAGCAGTGGCAGTAATTGAAAGAGGAAGTGGTGGGAGTCCAGGCGTGATGCTGAGGTCACCAAAAGCACGTGGAAGAAGAAACATGAGGAAAACAATTGAGATGCCAATAATATCATTGGCAAGGGAGCTGCTGAAATCCACCAAGAGATCAAGAACATCAGGACGAGAAGGGAGAGGAAACGGCAAAACAAAAGCTAAAGAGCAGGACCATGCCAACACGTCCCTGCGCGTGTGTGGACAGCAGCCCCTGGTTCCTGTGCTGTGTCCAACAATATCTCCGAGGAGGCTGGGCAGAGCAGACTCTGGACAAAGACGTTGGCCGGGGCCAGAAGCTGTGGGGCTGGTGTCTAGTCAAAGGCTTGGTTCTGCTGTGATCTTCTCCCTCTGCTAATCACCCACCTCTGCCGCAAAGCACACACCTGAAACAGGCCATTTTCTAGCCATTGTGCTTTTTTAACCTCATCCTACATTTTCCACTGATGGCTAGTGACACAGGCATGGTGGCATTTATACCCAGTTTTGTTTCTTTTCTCTGTTTCTTCACATTTGGATTTACACCACTGCTTTGTGGTGTGTGAGATGGGGAGAGCCTTTACATAATATATGGCAGGCGATGTTTATTAAAAAAAGAGGGAGAAAACGGAGAAGTGAATGATTTGGTTCAGCAACTCAATAAGCCAAAACATATTTTACAAAAAAACATCGGCAGTCGTGTAGTATAATATCACACACCAAGCGAAATAATTTAGTGCAGTACCTTGACAGATAAAAAGATTAATGAAATCTTCCCTCTCTGCTCGCAGAAAAAATGGTTCTCACAGACTCCCTTAAATCGCTTGTCATTGCCAAACTCCCATTTTCCTTCTCCATGAACTCAAAAGCTGGGGATGAAAAGGCATAGAGAAATTTTGCCAGCCTCCAGTTTCATATTTTCTGGCATCGACATTTAATTATCTCTGCAGGCATGTGGCAGGCAAGTCTGTTGCCGTACATTTTTTATATACAGAGGATGAAATTTTGTGTGGTGATTAGAAGGTAGTACCTGAGGTGGGGTGAGGAGGTTCACTGGCTTTTAAAATGATTGCCTGTGTATCAGCAAAAATGTGTAGGGCACTTTACATACGAAATAAGAAAATTTAGCTCACGGTGGGAGCTAAATATCTCAAGCCCCAGCTCTGCATCGATTTACATATGCACTCAACTTAACCTGCCTGTGCTGCTGGAGGGGACTGGGAAACCACTGGGCTTGATCCAGTAAGCCCCACGTGGATGTTTAGAGCCAATGGAGATGCCCTTGGATAACGTGCCGGGGCTGCAGCTGGTGGCCCAAAGGGGCCCGGGGTCGCCAGGCACTGCTCCACCTGCCCGCAGCTTGCCCATGTCTTGGGAACTGGAGGGCACCTTGGGCAGCACCAGGAGGACCTGTTCCCTGGCTGGCTTTTAAGTCTTGTTGGGTGGCGTTGAGCTCCTGGTGAGGTCAGAGGTTTTACATGCCCATGTGTGCTCGAGGTGCCTGGGCCAGGCGATGGCTGGGGCAGCCAGGGGGGACTGAGCTGGCCAAGAGGGTCAGGCTTTCCTCTGGCACTGCTTTCCCTTCCAGCCCGCTTTTTTAACACAGGGAACAATGATGGAGAGGGCTGAAAAGTGAACTTGACACCCGTTGCTTTCCCTCAGACAGGACCCAGCTGCAGCCCATACAGCTGTTTTGTCTGTGTTCTTGCTGGTTATATTTTCCTAAGCTGCTCATTATTTTAGGTGCCCTGAGTTGTTTAAACCTGTCCTTCTTCAAAACTTCCCTTTTAGCAGCTCTATGGATTGGCAATTGGTTTTCCTTTACTTGTTCCCCTATGCGAGAATAAAAATCGGAGTATTGAACAGTTCATTTTCATATTTACAAGACAGATGCATGCCGCAGAATGAGTAGCTATGCACCTTATACGGTCCTCCTTGAGCAGTTTGTGTCCCTCTTCCCAGGCCCAGCCCATGGTCTCTGCTCTGTCATGTCTTTCTCTATGCAGGTGAAAAGGTGCCTCTTCTGAGGTTTGGTGCGTCTACCCAGAAGATCCGGCTGATGAATGAGTCTGTGGCTACCACGAAGCAGCATCTGTAGTTATTATGAATGTCACACAGAGACAAGTAAGTGTGCTTTGGCAAACAAAACCCAAAAAGGGATTTTTTTTGGATTTTTTATTTTTTTATTTTTGGGTTTTGATTTTAAAAAAATCATTCTGCTTTATTTGAATGCCCTTCCACCAGTAGTTTTGTTTTCTTTTTCCCTCCTTTGGAGGAAAAAAAAATGTGAAAGAAAAGATGTAAAAATATAAAATGATGTATTTTTCCCTCATGGAACAAACCAGAGCTGAACATTTTTAACCAATTCCCCTAACTCACATGGCTCTTTACAATAAGCAAAGAGTGTAAAAACACTTAACAGGCTTTTGCCTAGACAAATATAAAGCAGCAAGCCCAAACTTTCCAGCTGGGTGGGTCATGTTGTTATTCTGGTGTCAGGGTGGGCTGGTTGCCGGAACCATGTCTCTTCTATCTGACCGGATCTCCTGCCCATGCACCATACGGTCTATCACTGTAAATCCCAACCCCTCGTCAAGGTATTGCACAAGGACAGGTCGTTTGCAGTGTGTGCTGCTTGGGGACGGTGCGCAGTCCCCAGCCCTGGCAGTCTGTAAGAGCAGATTAGGTGAACATCTGTCAGGAGGGCTGTAGGTTTAGCATATGATGAGGCTTGATGGGCTTAATGGCTCACAGGGTCCCTTCAACCGTATGGTTGTGTTTGCTATGCACGATGTTTTTGCTATTCCTGGGGAGCCCCCAGGAGGTGCCCATCACCAGGACAATTAAAGCTGCCTGGTCCCCACCGCCCTCTTCCTGAGAAAGGTACCAGGAGCAGGCTGTGGAGCAGGTAAATAGTCCTGGTGACCTGTACTTGGTCTATGTATGAGCTGTGAGTTTGGTACTCCAGATGCGGATACCTCAGGACCTCTCCAGGTGACACACTAAGGTGCAAGTAAAAGCAATGCAGAATAATAAGGGTGGAAAAGACCCACAACAGTGAGACATTTGGAGGAAGACAGACTTTGCTGGTGGATGTTGGGGTTTTCTTGCCATTACCCTAAGGAGTTAGCTGAATAAGTAGGTAGTGAGGAAGCTGCTCCAGAGGCAGGAGGAGACTGGACAGACGGCACCAAGGTGGAGTGGGCAGCAGCATCCCAGTGTGCTTCTGGAAAGGCAGCAAGGGAAAGTGTTGAGGAGGAATGGGGCAGAGGTGTAGGGAAAGGCAGAGCCAATGGGAACCACAAGGAGCTTTGGGATGTGATACAGGAAAGAAAGAAAGGTGGTGCATAAGGTCCAGGCCTGGAGATGACAAGGAAAGGTTAAAAAGCCAGGAAAGGAGGTTATCCATTATACTGGCTTATATGTGTGATGGCTCGGGAAGGATTATGGTTACTCTGTGGGGATGAGGGTGAGGTGACAGTAATAGCCCAGCAAGCGTGTGGCCCAGTATGAAATTGCAAGTTGTATCCCTGGTTTTTAATCACTCTGAGAAACATCTGGCTACGATTAACATGTCCATGGCCAGAGCAGCTCCATTAGCCGCCCCTTTAGGGTTGGCAAGCCAATGGGCTGGCAGTGGCCAGCATGCAGGGAGAGGCAGGGATAGTGACTGAAGTGAGTAACTTGAAGCAGGGTCCTCCCTCAGGACCTCCAAGCAGCACTTTGGAGGAGCTCCCTGCTCTGCAAGGACCACAGGGGCAGGCCACGGAGACTCGCCTCCTGCCTCCAGTGTCGCAGCATCCTCCGCCAGCAACACAGTCCCAGGCAGCGGGGAGGGCGGGCGGGCAGGGTGCCCCACACCACCCTACCCCATCCCACCTGCCTCAGTCATTGATGGCCTTGCCCCATCAGCACAAGTGGCTGAAAGTCTTGGTCCCCTCACAGTTTTATTCACTCACCTGTTTGCAGAGAAAGGGCAACACAAGTATCATCAGCAGGTCTGTTGACCCCAGCTTGGTCCGAGCAGTACTCGAATTTGCAGGGTGCTTAGTGAGTGCATACTGTGGTAGCAGGTAAATGGTTTCCATATGCTATTCATGTTCATATTGTTCTTCTGACAGGTGAGACCTTTTTTCCATTGAAATAGTATCCCCTCGTTGGCAGGCTACGGGTCAGCGAGGGGGAGACATGGTCTGTTCCAGTTAATTCTGTAATTGCCATCTAACTGCTGACAGAAAGCATTTGGGAAGCTTCTTAAGCAGCCTAATGATTTTACATTGTGTACACCTAGAGGAGCACTCAGCCTTTCCAGCTCTGTTGGTGCGTTAACATGTCATGTAATGAAACTATTCAGCTGAGATTAGAGGAAAGCTGTAGGAGCGGGCAGTGGGGAATTGGTTAGAGTCACAACTGTGTCTTCCTGACACTTATATTGCCAGGGTCACAGAAACAGGCAGAGTGGAGCATGAAATGAGTACATTGCTAATAATTTATTAAACAAAACAAATTGGTATTAAGCCATCTAACAGAGAGAGTATGATACCCCTCCAAAAGCCAGCTATTACAACGTCACCCTCATATTCCTATAAAGCATTTTTTGCCCCAAGATCTCGAAGCACGTCCTAGTCTGAGCATTCTCAGTTTGCAGATGGGAGTCAGGAGCTCAAGGATGGCAAGGTTCAATTGTCCACTGCCTGTGTCCACAACCTGAGAGCAAAGCTGGGCCTTCAGCAGGATTTTTGAATGCTAGTTCAGTGCTGTAACTCAGGGGCCACGCTGCCTCACTTGCCAAATGGGCAACAAATAATCTACTTTAAAGCACCCCCTATTCAATTATGTCCTTTCATTTTGGACAAGGGTTAGCATTTCTGTATAGCATTCCTCTGCCTGTAGCTCAATAAATTGCAGTGGAATTAGATGGCAATTTCTATTCCACGACAGAAGCTCCCCCATGCCTCGTTATTAATAGTTTTCAAATGTTGAAGTTAAGTCAACAAAACTTCAATTGTTTTTCCCCTAATCTTCCAGCCAAGGGAGGGAGTATTTATGCAGATATTGCTCAGAGTACTTGAGAAAATGTTTGTTTGTGGCTTTAAGTAAAGGACTGCAAATTTCCAGCAGAGCCCCCCACGGGTTATCACAGTCCTGTGGTTAGGGAACTCAGCCATGGTAGAGGAGGACAGCCTTCTGCAACCCTCACAAGTGCTGGGTGGCTTATGCTCCTGTGAGTAGCTCCCAGTAGATTCAAGGGACTACTTTTGTAAGCACCACTAAAAGTTCACGTGGGTTTCAGAGTTTGCCCTGGAAAGAGTGGTAGGGAAAACTCATCAGAGAGTGGAGCGCTTTCTCAGTGCTCCAAACAGAAGAAATCGCCTTTCTTCTGTTCTTTCATTCCTCCATTTCCTTCCTTCCCTCCTGCCTTCCCATGCTCCCTGGCTTGCTTTCTCTTCCTTCTCTTCTTTCTCCCTCTTCTTCAACACAGATAATTGAAAAACTGTCATTCTGGAATTCCTTTGTCCCTGCAGAAGGCACTGAATAGTGATTCCAAAATAGCCCAGCCTTTTCTTTTAATCCATAATTCATCATCCTAAATTGTTGTTCACTCACTGCAACCCTGAACAAAATGTCACAGACGCAGCATAAAGAAAAGAAATCAAGCAAATGAAAAAGGGACAAAAGGAAAGGCAGCAAACCTCAAGGGTATCTGCAAAGAGAAATAATTTAATCCAAAAGGCTCCTCAGCTCTCATATAGGAAACCTGACTTGTGCCATGTGTGTCCCCATGTATTAGGGGAATGCAGGACCGGTCTTATCCTGAGATGTACTGTAGAGCGACTTATTGGGTGGAACAAAATGGAGACAGGACAGAGAAAGACACTAGAAAATAACTTCCTCCACCACCTGTACCTTCACAAGCAGGACTGCAGTGAGCAGCCAGGCCTGGCTCTGTCAAGACTTTCTCCATCCCATAGCAGACTCTGACCCGACTGTGATTTGCTCCAGCTGACACCAAGAGCTGGCACTGCCTGAGCCCGATGACTCTGCCCCGATCCCTGTGAAATATCGTAGCAGCCATGGAAATGCTGGGAGAGTGGGACAGCAAAGTGGGATAGGATCCAATGGGGGTGGTGGTAGTGTCTTCAGGCCTCTGAGACCTGTACCCAGAGCAAAACTCATCCACTCACCCAACGTGTGGGGTGTCTCGCAGTGCTACGCACGCCAACCTGACTGTCACATTAATATGGGATTTCTTGAAAATGCCTTCATCTGGAAGGAACCCAGAGAGAGAGTTTTGTGGCTTGCAACCTGTAATCTGTCTTCAGCTCTAAGCACATCAAGCTCTGGCAGTGGCCACCTGGAATCGACTCGTCTCTGTAGCCCATGAAGTGCCACCAGCATCAGGACTAGAAGCAGACAGTTTGGGCAGGGTTGCGAGAGGAGACAGGTAGAAAGCCAGTCAGGCAAGAAAGGATCCTGAGAGCTGGAATAATTGAATTAATATGTACAAGTCTTGCTCCTGCTCCCATTGACGTCAATGGGGAATTTTACTACGACCTTCAGGGGAAACAGGATCAGGGTCACTTTTGGGAAGAGCAGATCAAAACTGCAAACAAAACACTTGTACATGTGATTGCACTGTGATTTGAATCTTGTTTGTTTTCCTGAGATGCCCATGCAATGATGTTGGAGAAATCAGATTAAAAGAGAAGATTTTAAGGTCCCCCTGACAAGAGAAATGGAATGGAGAAAGCCATGGGGTTAGTAAATGCAGTTATTATCCATTCATCCCACTTATCCCCTTAGGCTTGTGGTATTCACATTAGAGTTGTCTTTTATATACACTGGTTTAAGTCAGTCTTGATGCTCCAAATAATGCCAGCAAAAAAAAAAAAAAAGCTGATAAACATATTAAAAGCCTTTTAAAAGCTTGTTCAGCTATGAGAAAGAGAGGTTAAGTCCTTGATCCAGCAAGGTGTTTAAACATGCACCCTTATTTTAAGTGTGTGAGTGGTCCCATTGATTTATACTTAAGAACTCTGCTGAAGAGGGGTCTGTGGCCTCTGGCTCGGCAACGCAGTTACACACGTGCTTCGCTTTTGGCGTGTGTAGTCCTGTGACTTTCCTGTGGAAACTCACATGCTTGGCTGGCTCGGGGCTGAGGGAGAGTCTTCAGGAGGTGGACGGCATTGTGGCATGGCTAGGGTTAGAGGGAAGAATGTCCCAGATCCTCTGGACTGGGATGGGAAGGGAAAAATGTCCCAGCCTCTGGCTCGGTCACCACCTCTCTCTTGACTGTTTAACTCTGTTCAACTGCTTGTAGCTTTGGGATAAGCCGTAGTGGTGAGAGAGTTTCTCAGGAAAAAAACAAACTTTCACTCAACATTTTGGCACTTACAGTTCTGGCCTTTGCCAGACATGGAAAAGAAAAGGCGTAGCCAAAAAGTTTAGAGTCTTGAAGAAAAAGATACTATAAAAGTTTGGTTTTAATCAGGGAGAGGAGTTTCGGGAAGCAGAGAGGAAACAACAATTTGGGTCTAATTCTGCTCCTTCTGGCAAAATACCGCCCCCCCGCGTGAGATCATTAGTGTGGCTTTTCTCCAAGCTGATAACAGAAGTGCCTGGCTTGTACGCCTTGCTCACATGCTCAGATAAACCCGTTGCCAGTTTTGGGGCTAAAAGGGATTTCTCCCTCAGGTCAGCTGCGCCGACTTGGTTTCGCCTTCCTCTGCAGGGAGAGGCACGGTCTGCTCCCCCAGACCACTTGGGATGGCCTGCCAGCCCTCCTTCTGGGGCCTTCGGTGGGAATAGCTTTCGGTCTTTTACTACAAGACTTGAGCTTATAATGGGACTTTGGAAAGTATCGTAGGGCAGGGTGGACCATCCTTCTGCCCTAGGTCCCAGCCCACATTGCCTGCAACGCCAGGGCCTGGGCTCAGCAGCCCCAAGGTGGTCCCTTCCCACCTCATGTCTCCAAAATCCAGCTAGCGTGTGCATCGTGAGGAGGGACACCCGTTACAAGCAGTAGCTGCTGGTGTGTTGGCAAGTAAATTTTATCCCAGTAAGCGGATAAGGTGAATGATACATACACAGCATATGGTTTGTTGATTCATTTTGACAGCTGGAATATCTTCTGACCCGCTGTCAATGCACAACCTCAGCTCTGCTTTTGAAGCAGAACGAAGCCTGTGTGCAGGGCACGCTACTAAAGCTTTGGTGGGAGCTGAGCAGCACAGGCAGCTTGAGCAAACCACATGGAGAAATATCTGAGCACACTGGGACGCAGGAATGCTGGGGAAAGGATGATGGAGTTGTCTGGGATTCCAGCTCCTTGGGCCTGGCCCAAGACTTTACACTTTGTTTATACAATAGTAATCCTGAGCACTTCACGTGATAGATCCCCGGTGATACATTTCAGGGGAGTTACACTGATTTACACTGCTCGAGGCCTTGGCCTATATTTTCCAAAAGATTTTCCAAAATTTGCTAATGAAAAATACCAGAGTGCTCTAATCAGCAGAGGGTTAGGTTACCGCGGTCTGTGGGCTGGGGAGTGCAGGGAGCCCTTCTCCCCAGCCTCCCTCAGGGAAGCCCCGGGTGCAATCTCTTCCAGCCTGCTGAGGGGTGCGGGATGAGGTCTGTAGGCATCAGGACACCAGGAGTTTATCTGCTGGCTCTCACCCCCTCTGGAAGACTGTCTGTAATCCACTCAGCTCCCACTTTCAAAAGCTGTGGGGCATCCCTCACTGGACGTAAGATTTAAAAAAGTCTCAACACTGATTAACTCCTTCAGCCCCAAACAGTACCCCAGAGACAGTCTCCTCCCTTTGCCCAAATTCAGCTCTGAGAGCAGCAGAAATGAGCTGATAGTGCATTAGAGCCTGCAAAATCCTATTGCCTAAGTAAGAAGAAATAACAGTTGGGTCTTGACTTATTCTGCACTTTCCTGCTGCTGTACAGCTCAGAAACAGAGCACTGCCCTTGCCAGTGCCTACTGGGGGGAGCCATTTGGCAGGAGATAGGAAGAAGGAGAGCAGGCATGACCAGAGAGGTCAGGAGATGCCTTCTGCACTGCTGGAGCCTCAGACCTGTCTCTGGATATGAACAGCTCCGGCAGGTCAGCCGCAGGCTCCATGTTGCCCAGGCTCCTGTTTCCAGCAGTGTCCCTGGGTGGACATCATGCGTATGACCCTCATCACCCTCCATCTCCATGTCCAGAGCTTCCCTGTGGGGTGCTGTGTTCCTTTGAGGTAAGGACCAGGACAAATGTAGGTAGCAACCGAGGATTGCTATCCAGGTAGGAGGAATTTAATCCTGCTGCGTTTATGGATCAATGGAGAAAGGGTGTAGGAGGAGAGAAGGGCTGATGAGAACACAGTATGCAATCTAAACCAGGTTGTTTGTCAGGATTTCAAAGTCTATGTAAACCATATTATTAACACCTAAACAAGGCTTGCTTTTTTCTTTTTTTCTCCCCCCCTCCCCACCCCTTCCTGTTACAGGATTGCAAAACTCATTCCCAAACAGGCTTATTTCTTTCCTGTTACTAATAGCAGCAGAAGTGATTTATATGCACATTGGGGGAAGAAGCGTATCTGAAAAGAAAAACCATCCATCCTTTCTTCCACCTGTATCCAAAGTTACTCTCTTTTCTTCATCCTTCCCTCAGGGCTCAGACACACGATGGAGTTACTGCGGTTTCTGGAGCTGCCATGGTAACTTGATAGTGTGTCCAGGCCCAAGAAGAGCCCAGCTTTGTATTGTTCAAAGCAAAAGGTCTCCCTTTTTGTTTCAGGAGCTGAGAAAGCTGAGATGCTGAGTTAAGAACATTGCCTGCCTATGGGCAGTGAGGTTTGGTCTGAAATTCACTGCTCCAGTAAGAATTTGTGTTGCGGGTTTTCACCTGGAATTCATTTTAATGATTACATCATGCGAGCTCTGGCAAAACAGAGTTTATAATGGAAACACTGGCTTCACTTTAGTGGGAGCAATGAGAGGGCAATATCAATGCCTTTGATTATTTAAGCTTGTTTGGGCTATTTAGTCATTGGAAATCTGAAAGTCTTCCTCGGGGGCCACAACACAGCCTCAGGCTGAAGCATGGTGGCAGGGCCCTGGGTAGCGCCCATCCCTGTGGTACAGCTGCCGGAGAGGGAGGTGCAGACCATGGCCAAACAAGCTCTGCAAAGTCAGTAGCCTTGCCCAAATGCTTTTCTGCAGAAGCAGTTTACAAACCAGTACAGAAGAGCTCACCACTAGCACAGTGTCCACGCTGTGGGAGAAGGGTCAGACTTCACTGAAAAGGAGTTTCGGAGGTGAGAAACAAGTGGCCGGGGAAGGGCTTTGTCAGGCTGGAATGCAAGAAGTTAACAGCAAATATTGCACCTGATTTTGGTGGGAGGATTTCCTGTGTGAGGTTGGCAAGGGTATGTTAATGAGTATCATTAGAATTGGGTAACAACACACTTCCATGTAGGGTTGCCTAACTCTCTTGCTGTGCTTTCAAGCTGAACATATGTTTTCAATTATTAACATGATTAATGGGAATGAGGTGACTTGAATCCCAATGAGCTCTATCTTGCCATCACATGCAAAACCCGCAATATGGGAATGTTTATGCAGTGTGGAAGTGCATGATTTCCTTCACCAGGAGAGGTCTTAGGAGGTCCAGGTGTCTAACTCTTAGCAAGTTTAGAGATCCACAGTTAGAGCCACTTGCTGTATTAAGTCCCTGGGCTCCTGCCCCTGCGTCTCCAGGAGCACAGGGTGTGGAAACTGCTGTGCAAGAACCGATTCATACTGTGCTGTCCCAGCTTGGCATGGGTTTTGGTCAGGAGTCCAAGAAGGGCTGGGAAACATGAAACCACCTTCTTCCCATCGTCATCTGGAACAACCTCCAGGATGCACAGATCTCTGATTCAGCTGAGACACTCCCATTATTTTGTGTGGGCTCTAAACCTCCCTTTCCATTCACGGTGGGCAAATTTTTCTAAGGTATGCATAATTTTCACCCTGCCCTATGTCTTTGGGAAGGGAATAAGGTTCAGGATTTGGAACAAGAAAAACAGTCTTGGAAATTCTTTTAATGTTTAATTCCTCTCCAGCTGTCAGACCCAGAAATCATCATTATGCTTGGACCCTTTTTCCCCCATCAGTTAAGTCCTGGTCTTATTCCTTCTGACATAAGTATATGTCACTCACCCAAAATCTGAAATCATACCTCTGGAAGTGAGTCTTTCAGCCCCTTAACAAACAGGAAAATGTTGGGTAGAAGCAAAATTGTAGAGAATGAGTGTATTTGCTGAAGGTTCAATCTAGAAACGGACCAGAGGAACACCCTCCTTCAGGTCAACAGAAACAAAGTAGTGTCATGAGCACTGAAACTAATGAAGCCAACCTTCCCATTGGCTCGGGTCTGGTGGTTGAATGAAAGTTCCCATTTAAATTTTCCTAGGGTTGCTAGACTTTCAAATTTGCTGTCTCTTGCAGATTCTGTGGGTTAAACTGAGGGTAAGTTCATATTATAGCCTTTACCTCAGTCATGATACAGATCGAGGCTTTCTCCTCTGTCTGAATGCATATTTTCATTGATTCTGTAAGACATCAGCTGTCTCCAGGTAAGCTTGGAGCTGATAAAAAGGTTTGGGATTGCAAGGAGAGCAGGCAGGCAGAAGGAGAATGATTTCATAAATCATTATTTCCATGGGAATAAATGTGACTAAAATTACTATACAGTGCAAGCGCAGATGGTTTTTACAGTACCAGCAGTGCGTGCACATGTGTGTATGCAGATAGACATACAGTGTCAGTTAGCGTCAAGAAGCTGTGTGACTAAATGTCCTTTTTAGTTTTGAAATATTCTTTCTATATATGTACATATGCGTATATACACATACATATAAATGACACCTTCCTGTCTGTCTCTATGCATATATATGTGTTTTTCTGTCTAAGCATTCTATATATATTTAGACAGAGTATATAGCATTGTTGAATAGGCTGGTATATGATCATTTGTCTTACAGAACTTCAGACATACACTTATTCTTTTCAGATTTACCAAATCAAACAAATAGGTTGCATATTAGGACTCCTCAATTCAGCCACGGAAAAGAGGCGGGGTGTGTGTGTGTTAGTGTATGTGAGTGTGTGTGTATGATAGGCGAGGTACAGCCATACAAAGGTTGCGCTTACTTAGGTGAGAGACAGCTACATAATATAAAAGCACTAAGGCCACCCCAAATAAGCACCTATTGCCACCACGACTGCCACAACCCAAGCGTCTGTGTGCTAGTGGATGGTCCCAAGTCACCTGTTCATTCTCCATCTTTCTGCGAGTAATTTTACTGTTAGCAAACACGAAAATTCATGTCACAGGAATAATCTGCGAGTGGTTGAGGGTGGTATTTCCATGTGTGACTGTAGCTGGGATCTGTACAAATAAAAACGTGCCTAGTAATAAACTGTGAGTTCCCAGACTGCAAAATACTTATAATTGGATCTGCACTCAACTGCTGTTTTGCTTGGGTGAGCTGCAGTGAAGGAGTGTGGAGCATTACCAGTTAACTAATGGCACGTTAGTAGAAAGCATGGAATAGACTCAACACCGTCACTGCTATGGGTGTACAATCACACAGAAGTTGCCATCAAACAGTAACAATTTTTGGTAATTGCCAAGCACGGTGAGAGGCAGCAATCCTCTATATTCCATTACCCATTCTCCCAGACATCCACTTTTGCTGAGGAAGGGATTTTAGAAACAGAACCTATATTTAAGGTCAATTGAAGTCTGAAGAGATTCCAATTTTCTTTTAAGTTGCCATTATTCAGCGTAATGCACTGCTGCGAGCATCTGGAAAAAGCAAGGCAGGGGGGCGAGCTGCTCTTGTGCTGGGAGCACGAGCAGGCGTCTGAAAGCAGAGCAGCTGCTTTTTGGTTGGGGCAAGGCAGGCCCAAACCGGGGACCTGAAATGAAAGCAAACTGCTGTTTGTGAGAGAGCGTGTGCCAGACTGCGAGCCACTTTCCGCATGACGCTTTGTTGGCATCGGCTGGGCTAAAGAGGTTATTTATGGCAGGCCGCGGGATTTCAAATGGAAAAGAGAAACTGCTTTAGCAAAGGGTGCTGAGGTGTCTCAGGCTGAAGGGCATGCTCTTCAGGCTGGCAGGGTAGGTCCTGAGAGAGATCTTCCCCTCCTGCATCCCTGGCTGCTGCCTCCACTGAGGAGAAAGCCACGCGTGTGCTATAGCCGGGCCTGAAGAAGAGGGCTGACTCCCTCACGCTTGTCTTGTTTTTCTGTATGTAGCATGAAGTAAATAAAACACGGCAGCCTGGGTTTTAATAACAAATGCTCATCATTCCTGGGAGATGGGCACAGTTAAACGCAAGCAGAAGGAGTCCACTGTGGGTTGCGCAGCAGTGTTAGCTGGTGCCTAAACAGGTTGCAGGGTTTGTCGCTCTATTTTGGTATCATTTTTTTGCTGGCAAACTTTCAAAAGCCTTGGTGCCTTTATGCCAAATCTTTGTATTTCATTCTCAGAATCAGATTAATCTGTCAGTTGGACTTTTCTTTGACCTTGCCAGAACCTCAGTTCTTGAAATATCTAAAGAGGATAGAGAAAGGAGGATTTCCAAAGATAGGTCTGGGGACTCATCAACCAGGCCAGGGCACGGTATGCAGCGGTGGGGCGACCACTGACACCCCAAACCACTCTACCTGGGACCCAGTGCCCTGAGACGCAGGCTGTGAGCTACAGCAGCAAGGAAGGAGCAGCGGCTTGCTTTCTCCCACCCCTCCTTCTCCAACCCTTTGCACGGGCTGGCAGCCCCTGCTGAGCTGCTGGGGGATTGCTGGGGGAGCACGGCGGCTGCTGTGCCCGAGCCTGCCTTCCCCGCACTTCAGTCACAGCCCTAATTCACTTCCAGGATGAATTAAGATAAACTGAATTAGGGGCTCTCTATTTCTGAATGAGAGTGTTTAATCTGCCACTGATTATGTGTCAGCACCTAATCCACTTCCTAAGATAAATCACTTTAATTCTCCTGAATGTCCCCGTATCAACAAGCCCTGAACACGACTGAGATGAAACGTATCTTCCATGCCTAAGGTGGCTGGAGAGATACGAAGTTTAAGGACGTTTGGAGCACCTGATGACCCGAGGCAGATATGAGGCATGGCAGTAACCTACTTCCTGAAAACCCTGTGAAGACTTCCCTGTGAAAACCCCTGTGTCCGTGTCAGCGGAGGCGTTTGGTGGCTTCAGCAGGGGAGCGAGAGCCAGAAGCCCGCGGGTGCTGGCGCTGGCTTGTGCTCAGCTCCCTCACTTCGCACGCCTGGAGCACGTTCCTCCAGCTGAAGACAACGCCATGAACAAAACCACATTCTTCTGCCCACATTGTTTCCAGCTGCAGTAAGTTTTAAGCAAAATCAGATATTGTTTAATGAGGAAAGTTTACTTTTTTTGCTTGTTTTTGCAGGTTTCAGTTTCTAAACAGTACTTAAACCTCTGGATTAGAATATTTTACAACTACGACATGGCAGGCTGTCAGCACAGCAAGTAGCGCTTTGATGAATCCCAGTAGAGACATAGTGACCTGGAAGCATAAAAAAGACCTCAAATTCAGTTCTGAAAGAACCGTGCAGATTTGACTAAAATATAGATGTATATTGATACTAATGTAAATCTGACAATCTTATATTTGGTTTTTTTGAGATAAAATGACACTGAGAATACAGTGTTTATTACTGCCATGATGCTATTTATAAGGGTCAAACCCAGACAATTCAGACAGAAGAAAGTACTGCAGAGTGTTAAAGGGTCGTAAAAAAAAAAGACAGTTTTGCTGTTGGAAACTGTACGTCTAGAACATCACAGCAGGGGACCTGTGTCATATTTTAAGTATTTTTAAATTAAATGTTTGTTTGAGAGTGCTGTTTGAATGCCACCCCCTGAAAAGTCAGTAACTGCTCATCACAGGACAGAACAGGGAAGCGTTTGGCAACCATCTTCGTAGCCCCCAGTAAGTATGTGTTGCAAGCCTCTGTGTGATGCACAGAGGGTAAGAGTGGTTGCAAATATGAAGAGGTGCAGTTCTTTGAGAAACAGTAAATTTTCACTCAGAAAATCATGGAATTTGTGGAAGACAACCAAAGTATTCATGAATTTCAGCCAAATTTGTCAAATCAAAGATTTTAAAATACTTTGTGTTCATGGTTTTGAAGTTGAATGTTTTGTTTGGGGAAACCCTCAAAATATTATTATTATTATTATTGTTGTTATTATTATTATAATTATTGGGCAACATCATCTGAGATGGAAATGAGCCATTTTATTTCAAATAAAACAAAATATTTCAGCAAAATTTATTTTGAGTGGGCGGTTATTTGTTTCACAAACCCCCTAATTTTTCTGGTTCACTTTTACCTGTGCTGTTTTTCATTTTCCCCCACCCCAAATTGCACACCACACTGAAAATCCAAGTATCACAAGCCCTAGATGCAACTTTCTTTCAGCTCTGTGTTTCTCCCACACAGTCCTCCTGGGCTGGAAGAACGTGTCCATGACACGTCAGGTACGCCCTGCTTTCCAGTCATGGCAAACCCCACAAGCAGGACTCACCTCTGATGAGTGGGTTTGATAAGACGCCCTCTCTGCTGGTGCCTGGGTTTTTTGGAAAGAGCTGGTGGTTTTCATACAGAAGATCCCAGGTTCGCTTCCTCTGCCAGATGTCAGCCGAGAGGCTGTTGTCACCTGTTGATGTGAAAGCTCACTTACTGAGATTCACGTCATCTGGTCCAGACCCATCAATATATTGCAGCCAGTGGCTTTTATGTGAGCAGGGTGAACAGGTCAGAAATCACCTAAAGGAGATCTGCATTGTAAGCAGTAGGGGGTAAACATTCCTCTCTGTAGAGTAATGGAAGACAAGACTGGATAACGAGTAATTTTCAATCTCAGCAGATGGCTTTTGCACTTTCTTTTTGCTCTCTGCTATACACAAAATAAACTTCTCTAACTCATTCATAAAAACATCACTTCGTCCTCTGCAAATCTCACTTCAGTTGTGAAGTGCAGAGTCAACTGTTCTGAGTAAATATTTATTATATGCTAATAACATGATTCAGTATTTCCTAATTGTATCTTCTAAAGAATAAAAATAAAAAAAAACTGTGTTACTTGTGCCCAGAACACAAGTGTCTTATCATTTCTAATCCTTCTCTTCATTTCTCCATTCCTTCCTTACGGGCTTTATTCTGGCACTTGATGATATGCCTTACATCTGATTTAAATGTATTTGATTTAGAGACTTCTTCCCCGTGTGCTTGTATGACAGCATGATTCTTGTCTAGCTATAGTATTAATAACAATTACACAATATTTTCTTCTCATCACAGCAGGGATGATAAGATCCTGTGGTTTTTATCCTGCTCCCAACTGAATTCTGTGGGAAATCACCCTTGTCGATGGCAGGAGCAAGCTTGAGTCCATTACAATTGCAAGGCATCAGTATCACCTTTCAAGGTGTATATCAAGGGGCTCAGAAGTCCTGCTAGCTCAGGGCAGAGCTCAGCTGCCTGGATGAATTTGCAGGGATGTCTTGTGATTTGTGCTGCTCCGATCACAGCTGGAGACCAGAAGCCGAGCTAGAGGGATGGCTGGTTACTTGCTCCAATGTGGCAATGCTTCTGGTTGCACTAGGTCAGGCAGTGGCTCTTAAATGTTTGCCTGAAGTGCCTGAAAGTCAATAGCTGAGATGTCTATTGACAGCAAGGCGCTTCCAATCCAAGACACCAATTTGCAATATGAGATACAGTTAATACCAGCTTGAACCAGCTGGTGTTCATCTGCTTGCCCATAGCCCTGAATTATTTATCTATTACCCATTGCACAGCATTTTATTGCTGCAGCTTACTCTTTTGTGCCTTGAACTTATTCTCAAAAAAATAGTACCGATCCACAGAAAAATCTCCCATGTCAGTATCTTGCGACTAGAAATCCCTTGTTTCACTGCAGTGGTTTTGAACAACATGAGAAGAAAGGACAATTTCTGAGATAGATGTTGTTCCATCAAGATACGCTTTTGTGCCTTCTGCACTCATCCAGCCTTTTTATTTTCCCCCTGTCCTCTCTCACAAATAACAAGTGATGCACCATAGACAAGTCTGGCAAGTCATCAAGATGCAAAGGTTGGACCGTACATTAAGAGAAGAATTCTTTAATGCTTCAGTCATTATTCCCAGAACACCATCGTTTTGGTTTATGGACCTGCAATATAATCTGCCTGATAATTTATATATTATTTAACCTACCACAGTCTCAGATTATTGTTTTTATCACCCTGGAATAACTGGTGTGTACTGGTTTCGGCTGGGATAGAGTTAATTTTCTTCCTAGTAGCTGGTACAGTGCTGTGTTTTGGATTTAGGATGAGAATAATGTTGATAACACGCTGATGTTTTAGTTGTTGCTGAGCAGTGCTTACACTAAGCCTAGGGCTTTTCAGCTTCTCATACTGCCCTGCCAGCAAGAAGGCTGGAGGGGCACAAGAAGTTTGGAGGGGACACAGCCAGGACAGCTGACCCAGACTGGCCAAAGGGATGTTCCATACCATATGACGTCATGCTGAACAATAAAACTGGGGGGAGTTGGCCGGGGGGCAGCAGCCCACTGCTTGGGGACTGGCTGGGCATTGGTGAGCACTGGGGTGGTGAGCAATTGCATTGTGCATCACTTGTTTTGTATGTACTTTTATCATTATTATTATTTTCCCTTCCTTTCCTGTCCTATTAAACTGTCTTTATCTCAACCCATGAGTTTTACCTTTTTTCCAATTCTCTCCCCCATCCCACTGGGTGGGGGAGTGAGCGAACGGCTGTGTGGTGTTTTGCTGCCTGCCAGGTTAAACCACAACACTGGTGAAAAGTAACAGTTACTTTACTATAAGCTTCCAATGGAAGTGTATTTCCCTGTGCTGAAGGCAAGGTGCCATATCTAAGGGAATTCCACACACAAGTAATTTCTGTGTATCCTTTTGGTTATGCTTCAAATGTTGTTACCATTATTTATTTATTGAGCATTGCCAATGAGCTCAGTTTTGTACACTGTGTAGGAAAAGCATGCAGAGCCTGACTTTCAGCCAAGTTAAACTGGCGTGTTGTGCTCTGGTGAGTCTGGCTTTCACTCCCTTATCTTCAGGGCTTACCACCAAAGATTTTCACATGGATGCATTAGGTACCAAGCTCTTCTTCGTTTCATTTGCTAGCTGTACATTCAAACACCTTTGGGGATCTGGCCTTACTGAGAAACTGGGACTTAAATCAGCTGCAGTGGGAATTCCAGTACCTTATTCCTAAATCACACCGGTCTGCTTTTCCTTTTATTTTCGCTCTCTTATTTCTTTTATCCCCCTTCTTGCATGCTGAAAAAGTTCTGTAACTTACCAGAAGCAAATGGCACAAGGCTTCTCTTATTCCTTTGAACACAAAAGCAAAATTCTCCTGGACGTGAATAGCACACAATCAGAGCACTTGGTGATGTGAGGTGTTGCACAAGCAAAAAATTAACCTGCATTACCTTCTTTCCTGCTTGGACCCCTAAATGTTGCTCACCAAGGGGCTACAGAAGGTCCCACTTGTCTGGGGGAAGATTATTTCCTTGTGGGCTCTGCAGGGAGCAGCCACAAGGCTATATTCCTGGGCATTTGGCAAACTCTGGGCAGAGATGTGCTGGGGTATCATGAGTTGTGGAGAAGGGCTACATAAGGAAAGGAAGGGCAGCTCTCTCCACTGCCATTTCTAGACAGGACCATTGCTCCTGGGAAAGCCCCGGGAACACCCCCCTTTGGACTCCAGCAGAATTTCTGCATTACTCAGAGCGTTCTGGAGCAGCACGGGATGGGATAATGTACAGGTGGCTAAAGGCTGCCATGCCCCGATCATGGAGGTTGTGAGCTCCCTGCTGTGCCTCTTACAGCTACTTTACTATGCAAGGATGTGCTTACAGCTCGCTTGGGCCTCGTGTAGCTGTTGCAGCACAGAGCAGAGCCACAGCTAAGCCCCCATGTATTCTATTAAGATCCTGGACAGACTTTGCAGTCCATATTAAACTCTGCATAGCTATAGTCCTACTGTTTTTAATACTAAGCTAACGTAAAACTAGGCGTTCTATCAGCTGCAACTGGTACTCTGGCTTGTAGTTACCCATATCTGGAGGGGTGGAGTACAGAAACTTGCCCCAGCTGCAGGGGATATGAGCCAAAACTGGGAGCTGATGGGAAATGTGAAAAATGTGAAGGCTTCTGTGAGGACAATAGCCAAAAGCAATAAACATATAAGTAAATAAATCAGTAAATGGCTGAGGAAACATGTCCCTGGGTGTAGTAAGAAAAGTAAGTGGAAGAAAGGATAGAATTAGAGAAAAGGACTGGAAGAGAAGGAAAGGAGAAGAGATGGAAAAAAAAGAAAAATAATTTTACTGGGTGTTCATTTTTCTTAGGGGGAATTGGGAGAGGGAATTGGGGAATGGGAAGAAAGAAAATAGAAAAATTAAGAGCTGTGAAAGGAAGAAGAAAAAGGAAGATGCTGAAGGATGTAAAAAATGTTAAAAATAACATGTTGAAGTTATGGGATGGGAAAACATAGGCTGTGAATGGAATTAAAAAGCAAGTAGAACCAGACTTTACTGTCCTTACGCACAACATCCTGCTATTCAGTGTGAGTAAGCCAGTGAACCCAGGGGGATGCTCTGCAGAGCGAAGGGCTTGTCTGCATGAGAGAAGGGATCAGAATCTGGCAGGAGGGTGACGTAGATGGAGAATTGGATGGCTGAGAAAGTGCAAGAGAAAAAAGAAAAATCAATGTTACTGTGGAAAGGCTGATGCCAGAATGTTGTGGAAACAAATTTTGATTTTTCACTTTCTGCAATGCATGACTGCTGAGAGGCAGGAGAAGAACTGGGCAGGTCTGGCAGTGGCTGAATGGTGTGCACACGAGCCCCTGCATTTTGGGTGCAAGTGTGAATCTCCCTCTTCAGAAGTTTTCCTGAGCTCTTCTGTGGTTGCTAGGACTCACCTGAGTGCATCCATGCAGTGACTTTTCTTGGTGCACACTGATGTATCAGAAGCCCAACAGCTTGTTATGAGCAACTTAGAGTTCCACCAGGAGCCTTCCTTTATTCTGACTTAAAATATTTTTTGAATGAAAAAAGTCTTCTGCAAATACAGGCAATTGCACTTTTTTAATACTTTCCAAGAAAAGAATTACTTGCATGAAAGCTTCTACATTTTGCTTCACTACCCCCTCACACAGGTTTGGTTGTCTGTTGGAGCAGGGGGAGGATATTCTCCAACCATAATGAAAGCACTGAAGGGTGATGCAAGGGAGATCTCCAGTCTGTTTACCTGCACGGGTCTCAATCTTGAGGCTGCCATTCAGCTTTATTCTCTGTGCTAATTGCATTGCTGGGGTTTTCGGGCTGTGAACAAAATAATCCGTAAGAGCCACTGTGCAGCAGGGCAAATCAGACTGCGTGGTGCTCCATCCTCCTCCAACTAAACTGTTTCTTATAATTTGAAGTTCTCTCACACACATTGATAGTGCACCACAGTCTGCAACACACAACAGAGCAGAGACCCGGACAAGCATACTACTCCCCACCACTAAGGGAGCAAGTGAGGTGATGGCGGTATCTTCGTTTTCTTGCTGCACAGGCACTCCCTTGTGCTCTATTACAAACCTGCAAGGAGGAAAGAGTCTGGTCCTTTCCTTCAGGTCCCTGGGTCATAAAGCTATTGCAGGTCTGCAGTGCAGTGGGAGAGGGGGGATTTGCAAGGGGTGCTGGGCTTTCAGGCTCTGGCAGAGACCTTTGTTTTACGGGACTCCTTGTGAAGCAGCATGCAGGGGGTAAAACTAGAACAATGCTGTGGATTCCTCATTTTCTGGGCCCTGGCGGGCAGGGATGTAGGACTCACAGCAGTTCGGGGCTCGCACGGCACCTGCACAGCAGCACACAGGTCAGGTTGGGGGGCTGCAGCATCCCACAGCTCAGGCTTTGCCTTCAGCAGGGTTGACCCTGGGGTAGAGATTGGAGCCTGAGGGTCTTCATGGACAGCTGAACCCTGAATAAACCTTCTCTGCTTTCAACCACAGTGAGGACAAAAATTCAGGGTGACCTAGAAAATATTATGAGTGGAGTCCCATATCAGAACAAGATGTAGCAGTGACTGTAAAGGGGGTATGTGCGACCACTCGAGCGTACCCATGCCATGTAGCTGGGAACATATGCAGTGTGCTGGGGAGAGAAGGGGGAATACAACCCTCTCAGGACTCTTGCTACTGGAAAACCTACATGTCCAAGCAGGGAGCCGAGTTAGATGATGAGAATGGTCCCTGCTTGTCCAACAAAAGCATCGGAAAGGAAAGGTGTCTGACCCTGAGTTTGTAATTGCCAAAGTGTTGAAGCGACTGAAAAGCACCTGCAGCTCTGCTTCAAATCTGTGCTGTTGCAAACAAAAAGGAAGTGGATGGAGCTGTTGATAAAATAGGATTGAGAGTGTTGAGAAGCTATATGAAACCACTGATATAATTTTCCTGCTCCAAGTGGGATCAAATATACCTGTAGCACTGCCAGATCTATTCCTAAAATCCTCCGCTAGTGTAGAGTCCCAAGTCTCCCTAAGGATTATTAGCCAGCCTTGGATTTTCCTCCAATATCTAACTGCTATTCTGCAGGATCTAGTGGATTCTTTCCTGAAAACTGGGGAAAGGAATGAGTGATTGTTGTCCTTTCTTGGACAATATTTCAAATACTGGAAAACTATTATCAAATCTCCCTTCAGAGCTCCTAGAGTCACCAACCTAATTATCTGAGCTGTTTCTGATAGGCCACATTCTCTAAATGTCTTATATTCTTGTTGCTCTTTTAAAAAGCCACCCAGAACTAGATCCAATACGCCAGCTGGGTCTTCACCAGTGCCTTGCAGAGCTGAATAATTCCCTGTTGCTGTAATAATACATCTCAGTATGAGATTTGCCTTTCAGGAGATTTACCTGCTTTCCTCATATTTGCTTTGAGTTGTACTGTAGCTCTCACATCCTTTTTTTTCAGTCCTTCCACCTCTTCTGTGATTCCTCATTTTGTATTTGTGCATTTGATCTTTCATTTCTTCATGCAGTGCTTTGTACGCATTGTTACTAAATTCTATCTTGATAGTTTTAGACTATTTCTCCAACATACTGAGATAATTTTGAATTCTGATCCCATCCTCTGAAGTGCGTCCATCCACTCCCACCTTGGTGTCATCCAAAAATTTTATAAGTGCACTCTCCACTCCATCATCTCTGAGGATGGCAAGAAGATACTGAGCTAGGTAATAAAACATTCTTTTTAAACTTTGCAAAGATAAATAGTGAGTTAAGCTCTGATAAAGAACACTTCAGGATGAAAAAGGTATGACTATATCTTAGCTCTAGGAGTTCTAATCCTGGTTTGTGTGAATAGTTTGCATGTGCTACATACTTGAGTAAAGATCGGAAAAACGCAATCCTAATTTTTGTGAGGGGCTTTCTTCCTCTACCAGCCTAACTGCAAATACAAAAGGACGCTGGTAAACTGAAGTATAAAAAGAGCCACATTGTATAGCACAAGATAGTACCAGGACGAAGTTTAGTATTCAGGGAATGTACGGCACTAAAATACTTGTCAGTGTTGCAGTATTTTGACATATAAGTGGGACACATCTGAAGCCTTATCTTTGCCCTCCATTGCCTAGTGCTAAGAATTGGCACAGTGACAGAATTCATCTTGCTCAGGAGTCAAGATGTTACAAGAGCCATCTCTAGCAAAAAAAATAAAATGAAAAAAAGAAATGGCAACACCTATAGAAGTCTTACAGCCCTGGGTTGGCAGTTGCAGCATCTATACTCTTGACAAGCCTGGGAGGTTTTGTCTGAACTCAGAAATGCACAATTTGCGAACTTGCTCTCTGAGGAAATGTCAAGAAGCATTGACGAAGAGGATACTTTCCTTAGCCTTTGGGATGTTGCCAGTTCTCCCAAATTGCTGTCAATTTTCCACTGCTTGTATGATTTTCCCATCTGTGTAATCAATTGACAAAATATATCTTTTTGCTTCCAGAAGGTATTCATCCTCCCTTCACTTGAAGCTGTTTTTTTCTATGTAGGGTTGTTTTCATGCCTGGAGATCTAACTGGAACAATGAGCTGAAAATACAGTAAATTCCAATTGTATCTGTTCTTTTTGTTTGGTCGGTTTTAGCGAATTTAGTGGTTCTGAATGGTGCCAGATCAACAGCCTCTGTACTGATGTTCCCTTTCTTTTCCATAGAGCAGGTACAGGATCAGTGCTGGCTTTATCAAGGCTTCCTTACTGGGGTGTATCTCAGCCCAGTAGGACTGAGAGCAGCGTACTCGCTCGGTTGTGGTCCCTGCAACAACCAGGTACCTATTGCAAGTGCAAACGTTGATCATAACCTGTGCTGTGGACTCTGATCCACTATGAGTGGCCTGAGATCAGGCCATTTCACAGACAGCTATTGAACGGCTTTGGAGGACTGAGCAGCCCGGCCAGTTCCCTCTGGCAGAGACTGGGAGCTCTGTGTGCTGTTACCAGCTGCCTGAGGCTGCCAGCTCTCCCAGCAGACACATGGAGAGCCTGCTTGTGGCAGGACCAGTCTGAATGCTTCTGGGCTTTTCTCAGGGAAGCAGAGGAAAATCTTGGCAGGGAGATTTACATGGGAAGGGGGTAACTGGTTACACACTGAAAAGAGGCCTTGGCTCAGCTGATTTATTTATTCAAACTTTTCTCAGCTCTAGGTAATGTCACTCCCCATGGGACGTGCAGAATAAAAGCACAGCTCTGGCAGGGTTTCCTACATTGAAGAGGTTCCTCTCTGAAGACTTCATTCTTCTTGGAAGGAGAAACTTCTCCACCTGGTAAATTGCAAATGCAGACCTCTGTTGTGTTTGTAGGTGAGAGCCCTTTGGTTCTGCATTTCTTGAGATGTCAGAAGCACATTGACTCCTCTCAGACACATATCAGCTACTGCCTCAAGTTCCCACCAGGACCCTGCTTCCTTGGCTGGGGGGATGGGGTGTGGGAGCCCTGTCAGGACCTCTTCTGGCTCTGGGAGGCCCTTTATTTCAAGTCTTTTCTCCTGTGCAGCAGCACAGTACAATTTTTCAAGAACTAGAAGAATGGCACGTGCAGACTGACCCTGACGAGCGCTCGAGATCTGAATCTCTTCAGGTCCTTCAAACGCAAACTCCCCATCTTTCCTCTCTTCATGAGCGATGATATGAGTTCATGGCTGATCAAATGCAGCAGCTGAAGTACCAGTGGGAGCCTGAACTAATTTGGTGTCCCATCAAATGCTTTGATATAGCTATACAACAGCTCAATGTTTTAGTGAGTAGAGGGAAAAAACAGCTCTCCTGGGTGTATTGGGCCTGCTGATGTTTTTTTGGCTTTTAGAACAGAAAATCTAACTAAAATAATAATCTTATGAACTGCCTCTTTTTTCCTGTTTATTATTGTTACTCAAGCACATGGTATGCCTGAAGGTAACCTAGCCAAGAAAGCAGCGTAGACAGCAAGCAAACACTATGGAGAGCCAGCACAGAGCATCATGATCTAACCCAGGGAAACTCCAGCTGCTGGGTTAATTATTGTTATTTAGTCACATGCCAGAAAACATGTGATTAATTGCAGCAAGAAAATGCACTGCCCTTCATCGAATTTAAAAGAAGTCTGCCTGCCAGGAAGAAAGACAAAATCTGTGAAGCTGATAAACTAAAACAGAAGCAGGCAAGAGAAAGATAAAAGCTAACAGTGGTCCTGCAGCAGGTGAGGCTTCCCATTGCACCCAGCCTCTAGCAGGGTCCCATCAGAAAGCAGGGAAAACCATGACATCCAAGCACAGAGGATGTTGCTTTTTGTTCTGGCTGAAATCCTATAGCACTGGCTTGACAGAGCCCTGGGGAAGTGTGAGAGCACAGGGAGATATTTCTGAAGTACAAGGTTTCTCTGCAGTGCGTCGGTGTGTGCCTGGCTAACGTGCAGTGACACGGCCCTCTCCCTGATGGGATCCTTGCCTTCAGGTGCGATGGTGTCTGCAGCGTCGAGCTGCCATCCGCCTTGCACTCTCGTCAGCAAGAGCTCTGGGTCTCAACTGCTCCAGGGCACGTAGCATGCAGGATCCTGAAAGGGCAGATGACTCAGACAAATAATGGTTTAGGTGAGGCACTGCTAGGCTTGGCAGGGGCTGTACTGGTTAAAGGCAGGATTTCTGCTGGTGGACTGCTCGGATTTCTGCTGGTGCTCCACATGGTGTACGACCGCCAAGGTCAATATTGTGTATGCGCATTTGTCTCGCCACTGTCACGCTGTACCTCTGCGGGTACATCTGTGTCCCTAGGCGAGTATTTAGTGACCTCTTCTGTAACAAGGACACACGCAGAATATCTGGTAAATGTTTTATACTGTGCAGTACAGCCAAGGATGTTTGTTCCTGGGACATCCATCCAGAGGGGATGACTCAGACAGTACAAAAGAAAAATAAGTATACAGTAGAAGTGCTGCTTTCAAAGATGTGATACCAGAAATAGTGTTTTTCTTGTTCAGCATCACGGAGTTTTCTATTCCCAGCATCACAGCAGGAAGCATTTCCTAAAATGTGGGGTTTTTCCCTCCTTAACAAGTGACATGTGAGAAGCTACAGCGCAAAGGCATGTCCCTCATGCTGTGCTCCCTGACACAATCAGTATATGCCTGTACATAACCAAGCAGAGAGCAGGTCCTCTCTTTTCTGATTCTCCCCTCCTCTCTCTTCTTCTTCCCATGCCTTCCTTACCATTGCTTCCCCTGCCATCCCCACTCCCTGCACACAAGCCTTTGGGGCTGACAGTGGCCCCTCAAGCATTTCCATGCACAAGGTCTCCCGTGGTGATAGTTTTCAGGATTGTTCTATGCGAAGTATACGTAGAAATGCAGTACTCCTGTGCAAACACCCTTTTTTTCTCCACTGTATATTACCACTTTTCAGTGAGAGAAGGAGCTGTATGGGAAACCTGATTCTTTTTCTCACTTACATCAGTTTTTCCCTGATGTGACGTGGCCTTCTACAGAGTTACTCCCAATTTACACCAGTGCATGTGAGATGACAATCGGACAAAGTATCTCTCTCTCGGCCTTATGGAAGGAGTGACCTTGCTGGGGAATTCCTGAGGCCAAAAATGTTATTTCAATAGGGAAGGCCTCATTTACACCTGTATGTGCTGGAAGAATCTAATTTACAAGTAAAATTAAAATCATTATTTGACCATCTCTCCAAGAGGTGCACGTGTCTCTCAGTTCAGAAATAGTTTTGAAAGCTAGAGAAAACAGTGAGCGATACTCCAGTAGAATGAGAAAGGAAAAAAGATCTTAACCTCAGTTCACAAACCCACAGACCTTCAGCTTACAGAAACAAGACAGAAAGTTCTTTTATTTGCCATTTGACTTCTTGGAAGAAAACACTTGCTCCTCTACCTGAAACTCCTGAAAGAACAAAGGGGGTGGAAAATACATGGTCTCTGCAGGGCAACCCCAGTTTCTCTTTCAAATTATTTTGTTTGTGTGATAGGCGCTGGGGCCACGTTCATTGTGGTTCAGTCGTGTTACACAGAGGGTGGATCTGGCTATTTCTGTTGGAAGAGGAACAGTGTAAAACTAATTTCTCCAGGTTTTCTGGTTTTGGCCCTGTTTTCAGAAACAATGTCTTTCATGATTTCAACAGATGATGATAAAGGTTTGAAGCCAAAAGGGTCATGAAGGCTACAAATGGGGTCAATTTCCATCCCCTGTGGTAAGTGAGCCTATTTACTGTCTGTTCCAAAGTACTGAAAGATTAAATTTGGGAGAAATCAATATATGACTTCTGGAGGGTATGTGAACTGAAATAGCTGTGAGCATCTCTTTTCCCTCTTACATGAAATATGCTCTTGAGTGTGATACAGAAGACCTGTGTAAAAACACCAAATTTTGCAAACTGGGAAATATGCAAATGAACATGATAAAGTAATGTATTTATTGATGACATATTGTCCTGGTTTTGGCTGGGATAGAGTTGATTTTCTTCCTAGTAGCTGGTACAGTGCTGTGTTTTGGATTTAGGATGAGAATAGCATTGATAACACACTGATGTTTTAGTTGTTGCTAAGTAGTGTGCATACTAAGTCAAGGATTTTTCGGCTTCTCATGCCCAACCAGCAAGAAGGCTGGAGGGGCACAAGAAGTTGGGAAGGGACACAGCCAGGGCAGCTGGCCCAAACTGGCCAAAGGAATATTCCATACCATATGATGTCATGCCCAGTATATAAAGTAGGGGCAGTTGGCCGGGAGGGGTGGATCGCTGCTCGGGAACTAACCGGGCAGCAGTCGGCAAGTGGTGAGCAATTGCACTGTGCATCACTTTTTTTGTATATTCTAATTCTTTTATTATTATTATTGTAATATTTTTTTTTTCCTTCCTTTCTGTCCTATTAAACTGTCTTTATCTCTACCCACGAGTTGTTTGGGGTTTTTTTCCGATTCTCTCCCCCATCCCACTGGGTGGGGGGAGTGAGCGAGCGGCTGCGTTGTTGGTGCTTAGTTGCTGGCTGGGGTTAAACCACGACATATGTGCTGTATGAAAAGACTACTTTTAACTGCACAGTGCAAAATATTCTTGAGCAATATCCGGGAGTACAATCTATAGCGTTGATAAAAATGTATCACTGGGGTTTATTTGTTTAACCACAGTTGTAATGCAAAAAGCAGACACAGTGCTAGGGCAGGTGTGTGGGGAGTGGTGTCCTTCACCTGCCGCAGAGGAGTCTCGGGGGATGTACAGCACTGCTGACTGTCAGACTGTACCGTGTCCAGGAGGAGTTGTGCGAATAGGTTGCTATGGGCAGCATACCACTTTTGAGGCATGGGCTTCACTGTGTGCATCTGAGTGGGAGCCAACAGTATGAACATGGAGAATGATATTTAAAAAAAAAAAGATTAATCAAAGACATTTGAGCTGTATTCAGCCTGTCCACTATGGCACCTCTGGAAGTAACTTGTCATTGTCAGTGATTAGGATTCTTCTCCAGAAAACTGGAGACCTGCTTTCTATGTCTCAGACTGAAATCACTTTCTTTAACTCCTAGTATAAGAGAAGTAGGGAAGAAGTAAGGAGATGCTTTCCACTATCCAGCTGAAACTAAAATACTGTATAGCAAGGAAAGGTTTTCTCTCTCTGCCCCTCTGAATCATATACAGTCGCTGAAGAGAAGCATTTGCAATACCTAGGCTGAGCACTCGCTAAGCATCAGGTTCTCCCTGCCACCTGTATAAGAAGCCAGGGTCTGACATCCTGGGGAGCCGGCGGTCTGAATCACTTGTCTGTCTTTTCAATTCAGACACTGCAGAGAGAGAGCCTGAATATGGCACAGTAACTTTGGAAGGGAAAGGCCTACGTTGCTTCCTCATACTCTCACCTCCCCTCCTACCATGCCTCCTTCAGTCCTCTTTACATTTTTTTCTTTCTTTTTCCCTTATTCTCTCACATTCCCCGTGGTGAGCTGATGATGGTGCAATTAGCTAGGAAAGACTTTATTTAAAGAGATAAGCAAAACCTGCTTCTGCTAGAACACTTCGACTCAGGGAAACCTTTTTCTTGATCTCCAGGAATCTTATTGCAGGGTAATTTAGCTGCATTTTCTATGCTTTGCAGTAGCAAAGCTGTATCATAGATAGGTAGCCTCAAATTACTTGGCTGTAGCCTTACTGATCTGGATCATGAGTTTGAATAGACAAAGTACTAGTTGAGATTACAGCACCATTGTGTGATGTGTTCACATTTGGTTTTGTTGCTCAAAAAGAGACTTTTGTATTATGCATAAGCACGTAGTGTTTACCCCTAGCCTCAAATGACTTGGAGTACTACAGCTGCACACCACTGCAATGTAGTCTTGCTCGAGAGGAAAGGATGGAATTTCCTGCCCTGCCTCAGACCGTAGATCATTGGTCTTTACCACTTCTGGCAGCTATGAAGAATCCAGCATGACCCTCAGAATTCAGATAAATGCAATGAAGGGGGATACAATTTCCTCAATCAAAGGTGAGGTCATTGTTTCAGCAAGTCTCTCTCCACAGCCGATTCTCTCTTTCATCTATCATCGCTCTCCTATGAGAGATGCTTCTGAGCCGTATCACATTTTGATATCCGATCATCAGCCTACAGAATGCTGCAAGAGGTTTGTTTTGTGCTGCTGAAGTTCAGTCCAACACGCTAAGTGAGTCAGCTCAGGAAGAATAGTTGGCAATGGGACTGCAGTTTGTACTGGCTTCTGCCATCTTTAGCGGGAGGCCTACCAAAGGCTGAGTTGTTCTTTCTTTGTCTTCACCACCCATAGGAAAAGAATCTGTTTCCTCTCTTTGTAGAACTGAACAATTCCAAGGAATGTTGAACCTTAAACTTTATTTAATAGAGTGGAAGGGCTTCCAGATTTGGATCATTTGCCTTGGAAGCACAAGGGCTTAAGCTGATACTGCAAATCTGTGTGAGAAAATGCAGTGTTTATAATATCTGCATTGCATGATGTAATGTGTTGATCAATCTCTAATGGGGAAACAGCATAAAAAAACTGCTATCAGAGGAAATAGCCATTGCTGTATGCTTTAAAAGTAAAGATACTACCTTCTTGATATCAAAGTCTAGGATGAGAGAGCTTTAGTTCTAAAAGGCCTGAATGTATTCGGACCTTGCACGGCAAACCCTGTGGTCAGGCAGGGTGACACACTGTTTTCAAGGTAAAATGTGCATGATACAGTATTTGTTACTCGGGTTTTTAACATCTCGAAAAACATTCTTGGAGGGTAACAAGATTTTCTGGAAGTGAGCCACTTTCGAATGCTATTGCCAGCACGTCTGCCTACTCTGGGTAGCATCAGAAACTGTGCTGAAAAATTAAACAAACATAGTTCTTGGCATCTAAACAGATGGGAAAGGACATGTTGACTCCCAAGTCTTTAGCTGAGGAGGTAGTCTGTTTCTCATTGTTACCACTGTGCAGTGAGGAATTGCAAAACACCCACATAGATTTTCAGACCTGCTAGCTGCACTTAACCTTTAATCCTGCAAGTACTCAGCCATGAGCATATAATTTTAAACGTCTGAGTAGTCGGACTGACTCCAATGGGAATACGCACTGAATGAAGTTAAACATTTGCATAAACGTTTGCAGGATCAGGATCTTTCACTACAAACACAATTCTTGCACTACAAACACAAACTCGGCTCGGGCTGAGTACTCAGCTCAAGCTCTCAAGGCATTAACAGGCCTATATCCTCTACAGATGTATTTAAATTTCACGTTAATGTGTGATTTCTGTGTTATAAAACATCTTACATTAGGCTAATGAGTAACCTTTCTCATGAGAGACGAGGAATGATATGCTTTCTGACATAACTGCACAGGTTTGAAAGAATGTAATCTGAACTGGATCAGCAACATATTAGCTTCTGTGTATCAAAGCGGTTCAGGCATCTTGATCAGATTTTTGGCCTTTTAAAGTTTTTAAAACCTATTTTCTGTGTTTTACACCTGATCTGAAAATCCTTCCTGTCTTTGCAAGGACAAGATTGCTTGCATGAGTAAGGGACTGACTCACTTATTCCTAAAGGTGAGGACTGCTTTCCATTCGCACTGTCGGAGGATTCGTTCACCTCTGACTAGGTGATTTAACTCCAGAAAAGGATGAGCAACTTTTGTGGTCTTTAGTTACAAGAAGATGAACACTAACACTCTGAATTAGACTCTGGTCGCGGTTGTGTCTGGTTTTATACCCGCTCTCAAATAAACTCATTGAAATTCCCTCTGGTTTACACCCTAGCTAACTAGGTCAGAATTTGGCCCATCGAATCCAGGTGTCTGCATTACAGATCTAAAGCGAAGTTTTTACGATTCCTTCTGCAAATTTCACTCCTATTTGTACTCTCACGTGCTTGATCTCTCTTTTGTTAAAAGGCTGTGGTTGATGATACAGAAGCATTTATGTTCTGCGAATCATTCTAGCAATGCTGCTCTTAAAATATGCTAGTATTTTCTTTTGAAATACACTGGAAAAATAATTTAAAAATATCTTACATTTTTCTTGAATTCTTTGCTTTAATCGAAGTGCTTTTTTTTCAGTTTTGCTTTGCTGACTAAACACGTTAGGAGTTTTGAGGCAAAGAGGTATGTGCATGCGAATGCGTTGTAATAGAACAGGCAGCTTTTCCTAGAGTTAAAGCGATGTAACTTTTTCCATTCTAAACCTCTGTGTTTTCTGTGGTCTCTGAAATATAAATGATTCAGGATGAAATCCGTCAGATTGGGACTTTGTCCAAATGTGAATATTTTTGAAAGATTTGAACAAAACTGGTTCAGCCAGTTCAGAATATCAGGAGAGTGAAAAAACCCCATGCGTTTCTTGAGCTAAATAGGTTCTTACAGCCTTTTTTGAGCATTTCTGTAACTTTATCAGCAGAAGGCTGAAAAATGAACTCTGACATGGAAGTAGCCTTCCTTGAAGTAGACATGTATTTGCTTGTTCGAGAAGAAATTAGTTTTGATTTGACTGAGTTATAAACCTTTGAAAACTGCCATTGAGCATGTGCAGTGGATTATTTCGGTAAGCTTGTGAAGCGTGCAGCTGCAGAAGGATTTTCTGTACATGCATGGCTGGCTAATTTTGCTGGAAAGGGAAAAATCTATCTAAGCACATTGCTAAAATCAGTGAAAATACCTGGGGCTGCAGAGAGACCTTTGAAGACAGTCCCAAGATCTTTTAGACTATGAAAAGGGCAAGACAAGATTCTGTAGGCTTTGCAAGGTGTTTAAAGACCAAGTGGCCTGCAGATTTTGTAAAGTTAAATGGGATTATGGCTCCAGAATTGAGCACTTCACACATGTAAGTATATGATGTTTTCTGTGGGGAAGCACGTCATGCACAGCACCCTCTCCCTCAGCGGATCTGCCCGGTGAAGGAAACCCCCAGCAGCAGGGAAGCCACTTCTTCATCTCGTGTCTAGCTGATTGTAGAGCTTAAGCGGCAGGAGTTTATCAGGATGTTTACAATCTCGGGCTGCTGAGAGTACTCTGAATTATATAGAAAATCTTGTTAAGTAAAATTTAGCCTTTGGGGTGGGTTGTGTGTAGGTGTGGGTGGGTGGGGGTGTGTGTGTGGGGGGTGTGTGTGTCTTCTTAGACATGGGCACAATCAGTGCTTTTGCAGGAGCTGCTCTCACTTGCATCAAACACACTTTGGATAAATCAAAAACTCTTATCCAGAACATCTGCGTGTCTCCTGGCAGCCCACACTCTCCAGTGTACCTCACTTCAATAGATGCCAGTTATTTGATTCCAAAACTTGTATTTTTCACAAATTGGGTGTCTCTCTCCAACTCCCTCCAAAACCAAGAATCATAATGCTGAGTTCATTGAAAGAGTCGTTTGCTCTGAAGAAAGAGATCTCTTTATTTTACACCCCCCGAATGAATACTTACTTGGGATTTCTTCCTTTGTCTTTTCACCCATCCTATCTCTCCATCAGGGTTCTGGCAGGTGGGAAGGTGTCCAGTTATTCACCGAAATCTTTGCATGGCAGACGACTTCAGCCCCGGCAGTGCCAACGCTGACCCAAATCACCTCCCTGACGAGACTGTCAGTGGAGTGACTGTGAGCAGGTGAGCTTTTGATGCCGTTTCTTTTGGCTGCTGGATCTTTTCCTGCTCGTGCAACGGAAAGAATTTCTGCCAGACCCCTGCCACATCCCGGCACGGCTTGGTGAGCAGCCTTCTACAGAGGCTCTGTAGCCACTGGTGCGGCTGGACTGGCAGAGGTCTGACATCAGCATAGACAGAAGGAGGACGGTCAGAATGGGTGGCAGTAAAACAGCCTATTGACAAAATGGGGTGAGATGACAGAGAAAACCTTTAAAAAACAGGAATGTTCTGCTTCGAGCGGATACTGTGGCTCTGAAAGAGAGGTGCTTTTTAATTGTTAGGGAACGTGTCTCTTCCCTTCTTAGTTTTGCGTTCTCATTTCTGGATGTGTCACAGTGGGATGAGATAGCAGCAAATGCCGAACAACAGGAAGCTCAGTGGCGTGGAAAAACAGCAGCATGAGCTGTGCACGCACAAGTCAGTGAACCACAGTGAGAGCTAGCGGCAGCATAGCATCTGTCCTGGGGTGTTTAAGGGCAGAACTGGGTAAGCAGGAAGAAAGGTAATTTTACCAGGCAATGGCCCAATATCAACAGACCAGCCTCTAAGAGTGGAGCCTCACTTGGGTCGGCCTCCTGGGAAGATCCAGGCAGAGTCCCCCAGAGCTCCCTTTAGGCCTGCGTAGGGACGACCATGCTTCCAGACTGGGCACTGCTGTAATGCAGCAACCCCAGAAGTGCAAGGGGAGCAGGCGTGTGACCTCAGTGGGCTGGTGGGGTTGTCAGGACCTTGATGTCTCCCATAAGGCCATGGAAGAATCTCTCAAATAATGTAAGGCAGAGACTTATCAAATGAGATGCAGATACCTGTCGCGCAGAGGACACTGGACATCATCCAACACGGCTTTGCTTTCTTACCTTTGAGGTTTAATGAAGACCTGCCTCACTACCCACCTCAAGTGACTTCAAGGACAACACCTTCATAAAGCATGTTCTCCATTCCCTGCTGTTCAGTGGGAACGGCAGGGAGAGAGACAGAGACACGACTTGTGGTGGCCAGCCTGGAATTTCTGTGGACCTGGGAGTCTCCATATAATCAGCCAACGTGGGTGGGAGTGAGACAGCCCAAAAGAGGAGTGATCGACGCATCAGTGGTGTCCTACGGGGCTCGGAGACTGCACCGAACGAGGGTGCAGCCACCAGCAAACCCCGCGAGCTGGGATCACCCCTCATGTCCGAGGTCCCGCTCCCGGCGCTGCCCGTGCCCCAGCTCCGCAGGCAGCCCGCAGACGGCTCCACGGAGCGCGGCCGCAGACACTTCGCCGCTTTCGGCCCGAGGCAGGCAGGGGGTGGGAGGCGGCGGGCCGGGGCCCGGAGCGTACCGCGCCCGCGAGGTGGCACCCAGAGCGGCTCCGAAGCCACGCCGCGGCGCGGCACCCGCCGGCCGCCGCTCCGGGCGCGGGCCGGCCGCTCTCCCCGCCCGCCCGGGGAAGGCGCTGCCGGGGGGGCGGCCCCGCCGCCTCAGGGAGGGGGAGCGGTTGCCCCCCCGCCGCCCGGCCGTCGGCCGCGAGGCGCGGCGCGCGGCTCCCGCCTCACGGGGCGGCCGCAGCGCGCGCCCCTGGGGCAGGCGCTGGGGAGACCTGCGGCCGCCGGCAGGGAGGGGCCGGAGGGGCCGGCCGCGGGACGGGCGGGCGGGGTCGGGGCGGGGCGGGGCGCGCCGGTGCGCGCCCTGCCGCCGCGGGGGGCGCGCAGCCCTCGGCCCGCGAGGCAGGGGGCGGCGGCCCGGCCGGCGGCCCGGCGTGCTGCAACCATGGCGACGCCGGTAGTCCCGCCCCGCCCCGCCCCGCCCCCGCGGGGCCGAGCGGCGCGGGATTGGTCGGGGGGCGGGCGTTCGCCCTCTGCCCCCTGACCCTGCGCGGCGGCGGCGGCGGCAGGAGCGGAGGCGGCGGCTGCTGCTGGCCGTTTCGTGGTGGCCTGGCGGCGGCGCGGGAGGGAGGATGCGGCGCAGGTCTCGGCTGCTGCTCTGCTTCGCCTTCCTCTGGGTGCTGGGCATCGCCTACTACATGTACTCGGGCGGCAGCGCCGCGCTGGCCGGCGGCGGCGGCGGCGCCGCCGGCGGCGGGAGGAAGGTGAGAGCCCAGCCCGGAGCCCTGCGCGGGGCGGGAGGGGAAGGTGCGCCCGCTCTGTGTCCCGGCGGGGGAGCGGCTCGGGCCGGGCTGGGGGCGGCGCTGCCGGGTCCTCGGGGTGGGGGTAGGGGCGGCGGGGGAATCTCCTCAGCCCCGCGGGGCGGGGGGGGCGCTCGCTTTCAGGCGGGGTGAAACTCCCCCGGGCTTCTCCTTTCCGCCCCCCCCGTCCGTCCGTCCGTCCGTCCTTCTTCCCGTCCGCCCTTCCCCACCCCGTTTCCCGGAGGCAGATGGCTTCTTTGTGGACTTCAGACCGGTTTCAGTCTCGTCACGTCGCTCCCTATCCAACTGCGGCCGGCCACGTCCCGGGCCGGGGGAAGTTGGTGTGGGAGGGGAGAGCGGGGCGGGCGGGGGGGGGAGCCGGGGCTGCGCGCCGGGGCGGGGGGGCCCCGCCTCGGCTCCGCTCCGCTCCCCTCCCGGCAGTGAACGTCTGCCCCTTCCTACCTTCCCACGCCGGCACCGGAGTCGTTTGGGCTCGTGTTCCCACTTAAAGAATACGCGAGGATCCGAGCTGCAAATGCATTTTCCCCTTTCTTTTCCCTCTTGGATGCACAGCGATTTCCTTTCTCCTTAGCGCTACGCCTAAAAGATACCGTTTTCTGTTCGGTTTTGCAATATTTCAGGAAATAGCTGGATTTGTCACATTTCATGTCTGTGGTGTGGAAGGTCTGTCTCTTCCTTTTTTTTACGGCTCAGTTACTAATGTTCAAGAAGTTGTCTGTTGACAGTACAGGAGTAATTTTTCGTTATTCTGTCCATCAACTTATTAAGTAAATTTTTCAATGTGTTGTATCACTGTATTGCTGTTTCATTGATCAGGAAAGTAGCTGGATGTCATAATTCACGTTTGTGTCAATCAAAACAGGTTTTTGTGGCGTGATGTGGCAAGTGGCAGATTTATCCACTAACTCTGTTTAGAAAAATTAATTATGAATAAGTGCTTTTTTTTTTTTGTGGGCTTTTTTCCCCCAAAGACTAGCAAAGCCAAGAGCTTTTAGAAACTGTTGTTGAAGCCTTTATATTTTGGAATAGGAAAGGTGAAAAAGCATCTCATAATTGTGTCATTTTTCAAAAAAACCCAAACAAACCCAGAAATGGGAAGAGGGCAAGTGAGCGAAGTGCACCACAGTTAAGTAGTGTTATTTGCTAATAAATGGCAGTTTCCTGTTAAATGAAAAGTAGTGTTTCTTAGGTCTAGCAACATAAAAAGATTCCTCTTCTTATATGTTGCTTTGATGCATTTCGGTTCATCAGTGCATGTATTCCTGGTAAAAATCTGCTGATGACTGATTCCCATGGCAGGTTGTGGAAGCAAATACTTGCATGATTACTTATGTGAGCAAGGGTCTAGAGAATGAGTTGCTGCTCGTTGATAATTGGCTCTTGGTTCTGATGTGTCCTGTTTTATTTTCTCCCCGTAGCTTAGGAATGTGTTCAACAGCAACTTTTGATGTAATATATTAAAGTAAGTGTTAAGTGTGTATTGCTAAATACAAGCTCTTGGTCCTTCAAAGTAGATACAGTAGCAGAAATAGATCAAGCATGTGATAAAAAAGTAAGGCAGTAGCCTAAAGCCTTTCTTGAAGAACCACCAGAGTGTATTTAGAAAGTAAAAGCAATCTTACGCTGCTGCTGATGTATAATGGGATAAAGAAAAGCTATCAAGGCAAATATATCTGCAGATACGGAAATATGTTTTTAACTCTTATGGTGTGTTTCATTTGGAGTTTCCAGACAGATTTGCAACTCTGTTCAATTCATTTTTACTGCTGGGAAAACTGCAGTGTGGGGATAGTGATTTGCCCAAGGTCACCTAGAAGACTAGATGAGAATAAAATAGAGAAGAAACCAGTTTTTCTGAGTATGAGTCTGGTATTTAATCTACTAGAACCTGCTACTGTTTATTATTGATATTAGCAGGAGTTTTTATTATGGTTTTAAGAGGCCTATGATCCTGCTACTTGCTTTGGTAGTATAATTTGTTATCATTCTGCACAAAATTTAGTAAACCTTACTGGTCTGGGTAATTGGGAGAGTTTAGTAAAGATCATTTAAAGAAAATGAGACATTTCATAGGCCTGAGCTGAAGCTCAGTCCTAGGTTTAAACGTGAAAGTTTAAAGTAAAGCTGTGGTAAGGAAGAAAGTAGGTACTGTGACCACAAGAAACAAGTGGGGAAATTAACAATTATGTGTGGATTGGTGATTTAGGATTCTATTTTCTGTCAGTGAAGCATAAAATTTAATCCTGGGCCTCAGTGTAGGTTAGCAAATGTAAGTAGAGGAAGATGTGCCTAATGTAATAGCTTTTGAATCTCAATAAAAGGCTTATTAACTTAGTGTCAGACCCTGGTGTAAAGCAAAAACACAAACTGTCTTAAACTCACGAACAGAAACCCTGCTGTAGTAAATTTCTTGGTGTGTATGACTTCATGTAGTCCTTATTACTTGCCCACTATTTCAATATAATGGAAACAGAGTTGCTTACAGAAGAACATCACTTTTAATAAATTGAAGTCTCTGCCGTGTTCAGTCTATAAAATTACAAAAGCTGGGAAGGGACAGTTCTTCATTTGTGTAAGTAATTTGCATGTTAATTACAGATCTGGTTATACAAACAGAGTGGTTTTTTTCCATAAGGATGATTTTTTTTCCATATACAGACCTAGTGTGTTATCCAGACATACTGGACTTGTTTGGTACAGCAGCCAGTCCCGTGATGTGATGAACACCACCAATTCCCGTTCTCTTCAGTAGAGTTGAAGGTGTTTGCCCTTTGCCAGGATTGCACATGAGTAAGAGAAAAAAAGTGATCCCCCCCCCCCCCCCCCCCCCTTGCTTATTAGAGTAGTGTCAGAGTTAATGTAAGCTTCTACTTATTTTGTTTCTCCATTTACAACCTTTCTAATGAGATCTATGAAGCTATTTGGATGTTGCAGTGGGCAGTACAGCCTGGCCTAAGTTTTTGGCCCCTGGCAACAGTGGTGGAATCCACAGCCCTGCGTGCAGTGCTCTGGCCTGGTAGGAGCTGAGCAGGCGTGAAAGGGTCTAAAGCACACAAAGTAGAAGCTGTCTCATTAGTAAATGTGTAAATAATAACAACAACAACAACAAAAAAGGTGCAATGCTTCTCATTCTGGACCTAGGCATAAAAACTGTAGTAGAAAGAAATGACGTCTTCCATGTCTGGAATTTAGGGTGGGGACAACCTTCTTTCTTTTTTTTTTTTTTTTTTTCCCCTTGAAAAGAAGAAAAGGGTAAAGTCGAAGCCTTTCATTCAAAATGTGTGGGGTTTTTTTCTTCCCCCTCCAGTGAATCTCCAATTAAAATGATTGTAAGCATGAGAGCGCCATGGGTTCAGTTCAGTCCTTTTCCAGCCAGGTCACTGGGTTGTAGATTGGAAAGAGTGAGTCTGATTCACTTGTTCAAAGTTTAGAGAAACAGTTCCCAAAACAGAGGCTGTGACACAGAAGAAAGCAAGTTGCAAGCCCAACAGTTGTGAGACTGAGAAAAATGTGGGCTACTTTTATGCTCACTTGATGTGTTTTATATTAAAAAGCCTTTGGAGTGGAGACTGGAACTTCCCTTCTTTTCGTGGTTCATGCTCTGTGTTTCAGACTTGCACAAAATGGAGCAGCTTCTGCAAGATGGTTAGAAAGCTAATCATACCCTCCCAAGCCAAAGTCATCCTGATGATGTGATCCCCTCCTAAGACTGGTGTGAATTTGAATTTGTGTATCTGTCACACAGGTTTTGAGTTCTTTAACCACTAAGTTCTTGCACAACAGAGTGACTGGATTGGGGGGGGGCAGAAAATCCAGCCAAAAATCCCAGCTGTTTTCTAAAGAACTTACTCTTCTAGGCATTAAGAAAGTAGCCCCATGTAATTGAGCCCTTCAGGCAGGACAGAGGAATGTCTGCATCTTGTTGAAAGCACCAAATGCTTCACTGCTGCCAAGAGTGAAATCCTCCTAGGCATACCCTGAAGAAGACCTGTAGGCAGAAAGGGGATTTACTGTTGAAAGCTAAGGCATCAAGAGAGGCCTGCTAGGTTAAGCCGCAGCTGAGCCAAGGTTTGGAGCCTTATGGATTTAGGTGCCAGAGAACTGACAAGCTTTTGCTTTTGTTGCTGTGTAGAGAATGTCAGTTGTTTTTAAGTTGGACCTCTGTCAGCTCCCACCCCATCTTTGCTATCTAGAGGAGGAGGCTAAAAGCAATCTTTCAGTAATGAGAGAGAGAGAACTTTTGCCAGTGCTTCTTAAAATTAGAAACATCTTTTTCATCAACTGCCCCCCCCTCAAACCCTCAACCCCCGAAAACCAAACAAAAAACCAAACCCCAACAAAACCAAACCCACAAACCACCTTGAACTAGAAGCTTGTTACTCTCTTGGCTCACCAGATTTACTGGGTGTAATGGAACGAATTGGAGAAATCTAATTTATGGTTAGTTGAGCCACAAGGAGGCAGGCTTCTCCTGCAGAACTGGTTACTACCCTGTACACAGTGCTATTTTTCCTTTCCATATTCTGGTTTTGGGTTGGCTTTTTTTTTATTTTGGAGCAGGCTTTTGATAGGTGGCTGTGCCATGGAGCTAGCTGAGATGAAATAAATTCAAAGGTAAAAGGTGATGCTTTGTCTTGAGTATGTGACTGATTAAAAGTGACTTGATCGCTTTGGGGAAAGCAGGGGAAAAGAAGCAAGCTTTGTAAGTTCTTATTCTACAAGGATAAAACTTTAGAATACCTCCTTTCAGCATACACAAAGCTTTCTTTTCCTCTCTTTCCTCCTTTTTTGGGACCCCTGAACTATTTCAGTTACTGTTAATTGAGGCTCTTATTGCCATTATACATAATGACATACATAGGAGAGCAAGAGTGCTACATATACTACAGATTTAGTGTACCTAAGTTTCTTTTTGAAGGTTTCAGTAGGGGGAAAAAGGAAATGTGTTTTAACTTCAGGTGTATTAACCTGTTTTTGTCAGAGGATGAAACTGCGGAGTGTAACTCCTTTTGACTGTTTCTCTCAAGGTGCGTGAAGGCGATAGAGCTTCTTTTTGGAAGGGGGTTAAAAGTAACCTCTCCAGTTCTGTTGTTTTCTTTCACCTGAGGAAGGCATTGCCTGTTTTAATTGCTAAATACTAAGTTTAGTTTGCCGCATCATTTTTAAATGTAACGTCAGTCCCTTATATGATGTGACATTGGATGTGATTTTTTGATATCTTGATCTTTAGACAAGTGAAGATATCAAAGGTTAAAAAAGTGAAATTATCTTGTGTCCTTTCTGTGGCATTCACTTCCTAGAAGGTGCAAGGAGATAGAAGAGGATGTTCGTCAGTATAACAGGTAACAGTTTCTGCTAATAGATGTTTTTATTCTATACAGTTCTGTAATAAATGGGAAAGAAATTAAATGCCCAGACACTTCAATAATAAAGCTGTCCTCCTCTCACTAGAACGTAAAAATGAGTCTCTGAAGTTTGTCATACACGTATGTTTTCTTAATCTAACATATGTCACTTGACAAAATGACTGTCTTGGGAATTCAGTAATTTTTGTGGATTACTTCATAAAATTTAACTTTGAGTGCGATGAAAAGACAGTCAAATGCAAATTTTGTGCAGTCTGTTTAGGTCTGTGGTCATATTGGGCTCTTCCCTTTATCCCCTCTACTGTTTGAAATGCTTCGGTGGGTTTTTTTCCTGTTGATATGGAGGGGCAATGAGAAATTAATTCTTCGCTAGAAGACTGTGTTGTCCCTCACAACCTGCCAGATTAGAAACTGATGACTCTGGCTTTGGTACAGATGCTATCGCTCTTGGATTACTGATAGCTATTTTGTTTCATAAATGAAGTAGAGCAGGGCTTTAGTGATGGCAGAAGGGGTTGGGGAAACAAGAATGACTTCTTCAGTAGTTTCATACGAAGCAGGGTAGTTAACCAGCTTTTCCCCTAGGTTTTCCGTTTCATGTGGGTATTGTAGTAGTTTGCTGCGCTTCTCTGTGTTATTCCGTTGCTGCTATGGTTTGCTGCTTACTGTGATCTCTGTGTACAAAGTTTGTAAGTTGTAGTGATGTCCTTTGACAGATACAGTTTAAAATTTTAGTGCACTAATGAAGCCTGCCATGTACCTTACCTGTTCTGTCTTGTCAGTCTTCTGTTTTGAGGTGTATTGCAAATTGTATTGCCAGTTGTTCTTTCTGTGTGTTCTAGATCCTTCCAAAAATACAACATGAAAAGTGATATAATAGCACTTTTTTCTAATTTAGAAAAGGCACAATATTACTTCATATGAAGTAAAAGAATATTAAATATCCATCTCAGTGGTGATTACCTAAATGAAGTTGTCATCACTTGGTCTTTAGACCAACCTAGAAAAACAAAATATAAACCATTTAAACACGTGTTAGAGACCTTCAATCTCGGTCTTCAAAATTACATGATAATTCCATGTTTTTTTCCTTAGAAATCCTGATTTTTTTTTTTCCCTCTTTTGTCTTGTCTGTTCTTTTGGTCCTTTTCGATTTACAATGTTATGTGGTATCATCATATAGATGATGGTAGGTCAAATGAGAGATGTGGTATTGTCTGCTGGAAAGCTGCTCACAATGATACTCTACTACAGAACAGAAGAGACACCTTTATATTGGTACTGAGTGTCACAAGACAGTAACCCTTGTTGCATGCCTAGAAACTGTTTAAAAATAATGATTGCAGCAGTCTAGAAAATGTTTTTGGTTGGCTTTTTGGTAACTACATATAATTTATAAATTTAATATACAGTACTTTTGGTTAAGTTAAATCTGTTTGAAAAGAAAGCATTAGGACACAGCTGATCCTGTGAAACTCAGGTGATGACTGTAAGCTGCTCAAATGAAGTTAATGCAAATGATAAATATAAACTTGTGTTTTTGTTTAAGTTGGTTTGGTCCACTTAAATCTTTTCTTAAATAACCTACTCTTGATAGTAGTTTAGCTATAGCGGTACAAATCAATGTATAACCAGGTGTTGTACAAACAGTTTTTCAACTCCCTGGCCATTGATAACTTGTTACAAAATCTGATTTTTATTAGGACTTACTGGAGGAGCTGTGTATTGCTAATATGTTGGCAATGCCATGTGTTGGCAATACATTTGCATTCTAATAATGAATCTGCAGGAAGCAGTGAGACATTTGCATTTTTTTTTTTCAGGAATATGGGGCTGAATGTCATTGCCCGGATATATCAGGATAGTGTGGAAACAGAATATCAGCGTGGGCGTTACAGAAGGAAATACTAAGCAGGTTGTTTTATTGCCATCAAGTAATGCAAAGTGGTGGTATCTTAAGCTATATTAATTTTAAAACCTGGGTGCATTCTTTCATGCTGCTTGTTTTGAAATTAGTAGGTGCTCATCTTCTCTTCTGCTTTTTCCTTTGATGTAAGCTTTCGAAGGAATAAGGGATGGATTGAGGAGGGAAGATTGAAAGAAAAGTTAAATGTCCACATCAAAATGTTCATTTTTTCATTTCGGAATTTAAAGGCATAGCATAAGATAGTCTAGATAACACTAGAAACTGAACCATTTCATGTTCCCTCTGGGTCTGTAAGGGTCTTTCACAGAAAGCTTCATATGGTAGACCTCTCCTGCTAAGTGGAAGTGAAGATACTTAAATGTGTAGTGGTTTGGTTTTTTTTTCTCCATTATTTGGAGAATGAATTATTTTGGAACCTGTATGTACTCGGTATGCATCAGTAACATGCTTACCTGTCATTCTCTAAGTGTTCATTTGCCGAGTAATCTTACCATGAATGAAGCAGTCCTGGACTATTTATTGTGTCCTGTGGCAGTTGTTAATGATCAAGAAAGTGGAAAAAATAAGCATCTGTTTTCTTTTTATAAGCTGTGACTGATACATCCTTTGTTGGAATATAGTGTGTTTTAAACTTCCATTGTGGCTTTAAGATAGACCTTTTGTTGTTTTTTTTTCTTGGTGTGTATCGACTTGCATGTTAAAGTTGTTTTTCTTCTGAGAAAACAAAGTATCTTATTTATATGATAGTCTTTCAGTGTAGCCTGTGCAAATTACTATCAACACTTTTTTTTTTTCCCCAGTTGCCTTCTCATCTGTCTAAACTGTTTATTTTCCCCACTATCCCTTTTTTGTACACTGGTTTTGTTAATTGCCCAGGGTACCTTTATTGTCATTTGAACAAGTTAAAATATGCTAGTTCAAATAGCTCCACCACCTGACAGAGCACATCTGTGTAAAGGGACTATCCAGGCAGATGTTAGTTTTGAGCTCTGCTTATAAAATTCAAATAGGAAAGGAATGAGATAGTAAAAGAACAGAAAGTCTGTATTTTAGAACATTCCATACATCCCTAAAACCTGCTATGTAGTGCACATCAAAGGCAATGATTTGGATTTGTCGTCTTCATAACTATGGTCTCTTATGGAAAAAAAGAGCCTATTTGAAAACATTGCAGGTTCAGTTGTTAAATAACTTTTCTGAAGCTGTGAAATTGTCATAAAACCTGGGCGCTTTTTTAAGGAAAGCAAAGAATAACTAGAGATTCTGCTGAGTTCAGGCATTAGCAAAGTGCAATAGACTGACTGTACGAAGTAACAGATCTCCTTGAAACAAAAAGACTTTAGCCAAGGAAAGATTAGACAAAGAATTGGCACTGAGTTAATGCTATTGTGTACAAATTCTCAAAGAGCTATGACTTGATGAGGAGAAAATGTTTTCTCCTTGTATGAAGTTCCAAATGTTTAGCCACCCTGGAAATAATCAGCACAGCTGAAATTAGTTTTGGTTACTAAAATAAATTTGCTTTAGCTGGCCTGTTGGTTTAAGGATGGTCAATAAATATATGAGTGTATATATGGATATATGCTTTAGTGGGATGAAATGTTAAGGTTTTTAGATAGCTTGGCTTTTCTTTTTCTTGCTTCTCTTAAGTGAAATGGAAAAGTCTGTTCACTCATACACTTAGGTTCTCTTAAGACTTTGGTAAGGAAAAGGAAAATTTCCTTCTCGTTAGTTACTTCATGTGGTAGCAAACTGCTACTGACTAATGGTGGGCCAGCCTATATACTTACAGGTCGTTGTTCAACTATTGGGAAACGTCCCTATCACAAAACCACTATTGTGGTAGGCGGACCTACCAAAAATGTGGGGGTGATTGAATTACAGTATATATCTGCTGGAGCGTTTTGCAAAATTACGGTTGTGTATGTTGTCCAGACAGCGTTATGGGTGGTGGCATGTCTCCTGGTACAGTGGAATGCACCAGTCCTCCTGGTTACCGCAGCAGACCATCTATCAACAGCAACCTTGCTCATTTTCTCCTGCGTTATCTATTTGGAGCAAATAGGGGGTGTTCTTTAGTTCTCTGACTTGTGCTCTCACAACACAATGTGTTGCTTTGCCAGCAGCCACTGACATGAAAATGTGCTGTGTCTTTTAGCCTCAACAAGTGGAGAACCTACTATTCTACCATGTGGAATAGTTATTACCCATGTACACTATGTTAGTGAATACTTTTTAAAGTTTTAATTAAGGAAATGTTCCTTTTCGTTCCACTGACACAGCATCTAGCTTTCTTTCGGTGTTGTCTGTAGGTGCTGATGGTGAACAGTAATTGTAGCAAGTGCCATAAGGACCCCATGAGAGAGCTGGAGCTTGACTCTGTTACTTGGTGCACTTTTAAGAACCATGCTTAATACCTCTTAAACTGATAGAATGTCTATCAAAGACAATGCCCCCACCCCATTTGCTAAGCTGTGTTCTTTCTGTTAATAAGCACAACTTAAGAACTTGCAGGTCTTGATAGTTAAATAAAAAGCCATTTGGAGTCTGAAGAAGTATTTCAGCTAAAAGGAGTGGGCAGTGGCCTAGCAAGCAGCAGCACTTCTTTGCATCCTCAGATTTCATACTTGAAGTTAATGTGCAAAAAGTGAAGGGGGAGAGACTTGGCTTCTTTGTACAGCAAAAAGTGTGCTTGAACATTTTTTGAGGAAACTTTTTTCTTTTATGTTTCTATAAAGAAAAAAAAGTGCAAGTGTTGTTTAGCCTAGTAGATTCTTAGTGAAGATTGAACTGAGGGGAAGATTGTTGATATCACCACTGAGGTATCACAAGAGTTAGAAATATGTTAGGACAAAACTTATGCTTATCAGAGGAGAAAAAATTTTTGAAGGACTTGTCCGCAGTGACTGTCAGGTTTGAGAGACTTGGTAAGGATGCCGTACACCTCGTTAAGGTGCAATTGTTCAATTATTCCCAATACTTTCTGAATATTCTCTAGCAAAAATAAGCAAGAGATTAATCTGGATGTTCACTTTAACCTAAACCTAAAGTACCTGGCTTTATGCACAGCAAAAGCTATTTGCTTAAAAGATCCATTTCAGTTACCTACTGAGATAACTAATGCGGATCATGGTGGTGTTCTAGGAAAAATACTTCTTATATCCTGGGAACAATAGCTAGAAAATCAAGATGATAAAATCAGTCTGCAGTCGTTTAATGTTCTCTCTCATGTGTGCTTGCAGTCCCAAGAGCCAGAAACTTAGATAAAAACTGGTTTTGTACACGTGGATGGTCTTGGAATGTAACTTTTTTTAATTTTTTTTTTATTTTTTTATTTTGTCATTATTGTTCCTTAATGGTTGCAAATGTTTCAAATTTGGCCATGATTGTGATATGCCAAAGTAGTTGTGTGTGTGGTTTTGGGTTTTGGTTTTTTTTTGGGTTTTTTTTTTTGTTTTTTTTTTTTTTTTTTTAAGTTAAGCATGTAGAGAATATTTTTGACAATTTCAAGTAGTACATTTGCTAGGTTGTCTGTGTATAAGTAATCCTTTTCTTGATAAACTTGGCTGTTGTAAACACTGGCTGACAGTATTGGAAAGTCTGTTGAAAAGATACCACCGCTTGTTCAGGACACATTGTAGCACTGTCTGGAGTCCTGGTTCTATTGTGCAAAAGATTGAATGGTCTTAACAGGTTATTTCTACACCATGAACTTAGAAAAGGGCTTCTTCCTAGTAGGATTTAGATATCTATGTGTGAATGTTAGCTGTGGTCTTGCAGTAGAAATTCCTATGTGGTCATCTCTTGGTGTGGCCTTTCACTCAAAACCAAACCTTTTTGTCCACGTGTATCTCAACAAGCTATATTAGATAATTGGCTTTTATGGATTAAAACTCAGTAATTGAATGGACTTTAAGAAATGATAATGTCCCAAGTTATACATCATATGGAAAAGATAGCTCACGCTTTTCAGTCTTCAGCATTGAAGTGTGATGGGACCTCATGCTGCTAAGCTTACTAGAATGTGGGTCTGGATCTGATACAGTGGTCGAGCTATGCAGTGAACCACATCTAGTGTCTCATCTTAGTGTCGTTGGTGTTGACCACTTCTGAAACCTCCAGTTCACGCATGTTCTGTTTTGTTTAGAATTGTGATATTCTGATGTTTATTTCGAAGAGTAGTTACAGCTCAGATGCAGGCAACAGTTTGGAAATATCATGGCATTTGTTTAGATTAACTGTGATTGTGGCTGTCATCTCACGATGTTGTTATCCCAGTTACTGAGGAAAAGTTTCTGGTGACAGATCTGGATAAGTACGCAAGAAAATTGATGTAAAAACTCTTTTTTTTCTACTTGCTGAATGTTATGTATCCTGTAATGATTTTTTTTTTTTTTTTTACTTACAGAAATGTACTTGGTGTTCCAAAAGATGTATTTAAAAAAAAAAAAAAGGCAGTTTAGGGATGTTGGTCCATGAGTCTTGCAGTATAGGAGTACTTTGGATGTTACTTCCTTTGAATACTTTACAATGCCTGAACTGATTGCTCTTCAACTGTAAACTACTTCAAAGATTTTTTTTTTTTTTTTAAGGGAACTGCTGCCCGAGTGATTTGGTAAAGTCTTGTGAAGACTTCTAAAACTATGTTAAGAAACACTGGTTTTAGTTCACCCAGTTTGTGATGAAAGCCAGTTCATAATAATGAATAAGCAAGGTGTTGGATGTTAGTGGGTGTATGTACTTGATAGTTTTCCAAGACGTTATCTTCTTTTTTTAAAAGATGTGAAGAGTAGAACTTAAGGAGAAACCCTCTACTTAAGATGGCAATTTCTGTTAAAATAATCCATTGAAGCACTGAAATTATGGCAATTCTTCAAGACTCTAAGCACTTGTTTATGTATGCAAAACAGCTAATAAGTGTCTGCAGTTTGCTTCGATTATTAATACTTACCTGTTTGTGTTACATACAATCTTATTTTGAGTTTATCCCTAATTCCCCTCAGCTATATGACTGTGTCACTTTCCTCTTGTCCTGTCATAATAACTTGTCAGAACATCATGGCACATGGTGGATTTTTTTTTTAAACATAATTTCTTAGGTAAGGCAGGTTTTTAGGTAGAGGTTCTATTTTATTATACAAGTGAGGATAGATGTAAAACTGGTTTTGGCAAAGTGTGTGTGTGATTTTTGGGTTTTGTGTCTTTTTTTTTTTAAAAAAACTAAAGGCCTTTTTGTAGATACTGATACTTTGTTTGCTGCTGTTTCTCGTACAATATTTGAACAAGTCTGACTTTCTTCTTTTTGCCTAAAAGTGTGAACTTTGCCGTGATGCAGCTTGCAATCTGCAGTTTCGAGTGAGTTGAAGACATTTGTCTGCTTTTGTCTTCTGTAGGTTAACGTGCTCCTTTTCCTGGAGGGAGCTGATAGGGAGGGAGCGTTAAATAATCAGTCCAGAAAACATACTTTCACATGAGCATCTTATCAGTATAATTAAAAAGACTTTTTTCTAGCTTTTTGTGATCAGCTAGTGCTTGCGGGTATCAGTTTTCTAGCTCTGAATTTGTTTAGCTGGCTCTTTTGTCAGCTGAAGGAAGAAGAGTTGCCAGTGGGAGAGTGTTTTTGGAAGTATGTCAGTATAACTGTTCTTCTGGCAACTGCACGATGTTTTCATTTAGACTGTTCTCATGCTCTTACTGGCAGTAGGCTGTAGCAGCTGGGATGCCAGCATGTTTGCTTTCTTGTGACATGGTTTAGTCTTCTTTTTCAGGCTTATCAGTTTAAGACAATAATTTTGTAGTAATTTTTTTTTTTCCTGTATTTGAATGGCCTTTTGCCATTATACAAGTAGTGAAGAAAATGGCAATGAAATGATAGGAAGTGCTAGTACTGGCTTCCCTTCTGGTTTTGGAAGTTACAGTGGTTATTGCATGCCTGAATGCTATTTTTTGCCCATAGTTCAATGATCAAGCAGTCGATTCTCTTCTTCCCTCTCTTTCTGAATTCTGGATTTTGCCAGGAAACAAAGCTTTTCCCAGCTCTGCCAGTAACCAGCAGTGCTTGCCAGTTAATGCAATGATATTAGAATGGATAGAACTACTGTTGAGATGGGAATTGTCCCAATTGTACTGTTTGAATAGGTGGATAACACGGTATGGGCTGTATTTCTACTGTTCCTTTGAGTGCTAGCATGCCTAAGTATGTGGTCTTAATTTGTCCACATTAACTTTGAGATTAATCCCCTAAATACTTTAGCCAAGAGTATTCTTGTTTGCTGTTGAAGAAAATGGTAATTACTGGCTCATGTCCAGTAAAAACGTAGATGCCTTTTAACATTTTATAGTGGGAGTAATTATTCCCTGCCATGATATTAGTAATCACAGTTTTTATGCTTACTTATACTAGTATAATCTATCTCACATGTAGCACCATGTAGTTTTTCAACTGTTAACTTGATTCTGCCTGTTTTTTCTGGAAGCGCGGTTCTAGCTCTTATGCCCATTCCGATAATAGAGGTGACTTGTAACATACACTGCCCTCTTACTCCTTTGAGGATTGAAGATGTACAGCAGAAGTTGTATTAGTTCTATTTGCCCAGTTTCTGTGCTGTGCTCTTGGGTTTGTATTTGAATCTCTAGTGGCTGTACTCTTTATATCTTAGTTGAAAAAAAGTACTGTGTAAATAAATTGCATGTTCTCTTTTCCCTGCAAGTACAAAAAGCTGCTGATATTGACATGACAGTATTCCTGCCATGGAATAAAGAATGTATGGTGAATACTTCTTGGGAAATCTGCTATCTAACCAGGAGCTTATAAAGAGAAAGTTAGATGTTCACTTGATTATTTTCCATTAACTACAACTTTTATGATCCTAGATTTAAGCATTAAATAGTTGCATACTGGTAGAATACAAAAAAAAGAGCTCAGTGTTTCTGTTTCAGTAACTTAAATTAGGAACTGGCTGCTTCTGTTTCTGATGCCCAAAACCAGTGTTTCCGTAGAGGAAGAAGGGCTGCAAGAATCTAGTAATTTTAATAGTATCTGGCACACACCAACAAACATTTTACTTGTGTTCTGCAACAGAAAAGGAAAGGTAATGATATAGGCTGCTACTTTGTTTTAAAAGGCATAGTATCTGTTGTACATAATTTTCGTCAGTCACCAACAAAGCATCCTGTGTAAGAAAAGGAAGAAACGGGGTGAAGATAAGCTGTAGGTCAAAAAGCAAAGAAAGATATGCTAAAGAAGTGTAGCCTTTTATTTCCCTTTTCTCTATCTCAGAAAATCATCACAAGCCCTAAGAGAACAAATGTGGTTTTCACTAATCTTACCATTAGTATAAAAAGCTGCCTGTATTACCTGGTCTCTGCATGAAAGCCAAATCCAGTTGAACTGAAGGAAATCTGGGGAGAATACCGTGCTGCAGGTGTGGTTTTGGTTGATGCTCATCTGTACTAATGGCAACAATGTATAATTTTAGTTATCCTATTAAATTCACTTAGCTTTGAGGTTTACAAAACAATAAATAGTCTCTGTGCTAAGAATACCAATGCAGTTTTAGACTGAGCTGTTCAGTATACTTGTAGACAAAAACAATTATTTCCCATTAAGAGCAAATATGAGTGGAAAGCTAGTCTCTTCATGTTTATGTTTTGTTGTTTGGGCTGTTGTATCCCTCTACTTGACCATTTGGTCGCTGCTTGACAACTAGACTGATTTATTTCTTTTTCAGTCATGTTTGGATTTTAATGAGGGGGGCAATTGAGTTTTTTCGTAGACTGTGTCAGCTGCCTTCAGATTTGCATTAGCAGAGAAGGAGGTTTCTAGAAACAGAAACCACATCCGTCATGATACTACAGTGTCTCTTTTGGCAGCTATCAAGTATGGTGTATATAGAGAGAAATTAAATATGTGGTGTAGAGGTGTACAAAACTGAGAAAAAAGATATGACACAGTCATGGTGCTTCATCCTAGGATGCCAAGTGATTTGGATTGTACCCACTTTTGGTGGGTACGTTTCAAAAAACTTTCAAGTCACAGTAATCTATAAAAATCTGAGTTTTGTGTAGCCACAAACCACGCTTCAAAAAGTTGCTGGAAAGATTCAGCTGGGTGGGAGAACCTGCAAGCAAAGTTACAGCTCGAACTGTGGCAAAACTAAGGTACTGAAAATCTTCTAAGAGAAAGGTCAGTTTACTGTGTAACCATCACTGTGACTCCAACCATTGAAATTCTGTGTTTAGGTTATCTTCAAAGCTAGAATACATGTCTGAAAGCTAAAATGAAGCTGCTTTTTTCTATTGATGGCTGTTTGGGAATTCACAGTAACTTTTGGCAGGTAGTGAATTAGGTTCTGGTGAGCATGGGATGCACATGGCTCCCACCGCGTTCAGTGCCTCTCCGTGGTACAAAACAGTTGGCTTTGAACTTGTTTTTCAGTCTTCCTTTCTTGGGCCGTCACTCCTGCTAGTAAGTGGCACTGGCGCTAGAAATGTCAATGCCTATCTTAATGTTGCACGACTTCAGCTTATTTCAAAATTGATCAGAAGGTGTTTTGAGAGATCTGCAATTATGAAAGGGAGGTGAAATTGCCAATTAATTTTTTCCTGTGGTTGGGTATCTACAAATTTTAACTTGTTTGCTATTTTACGATGTGGTTTTCAAACTCTACTTCAATGGTAGGCTTGGGCTGTTCATTGAGAGAAGCTGTATATTTCACAACAACGTTCATTTGCCAAGGCTCTGTTTTGCAGCTGCCTTCTTAGAGAGGCACTAATTCTGAATGTGTTGCATGTTCAGCATCCCTCTCCGTCCACCTTTGTTACTTAAAACCTGTCTTATCACGTTGCTGTAAAAGAAATTGGAATGGAGGTTTCTAGTACTGCAACAAGAAATAACAAGCACCATTTTTCCAAAATATTTTTTCCATTTGATGTAAGCATGCTATTTTACTTTATAAACTGTCTGCATTGAGTGCAAGTGGAAAGTATTATGTCTTATAAATAAAAGCTAATTTAATCTGCTTGTGATATTTTTGCCATTGTACTGTTTACAATCTTTAAGACGACTTAAATATGTTGGAGCTTGTTTCTTTTTGAGGATGGCAAAATGTGTCTGATTCCCTCTTTCACATCACCGTTTAGTCTGTACTACAGTTTAAAGCAACAGGGGTGTCAGCCTTCAGCCTTCTGCGTAAGGCTGCAGACCAACACTTATTTTCTACATCTTGGGTTACTATACAGTTGTAGTTGAACATGTTTTCCAAACCAGAGAAGTGCTGACCTGAAATGTCACAGAGATAAGGATATTGTAATAATTTCCTCTATAAAGGACTGATGAAGTAGAGTAAAAATCCATGTGGACAGGTCATTTGTACTTTATTTTTCTCTATAGGAGGAAATGTACTGTTACTGAACTGTCTCATGGCATGATAGTATGACCGTATGGTCATGATTAATGCATAAGTATACTTAAATAAAAATTTGACAGTCCTTTCTTTTTTCCCTTCTTGCTCTCCTCATTGTGTAGTGTTAACTAATAGGAATGAGATCGTAATATACACAATTATTTTCCTCCTTGAGAGTTACAGAAAGTGATAACCTTTGGGAGACCAAGTAGCTCCTGGGAGTCCTTGAAGAAGCGTGTTGTTCTTTATAACAAAGTCTTTCTTCTGTAGAGCCTGAACAGCATCTTCCACGTACAGTTGTCATAATAAAAAAAAAATCTTGGTGCATAACCAATGCTTGAAATTCAAGTAAGGTTTAGTAGGCTTTTTTTGAATCATTATATAAAGTAGTACAGAGGCTACCAAACTTACAAGTTAAAATTAATGTTCATTTTCAAGATGATACTGAAAAAAATCAGTTCCGTGTTCAGAGGGTTAGTTCATTGCTCCACCAAGGACCATAGTCAGCTCTGCTGCAGGAAGAGAGCTTTGATTTGGTTTATAGAGATCACTGAGTAGGTTCTCCTTCTGTGCTGACTGGCTTTCTTGGCATCTGGTAACTGTATTGTCCCTCTGATTTTTCTCTGTTTTCTCCCTTCCAGCTGATACTTGACAGCTGCAAATAAGTAGCCATGTAGTTCCTGTCCTCACAAATAGTTTTTTCTGAGTATCTTCCTACAAAGTTATGCTATTTTGTTGTTCCAGGTTTTAAAGAATTTGGCTGCCAGTAGGCTTATACTGGATTATCTGTTTTACAGTAGTGCTTTTTCTGATGCAAGCCATACATGTAGGCACTGACTTAAAAGAAAATAGAGTTCTTGCCTGTTGAGTTCTTTTGGCCACCAGTGCAGACCAGTACCCTTTGGGGAGGAAATGATGTAAAATATTGTCATAAAACAAGAATAATTTTTTTCCCCTCTTGCTCCCCTCCTCAAATTAGTGTGAAAGGAGGAGGTTCAGAAACAAAGAAAAACAACATGGTGGTTTTCCTGCTGGAGGGAAAGGGTGACACAATGCTGTGCTGATGGTAACCAGAGCCTGAAGAATATAATGATCTTACAAAAAAAGCAATTCTTCAGAGTGAGAGTATGTGTGTTGGGTAGTGGGAGGGTGGATGGCAAATCTTCAGTTTACTATGTCAGGCAATTTGATGTTTCAAACTGAACTTAGGTATGAATTTATGTCAAAGATTTTGAATGAAGGTTAACTTAAAGATGGCTTCACAAGGACATTTTGAAAAACAGTTTCTGCCAGATCTGAATTTGTTGTCGTTGTGGGCTTTCTTTTTCCAAAGAAATCTGCTCTACTAGCAGTCTTGGAGTCTGTCTGTGTGGCATGGCATATCTCCAAAGGCTTGGGAACTTGTTTTTGAAGAGTGGTGATGTAGCTATTTCTTTATTCTAGTTGCATACAAAATCAACCATCTTTGTTCTGCTCATTCTAATATATTCATTCCATAAAATAGATATAACCCTCAGTGTTTTTCCTTGAAGCTTCCCTTGCCTTTGTGACATTTTCAGTTGCTTGACTTGAAGAACTGGTTTTCAAACCCAGGAGTTTGTATTTGCTGAGAGGCATATAAAACTTACCATTTCTGCTTTTCACAGCTGAGATTGTCCATAGCAGGTACGGACGACAAGAGTACAGTATGTGAACTGCAGAGAAATATGCTCTGTTGGTGCAGATTGTCAACACAGACGTATGGGTAGAAATTACCACAATGCAGAAACCCCCTCAAATTCAGCCTCTGATGCTGAAGCTCTATGTCAACAGCTAGATTCAGAAGCTGAAACATTACTTGGTTATTATAAGTAGTTGAGAGCGGCTTCTGGATTTTAAAATCTTATTTTAACATCTTTGACTGTAAGCTATGCATTTGTTGTACTTCTGTTCAGTGAAGCCAGTATAAGCATTTGTCTGATGTCAAGAAAAAAGCAATCCGCTCAGTGGCTTTTTTCTTTTTGAACAGCAACACACAGGAATTCTTGCCTGCCTTTGCTCCCTCTACCCATATGACTGCTCTTAAGGGTTTTTGTCAATCTGGTGTGGTTTTCCAGTGGGAAGGTAAAATTTTTCGAGCAATCTTTCTTTCCCATTGCCATAATAGTAGTGTTGCCATACTCTTGAGTAGCTCGTTTTCTGATCAGAAAGCAAGTCTTACGAAGTACTGCATGGGCACTTATCTGTTAAATGGGTGAATAAGTGGTCTCAATTTGTGCTTAAAGCAAATAAACTGACATAATTATTTTGTTAAGAGCCAAATTTTAAATGTGCCCAATTCACTGTAATTACTGATTGACTAGTTCAGTAATTGGCCACTTCTGCAGAAGGTGCATCTGATAGCCTCAGACTGCTGGTGGAATGGTCCTTGTCTTGAAGTCTTGGGAAATGGGACACTAATTGTCAAGCTGCCACAGACTCCAAAGGCAATCATTCTGGAAAAAATGTTTCTAAAACCAAAGCTCTCTAATTCTGCACGAACTTTAATGGAAGTTTTTTATAAAGGGAAAAAAGCAGCTTTTCCTTGCCCTATTTCAGAATTTAATTTCTCAGGAAATGCATGTACTGAGGGGAGTGGAATTCTTATGTTAAACACAGTATTGGTCCTCCTGTGTTTAATAAACTACTCTTTTTGATAGTTTTAACTGTTGTTAAGTTTTTGAAGAATGTGCTTGGAAGAGCTGATTAATTGTTCACAACTGTTATGAGACTGAGAGTTTTTACTATATTTAAATTTCTCTTTACTCAATATTGTCCTTTAAGTAGGTGAGAACAGCTGTTTCTGAGGACAGGATATGTCTGAATGAAGTTTTTCTTTTGAGTGTCCCTATCCAGCTGCCAGTATTGTTATTCCCCCACACCTCCTTCCTCTCTTATTTGAGGTAGATTGAACTGATTTCTCTCTAACAGATTTTTAGCTATAAATCCCTGTGGCTTTTCCTGTGGAGGAGGGAGAACATAAGGAGAAGAAAGAGTCTGAAGGGGGGTGTTACTGAATTCAAAGGGAAGTCTGGTGTTGGACTCTAGATAACTTTCCCAGTATGTCTTGCTCAGACAACTGTGCATGACAGAGTATGTTTTACAAGCAGCTATGAAATTCTCTTCTTTGGGAGGTGGGAGAGGCTGCATGGTTGCAGATATTATTAGCACAATAGTAGTATTGTGGTTTCAGCTGGGATAGAGTTAATTTTCTTCTTAGTAGCTGGTACAGTGCTGTGTTTTGGATTTAGTGTGAGAATGATGTTGATAACACACTGATGTTTTAGTTGTTGCTAAGTAGCCCTTATCTTAAGTCAAGGATTTTTCAGTTTCCCATGCTCTGCCAGCAAGCAGGTGTGCAAGAAGCTGGGAGGGAGCACAGCCAGGGCAGCTGACCCGAACTAGCCAAAAGGATATTCCATACCATGGAACGTCATGCCCAGTATATAAAGTAGGGGGAGTTGGCTGGGAGGGGCGGATGGCTGCTGGGGCATTGGTCAGAGGGTGGTGAGCAATTGCATTGTGCATCATGTGTCTTTTCTTGGGTTTTCTCTTTTTTGTTATATTCCTTTTCATTACAATTATTAATATTATATTATGATTATTATTCTTAGTTAGTAGTGTATTTTATTTTACTTTAGTTATTAAACTGTTCTTATCTCAACCCATGAGTTTTACCTTTTTTCCTCCTCCCCGCCCCACTGGGAGGGGGAAGCAGCTGTGTGGTGCTTAGTTGTTGGCTGGGGTTAAACCATGACATAGTATTTTTTTTTTTTTTTAAATCCAAGTAGTGAATTTCAAAATTCAAGGGCTGAATCTGTCAACTAATACTGAAGCTATTTCAGTATCTTTAAAAGTATAATGACTTTCCTCTGGGGCAATCTAGATTTCCATTTCCTCCCTGCTTTAGGGGTATGCAGCATGATCGGTAGCATCTTGTACCTCATGTTTTAGTCTGTCTGGTTAGACTCCAAAGAGCAAGCCTATGAACAACTTCATAAACCCTGCGATTTTGTATTATGTTGGAAGCTCTTTTGCTTTGACTCTAAAAAGGCAAGTAGTGAAGAAGAAAGCCTCCCAGCCAGGCATACAATACCCTTTCTTCTTTGGTTTTGCTGTATTGTACAGTAATAAGCATAGCCTATAAAAAGCATTCTGTTATTTTCTTAGCTCCTACTTGCTGTGAAGATCCTTCTTCTAGTAATGTGGTAATTTTCCATTCTCATATCTATGCTGGGGTACGGATAGACTCTGAACTCCCTCTCCTCATAGCTGCAAATGCCCTAGTGAGTGCCATTGAGAAACACTGTTGTACATGGAAATAAGTCAAAATAATTGCTGTTGCTTGCAAGTTTGGCTGTGTTTTCTGCGAGATTTTATTGTCAAAAGGACTGTGGAGTGAATCCATGACTACAGTAGAGTGCAAGCCCACAGGACTGCTGCAGCAGACATAGCTAGTGCCTTGGAAACGCAACAGCATGTCTGTATTGCAATGGAGATTAGACCTGCTCTTCCTGCTTACGAATGACTGAGTACTGTCCGCCTGGGCTCTCTAAGGTGAGTGGAATACATTTTGCTGTTCTCCACCATATTAGGGCGGATTACAATAAGGTTTTTGGGATGTGGCTTACGCTGTCAGGAAGATTTGACTCTCTAGTCCATGATAAAAGACTGCATTTGCATGAGAGTATTGTAGAAAAAATACTTAGCAGCACAGGGTAGAAAGGAGATTCTGGAAGCAGCAAGGATGTTTGAGGGCTATTCATTTTCAAGTCAAGCAAATGACTATAGCTCTTCATTCAGCTGTGCTCAGTGTGGTGGGTTAACCTTGGCTGGCCATGAGGTGCCTACCGAGCTGCTCTATCACTCCCCCTCCTCGACAGGATGGGGGAGAAAATACGATGAAAAGCTTGTGGGTTGAGATAAGGACAGGAAGATCACTCAACAGTTACTGTCATTGGCAAAACAGACTCAACTTAGGGAAACTAATTTAATTTATTGCCAGTTAATAACAGAGTAGGATAGTGAGAAGTTAAAACAAAAACTAAAACCACTTTCCCCTATCCCTCTCTTCTTCTCTGGCTCAACTTCACTCCCGACTCTTCTACCTCCTCCCTTTCTTTTGTCATATACGAGTACTGTAAAACTCAGTTGTTTTTTAATTTTCTGCTTGTCCAGCTCTTAAGTGAGTAGAAACTCATGACATAATTTAAAAATGTGGAAAGGTAGTAAGGCAAGAGAGTAGTCAACAGTTCCGGTGCACAGTTCATATACACATTTACAGTGTAGTAAAATGTGCAAGCTTGTCTTGAACACAGGAACTATGACTGGGGATAAGGGGCTTCTGTATCATTAATAGCATGACCGTGGATCTCTGACAACTTTGTACGTTTTCATTGCAGATGGTATTGGCACATGCGTTGAAAGATGTGGATTGCTGAATGAAACAGCAGTGGTAATCAGAGCAGTAAGTGTGTGTGTGGAAAAAAGTGTGTGGAAAATCTAAACAGATATGTTCACTCTTACATTTTTGAGGAAATAAAAGTGCACAGGATAGCACCATTGATACAAAATAGTTATTAGTGTTGCTAGAGGTCCAGTAAGCATGTGTGTGATGCCTGTCATGTAATAACTGGGCTGTTAGACAACTGCAAGAGAATGTGGTAAGTGGCTATGTCTCTACCTTGCCGCACTGTTAAAGTTTGGTTGCCTTACAGCATGTGTCACTAACACTTCTGTAGTTTTCTAAGAGTTCTGAGCCAGTGCCCTTTATTTTTGTCTATAAATTCTGGTAAGGCAATGCATTGTTTGGAAGCAAAGCAATAGTGACAAGGAAACAATTTTCTGTTTACCTTGTGACTGTCAGTCTAACTAAAAACAGTGTAGCTCAGGTGTGAGCTGACTGCTCTGGGCTTTTGCAGGAACCCTCTTTTAATCAGCTTATTAATGTTAATAGGTTTATGTGATCTCAATTACTGTGTATCAATACTCAGCAAGAACAGATAGTTTAGCGGGCAGTACTACTGGGCTAGTAAAAGAGATTTTGCTAGACCCAGCTGTTCTGCAACCCATAAAGCAAAGAGGGAGGAAAGCAGAGTTGGGGAAGGGAGCAGGAAAGAAGCTCAAAAAAACCAGTTAGGGTTGAAGAAGGGCAGAAGAAGAAAATATGAAAGGACATATACTGAAGGGCAACACAGCACAGTAGGAATAGTTGCTCTGCTTTAGGAGAAAAGAGTTGGCAGAGGACAGGGAGTGGGCACTGTAGAGCTGAAGGAGCAGATGGGTCTTAGCAAAAAGAGGGTAGATCACAGAATGAATTTAAGCATGTTATTTTTGATCTTGTGCCTTTAAAGTGGCAGTGGGTAGACCAAACACCTGTTCTTTATCATCACTTTTTAGGAAATGTAAATAAGCCTAAATGTTAATTAACTTCTAAAACTTCACCTTAGCTTACTTCTAAAATATTTGCTGGTGTGTTTGCTCTGTACACAGATGGCGTATTTTGAGGAAAAACGAGGGCTTTGTGAAAATAACTCCCCCTAACCCTGACAACCTACTATAATATAGGACAAGTTTTTAGGAGTTAGTTAACTTAGGAACCAATTAACTGATTTTGGTATTGGTATGTATGTAGGACTGATATAAGCTGTTGGTTGGGTGCATCTCTGTTGATCTGTGTGGTGAAGAGAGGCTGTTTGCTATGTTCCGTTGTGGTTCTAGGACTTCATATCCACTTTGCATTTCTCCTGTCAGGAAAGTTTGCATTAGCTGTCAGTCCTTGGAGTGCACTGTGCTTGCATAGAGGAAAAACTGTTGGAGGATCTTGCATCTTTGTTAAAAGTAGGGAGCTACAGGGAGAGTCCTGGGGTAGAACTTCAGCTTTGGTTTCACCAGGAGGGGGGATGCTTTGAGCATGCTTGGGCTGTGCCTTAATAAATGCTGCAAAACTCCAGATATAGACACAATGCAAACTTGCACCAAGGAGTACCCCTTTGGCATGCTAAATCACTATTGTAGATGCAGCTGGTGTGAGCCACATCTATTACTTCACTGTTAATGTTTTCAACCAGCTCTAATCTGCTTACTGAATGCTTAATTTATAGAATCAGAGAATCATTTAGGTTGGAAAAGACCTTTAAGATCATAGAGTCCAACCGTAAACCTAACACTGCCAAGTCCACCACTAAACCATGTCCCTAAGCACCACATCTACATGTCTTTTAAATACTTCCAGGGATGGTGACTCAACCACTTCCCTGGGCAGCCTGTTCCAATGCTGGATAACCCTTTTGGTGAAGAAATTTTTCTTAACATCCAATCTAAACCTCCCGTGGTGCAACTTGAGGCCATTTCCTCTTGTCCTATCACTTGTTGCTTGGGAGAAGAGACTGACACCCACCTCACTACAACCTCATTTTGTGTAGTTGTAGAGAGCAATTAGGTCTTTTCTCCAGGCTAAACAACCCCAGTTCCCTCAGCTGCTCCTCATAAGGCTTGTGCTCTTCACCAGCTTTGTTGCCCTTCTTTGGACATATTCCAGCACCTCAATGTCTTTCTTGTAGTGAGGGGCCCAAAACTGAGCACAGTATTCAAAGTGTGGCCTCACCAGTGCCAAGTACAGGGGGACGATCACTTCCCTAGTCCTGCTGGCCATGCTATTTATGATACAAGCCAGGATGCTATTGGCCTTCTTGGCCACCTGAGCACACTGCTGGCTTATATTCAGCCAGCTGTTGATGAACACCCACAGGTCCTTTTCTGCTGGGCAGCTTTCCAGCCACTGTTCCCCAAGCCTGTAGCATTGCATGGGGTTGTTGTGACCCAGGTGCAGAACCTGGCACTTAGCCTTGTTGAACCTCATACAATTGGCCTCAGCCCATCGATCCAGCCTGTCCAGATCCCTCTGCAGAACCTTCCTTCCTTCAAGCAGATCAACACTTGCGGCCAACTTGGTGTCATCTGCAAACTTACTGAAGGTGCACTCGATCCCCTCATCCAGATCATTGATAAAGATATTAAACAGAACTGGCCCCAATACTGAGCCCTGGGGAATACCACTTGTGACCAGCCGCCAACTGGATTTAACTCCATTTACCATATCTCTTGGGGCCCAGGGAGCCAGACAGTTTTTTACCCAGCGAAGAGTATGCCCGTTCAAGTCATGAGCAGCCAAGCCAGTTTCTCCAGGAGAATGCTGTGGGAAATGGTGTCAAAGGCTTTGCTAAAGTCTAGGTAGACGACATCCACAGTTGTCCCAGATAAATAAAGCAGGAGGACAGGGAGCACTTCAGAAGTTTAGAAACTGTTGTGATGCTAATTGATACTTGACAGGGTCAGATGTGGCATGTCTCCTTTTGAAGTTTAAATAGGATCCAGGTAGTCGGGATCTGCCAGAGTTCTTTGTCAGCAAAAAGTTGGCGCCATAACAGTGTTGCCGGTTGGGCTTAATAGTTGCTTCTGTGCTATGACAATATAGGCATTCAAGTCCAGTGCTTAATATTGACCATGCAGGAAATCTGTCTGCATTTATTATGTCATTGCATCTCCCGAAATCATGTTACTTGGTATTGTCTTAGAAAGGAATTTGAATGACATAAATTTATTCAAGTCCCAGGAAATGTGTTTTATTTGGTTCCTGATCAGGATTAAAGAGCATAGCTGAGAACGTGAGTCTGGGCTGAACTCATGTACGTTCAGTAACTCTAAACTGCTCCGTTTGTTGAAAAGAAAAATGCTTCTGGGGTTAAATCAGAAAGAAATTAAAACACAAACTCAGTGACTAACAAATTTCCTGAATGTAGGCCTTGCATGTTGTCTATGGTGGTTTTGTCTATGGTGGTTTTTCTGCATGTGTATGTGTTTTCATCAGCCATCAGGGTATACGTGAGTATAAGCCTTACAAATTTACATGAAGAAACAAGTATTGCCTTTTTTATTTGGTGTTTGTTTGCGTCTTCAGAAACTCGTAGCACTAAATTGTTGTGCTAATTTCTATGAAATTAGAACTCTGAGATTTCTATAAGGTACTGCTAGCATTAAGCTATGCAACTTGAAGTTGCAATTTTTCTAATCATTCTTGATTAAATCTTCGTTTCTTGCATGTCAGGGGTAATTAAATGTTGACTAATTATAGTGCTTTAGTTTTTTACTGACAAAAACCTGCTTTAGAAGGTGCAAATTCCTGTTCTAGTTACAGTTGTCTTCCTCCAGCCTGTATTTTAACACATAAAAATGTCACTTGGAGACTGTCTAAGCAAAAATGAAAGCAATCTGAATCACAGTGTAATTGGCTGCCCTGAACTACAGTAAGCTGTAGAATTAGCTGCCTTGAAACGGTGGTACTTATTGAGCACATCTTTCTGTACAGCGGTTCTTTTTATACCTGCCAGTCACTTCTACACTTCTTTTGCATCCAGGATAGCAAAGGGTTGGGCCAGAGCAAGTGGATTTTAATTTCCATCAGTGGGATCTAGAGCATAGTCTTAGTAGAGAATTGGGTGGGTACGTAAAGGTGTTTCCTTCCAGAAGTTCAACAATGTTTTTCTGTCCCCTGCCATCGCAAAATACTGGGCAAATGTTTCCTACCTCTCCTACCACCACTCTTGAAATTCTAGATATACTTTTTTCTGCTACAGATCAGTATTTTCTGCAGGTACTGTTGCAGGAACACTGGACAGATAGTGATATATTTCAAAAGTCAATTTTCTTTAATGATATCAAAATGTAATGGTCAAATTGAACAGGAATGTTATGTTGTATTCAGATATAACAGCCAGATTAGACAGGAATATTAGGTCATAAACACTGCAACAAACAACTTATTTACAGGTTCAGGATGCCAGTTGGGAACTGTCACTACACGAGCTATAACCAGATCTAAGCTTAGAATGACGACTCCAAACGTGCAATCACTCACTGATAAGGCGAGGCACTCAACCCCGGGGAGTTTCCTTAGGTGGCATCCTGATCTAAGGGGAGAGTCTCTGACTGCAGGCCCGCTGCTGCGAGGAGGTCTGACTCAAAGGGGTCTTCCGTCAGGCTCCATTTATACCTTAAGTCGGATCAGGGCTCATGGTCATATACAGTCAGCAGTCTGGAAACCTCTCTTAACTGAGGCATTTCAGTGGTTGAGGTGTTTCTGGTGGACTCGGGTAGCTGGGGTACGTGACTTGAGGCACTCTGTTTATGTGACTCCAGTCACCACACGGCTGGCCAGCTTGACCCCCAAACTGCGGCTTCTAGTTTTAGTTCTTTCCTTTCAGTGGTTGAGAAGTTTTGGTCTTTATCAGGGTGGGTGCACCTGCCACACGTGCTTACTGACGAACTGATTTCAAGTGATGGGAAGTTCGATTACGTTTCATAAAGCAGCATACAAATTTGTGCTGCACAAAGCTGGAATATGGAGCAGCCGTAAATGAGATGTCTAGTTGTGAGTTAGCAAGGTAACATTGCACTTTATTGTGGAAAGCAGCTGCTTATGGAAACTGCAGGAAACTGATTAGTGTTTGAGGACATCTTTCAGAAATCTAGAAGAGGATGAAGTTATGCTGATGCTCTTCAGCATTTTAGAGTGTAAGACTTGCTTTTTGGTATGCCAGCTGGCATAACTGACTTGTATACCTGAAGTGAGTCTCTAGAGGAGTAGAGGATAAAAGTTGATACCACTTTTGTCAATACACTTCTACGATGTTCTGTTTGTTAACTTCACACCTGTTTTCAAGAGTTAAGATATAAACGGCTTAAGATATGCCTCTAGTTCTCCTAAACTAAAAGAAGGTTTTATGGAAATTCAGTGATCAGTATCTTATGCACAATATAGTGAGTTACCATACTAGAATGTCTTTTTTTAAGAAGTACAAACTCAATATCCCATAGTTTTTCTGTAAAAATTTCTAAAAAAGTGTCATGTATAGTCTTACAGATTTAAAATGCTTCTTCACTTACTGTGAATATATAGGGTTATAATTTTAGGTAAGGCAAAATATTCTTGGCACTTCTTGCGATAATACTTCTTTAGTTGACTCAGAAAATAGAGAGATTGCAGTGATTTCATGGCAGAGTGACCACAGAAAAATTATTCTTAGTATTGAAGCAGATCTTGGGTTTGGCTTTTGTGTTGTTTTGCTATAAGGCACACTCACATGCAATTGTGAAAATAAAACTTTACTTATCTAGCCTGCCTGGTGTGTTAGAGGAGTATTGATTGTTCTTGAAATTGATTTAGAGATGCAGCTTGCTGCGTGCCTCCGTGATGACTATATAACATCTGTGGGTCTGTTCTAAATGTTTTTTTTTTTCTTTAGTGTTTGTGTTAACAGCCTCCTGACTGTGCCATCGGCATTGTTGTGTGTGTGTTGCCCAGAAAATGGGCAGTGCGAGTGTGCCCTCTGAAGCTTTGCTACAACCCCCTGCACCATGTGAGTGCTAATTTTCAAAGCAACTTTTAATGACCTGTTAGACATAGAAAGCATCTTGCTGCGAGTGTGAGTGCTTCCATATTCCTTAATGGCTTGCTTGTAAAATTGTATCAATAACATTTTCTTTGTCTAATGTTGTACTAGGCAGATTAGTTTTGCATGAGAAGTTGTATCTTGTTTCTGCAGTTCCAGAACTGCACTTCTTTGTCTTCAGCTAACAAACACTAGAGCCAGTCATACACAGATCTGCCATTTTCTCAAAATGTTTTTGACAATTAAAATTTGGTTTCTGTCACTGAAGTCAGATGCTGTGTTTTCCCCTCTGCACTAATCTCCCTTGAGTGATGAGCTTTGAAAACTTGACTGTCAGTTAAAACAAGAGTTAGGGTCTGATAGTCTGGGTGGAAATGCAGCAGAGCCTTTTTGGTTTGTTTTGGTTGGGACCTCTGAACTCAGTGATTTTTTTTTTTTTTTTTTTTTTTAACTGGAAGGTTACAGTTAGTGCAGTGTACTGCAATTTGTCTTTTCATTAATATTCTGACCACTTGTATTCTACTTTCTTGTCTTCCATGGTATCTTAACTCTTCTCCTTAGTCACTTCATCCCTTTCTCTCTGTCTTTTTACTGCAGAAAAGAAGCCTGGTAGATGCATATAGTCAGCTGTTCCCTTGATTGACAGGTGATGTTGTTGCTTAGCATATTGGCTGTAAAAGCATCTGTGTTCAGTTTCCTGATACTGCACCCACCAACTCCAATAAATCTTTCACAGAACTTAATGTTTCTGAAGAGTCTGTTAGTAATCGGAGTACTAAATGAAGGTTTAATAGTTCTGACCCTGGGCTGTCGTTCTGGGAAGAAATGGGTTTTACTGTCACCTCCTGCCTGTGGGGGCTCCAGAGGGCTGCCCAGACACCCCAGTTTCTCTAGGCTCTGGTAGCAGGTGTAGCATCCATCTGAGCTGCTACTCCATCTGAACAGTGGAAGTGAGTGGTTTTTTTCAAGGGTACTGGAAAGAGGTCTCTAATCTAAAATAATCTGAAACTCTGTAATTGGGTTGTATAACTGTTGCAGCTATAGCTAGTGGCCAAATTTTTGTAGGTCGCATAGTTTCCCAGATGACTAATAACATCTTTCAGATAAGTAAATTCATATTTCTCTAGTGGTTTGGGAAAGTTTTGAGCAAGAATATCGGGATTTGAACAGGGATGCTTCACTGTAAATTTGCTTTCTCTTAACTCCTGAATGATTATCTTTAGGAAAGGACAAATCTAATGTCTGACCCTCATAAAGGAAGTCAAGAGATGCCCTAAGACTCTTTGCCTTCATTTGAGGTGACACTCCTCTTCCTGGTGGTCTGCTGCTATTTTAGAAAGAGGTTTAGAGGAAATACTGTATGATCTAGACAGTAGCCCTAGCTGAAAATGACTCTAACATAGATAGAGGTGTGCTTACCTGTTTAAATGCTTGTTGCTAAAGGCTTGTTCTGTACCTTCTAAATTTCTTTGAAGAGTAAGGTCCGTAGGAAATAGATTTCTAGAGTTACCTGAAGTTCTTTTGATGATAATAGGAGGAGGAAAACGGTCAACAGTGCAAATTAATATGAAAAATCAGCAGAAGCTGAAATCTCTATACGTGATTCTTGCTTTGGCTAAAATTCAGTTATTACATCATCTTTTGTCTGTCCTTCTTAATTTGTCTGAGTACTTGAGAACTGCCACAGAAATGATATACCTGCTGAAGATTATTAAACATCAAAATGCAAACACCCATAGTGCTTAATATTCCTTGTGTTAGTTCCTTATGTTGTTACCCTTTCGTACTTTTTCCCACAACTTATGTGCAAGTCTTCCTGATCACAACTTTGTATGAATATACTTGTTTTTGAGCTAACGTGGATGCCACTTCCATGATGCTCTAAAGAAGTTATGTTTTTTTTTTAAGGCTGTCAGCTGCAAAATGATGTTTTTGAAAGTGAATTTAGGCAAGCTGAATAATGAAAGATGTGACTTCTAATGATTGTCAGATTTCTTGGATGGAAAGAAACTTTCACAAATTAAATGTGTGAAGAACACGAGTGTATTCCTACTGTGTCTGTGTAAATAGTGTTCGAGGCTAAGCAGACCCTCTATTTAACACAAAGCTTGATAGTTCAGATTATCAGATAATTAGGAGAAAAGATGCACAAAGTCTGTCAGTTCAGCGAGGGGAGGAACGACTTCTTCCGTTACAGTTCAGTGAAGAAAAATGTTTTCTGCTCCATAATGTGAAGGTGCACTATTTTTAAGAGTTTTGTTCTTTACTTCACCTATGCCTTCTACTAAGGTGTGCGATTCGTAGTCTATGTCTTTTGACAAATCTGAGACCACCAGAACTTGATGTTTTACCCTTTGTTCTCTCATTTTAAAGACTTAAGGAAAACTTGTAGGGCAGAGGGCCATTTTGCAATCAAACCTTTTTTTAGATCAACTTTTAAGATGTTCTATTGAGCAAGACTTCACTTGGAAAAACTATGATATCTCACTTCTTGCTGTTCTTTTATTGAAAGTTGTTGGGAACAGTGTTAAAGATATCTTTAGAAGTTTGTTTCTTTTTGAAGCTGTGAAATCTGCAGTGGTTTGGATTCCTGGTTATGAAAACATTTGTTCAGAGCATGACTGATAAATTAAGACAAAGCTTCCTTCCTTAGCTTAAGCAGGAAGGGAGTGTGGTTACTTTTGAAGACTCAGGGGGGCTAGGTTAGCTGGTATAAAATGTCTCTTTGGGAATTCTAGATAGCTTCTTGCAAAGATGTTTCTTGAAATGCATGTAGAGAAGGAAATACCCTTTCACTTGCAACTTTCTTCACTTGTGCCTGCAGGAGAAAAGAAGTTGTATCTCAGGAGTTTATTTTTGATCTGTACTGAAACCTATGGCAAGGATTGTAACATTCCAGTAGCTCTCAAGAGCTCCTTTGTAGAAGCATGGTAATTATTCATTTAAGGTATTTCGTATCTTTGTAGGTGTTGGATGCTTTAAACATCTTCCTGGAGTTAAAACAGTTTATTAAACTGCTGCTCAGCATTTCTGGACTGGAAACTTATGTCTAACTTTTATATGCATGCTTATAAATCTCCATGGTTAATTTGCAAAGTATTTATACTGAGACCATGCCTTCTAAGGATCCATGGTATTGTCTGATTTTCTTCTGTTCCTCATGGTCATGATGATTTTGAATTACTCTGAAGGCACCACAGAGAGATTGCATTTTCCCCAAAGCAACTCTGCAGAACTGAAAGTTATGAGAAACGTCATAGTACTAATCTTCAATATTGCTTCAGCAATTAGGTGGATCTTAAGTGCTTAAAATCCCTTTACCAATTAATGATGACAGACTTCTAACAACATGCATCTCTGAAAGGAGTTTTATGCGAAGGACCTGCTTTTACATGATAAATTACTTCCAATCTTCTTGTGGAGTAGGGTTTGGAATGCTTCTTATATAAAAGGTTTGTCTTAAACTTAAACCAAATAGGCCTAATATACCGGGTACTTGATATATATATATATATGTGTGTATATATATTTTTTTTTTCTTCCTCTAACTATCAAGGTTTGGGTAGCTTATCTTTTTATGGCACTGATGAAGATCATTCACTGATTTTTTTTTTTTTGTGTGTGTGTGTGTAACTATATACCAGAGTTGCTTTGATTTCTTTACCCTCCCCCAAATTATTCTCAGTATTAGCTCATAGTTCTAAAGTAGAATAATTGTTACAGCTCTGCCTTTTACTTCTGCCTCCTTCATGCCTCTCTTCATCAAGAGCCCAGCCCAAATCCCTGAAGCTTTATTCCTTAGGCTCTTTTATTGAATATCATCTAACTTGATACGTGTTTTGTATGATACAGTAAGCCAAATAGTTAATCTTTTCAAGCTTCGAACTTTTTACTGAATCTCAGTCAAAAAAAGTTTGATTAGGACTCTTAGTTTTGTACAGATAAACTGTTGGTAGAGAGGGAAGGAAGGTAGGGGTTTAGGGAGGATTGCTTCTTTAAGATGAGAAGGAGCTGTCTTAATTGACTTCTGGTTAACTTTTTTGTCTTCACCTATGTAATGTTGAAAAGGTTCTTAACTGACTCTTTAATTTTGTCTTTCTCTTATCTGGGGACCTGCTGGCTATCTTGACTGTTATCCAAGTTCTTCCTTTCCTTGGAAGTATTGCATATGTATTTGTAGCATAGCGCTCTGTCTTTTAATGCTACAGCTTTTCTTGTAATCAAGATATCTGAAAATGAGGCTAACCTGTCCCACCTCCCCGAATCATTAATTATTGCAGGGAACTAACAGTCACATGAAACAGTGACTCTTGTCTTCTGAAAGTGCTGTATAGCTACTAAAGTAGTAAATGAAGTACGGTAATGCAAAGTTTATCTTTGCAGTACCTTTCTCTAAATTTGCAGAAACTTAATTCTGTAGAGTTTTAATCTTTTAATCAAGTATTTCTGTGTGAGTATAGAAGTTTTGCCTTTATTGGGAAAGGTTGGCTTCAAAAAAGTAATCCTTAGAGTAATTGGGAATTTCCTTTCGTTGTCAACATGAACTAATTTGTATCACATTGTTTGGCTTTTAGCACTTGCTAAGTGAAATCAAATTAAATTGCACATGTCTTTGTTTCCAAAATAATCATTTTGGATGTTTAACAAATGGGCTTGCCTTTGTTATCACACACTCGTTCTGGGTTAGTTTTCCCATTAAAGATGAGAATAAGGCTGCCTATGAATGTAACTGGAAAACTAGCAAAGTAGCTTTGTATTTAAGTATTCAGTAGCGCTTAGGGCCCAATTGTGTCCTTAGAGGTCATTTAGACTCTATAGCAATACAAGTTAAGAAAAAAATCTATTATTTCATCTTTTGATGCTATCACTTCACTGCTTATTTGAGGTAAGACCACAGCCCTGTGTGAGAACGCGCACTGTACAGTGCAAGATGGATCACAGAACTGGCTGTTAGTCCGTTGTCTGCTTTTTATGCTATGTAGTTAGATATTTTTAACTTCTGTATGTCAGCAGGTGAGTCTGTAGGCCATGCAGTGTAGGCCATCACTAGGGAAGTGAAGGGTTGCCTGGTTTTGACGCATGTTAATTCAGTTGCATTGATTGCAACTAAGGAGTATATTTTCTAACAAATCATTTTTCTGTGATGCTATGATTTATTGCTGATGTGGCTGGTGAGCTGATCAGAGATCAGGCTAAAGTTGTATTAGTCATGAATAGCCTCACAAGAGGGGGACTAGGTGCACAGCAAATGTAAGTGGGGCAAGCATGTCCAGGCACTTCTGTGTTGAAACAGTTAAATGTCATCAAAACTGCACATAATTGATTTGAGCATGCTAAGTGTAGCAGTGGAGCAAAAGCTGATGCTCCTTCTGACTGCAGTAAATTAATGGTAGAAAATACGGCTGGAGAAGAGCAATGTAGTCCACAGTGCTTGTTGCATTTAAAGACGTTTTTAAGGAATAATTGGTTATCAGTTGCTCTCTCCCATAGGCTTGTATGAGTCCACGGAGTAATGGCTTCCTGGCAGAGCACGTGGTTGAGCTGGCAGCTCTGAGCAGGCATGTATTGCCAACTTCTGCGTGGCGCAGGGGATAGCCTGTGGCCAAGCAGTGAGCTGTGAACTGTGGGGATAGTTCTTCTGTGGGTCATTGTGGAGGCACTGAAGTGAATTCTGCCCAAAACACAGCCTTTTGAATTAAGAGGAAAACTACCATTTACTCAAGTTCTTGTTTGTGCTGGCAGATTGGCCTAACAATTTAATTCAGCGCTCACTCTTCAGTTAATGCCTAAGAAAGATATGAATCATGTTGCAGTACATGGCTGTCGTGCCTTCATTCTGAAGTCTTAAAATTCTCTTGCAAAAAAATAATGTCAGGAGTATCTGTTCTTCATTAAAAAAAAAAAAAAAACAGGGAAAACTCTAAATGTAATATTAAAGTGTGTGTGTAGAGACTGCCATGTTGAACATTTTATAAAGAAATGCTCAAATCTTTGATGCGGTGCTGAGAAAGTGGATGGGCTAGAATGTATTAACTGCACGGAAAAGCTAGCTGTTGCTGTACGTTTGACAATTCTGTGATATTCTATCAGTTTTATCTTTTAGATAGTTGGAGTAATGTCTATAGTATGCATTCCTCCAAGGGTTTAAAAACAAAAGTTGAAAATCCTTTTCTTCACAGTCACCTTCTCAAGATGGAAAGGAATGTTACTAGGTAATATTTTTGTGTAGTAAATTCGACAGCTCTGACAGATTTGCTGTCCTGGGTTTGGCTGGGGTAGAGTTAATTTTCACAAGAAGCTGGGAGGGGGCACAGACAGGATAGCTGACCTGAACTAGCCAAGGGGATATTTCGATACCATATGATGTCATGCTCAGTATATAACCTGGGGGAGCTGGCAGCAGGGGGGAAGGAGGGGAGGAGGAGGGATCACGGCTTGGGAATGGGCTGGGCATTGGGTTCCAGGTGGTGAGCAATTGCATTGTGCATCACTCACTTTGTATATTCTTTTATTATTAATTATTATTCTTTCTTCTCTCCTTGTGTTGTCCTATTAAACTGCCCTTATCTCAACCCACGAGTTTTTACTTTTTTTTTCTTCCATTTCTCCTCCCCATCCCACTGAGGGGGGAGGAGTGAGCGAGTGGCTGCGTGGTGCTTAGTTGCCAGCTAGGCCTAAACCATGACACTTGCGGATGATTGAACAATAAATTGGCAAAGCAGAATTGTCTTAGCAAGCAATGCCTTAATTGGTAGACCAAGAAGTGTATCTAGTGTACTTCTAATAAATTTTAATTTAAACAGAGTATTATTCAGAATGGGAATCTTGTCAACCCACAGATAAGCATTCACACAGAAGCTTTAGGGTTAGCATGTTTCTTGCATTTTCCCTATCTTGTTTTGATAAAGTGCTTTTTCTTCTTGTTTACATCCTATAAAAATCTTATCAGTAGTAATTTCATTAAAAATCATTTAAAAGATGAAGATTCGTTTGTTTGGATGTGAGTCAATGGAAGACTAATACAAGAACTTGATAAGATCATGAGTAGGAGTAAGAGGAAGCCAAACTTGGTTTTCTTGTGCTGCAATGAAACTTGGCAGCCTGAGGATTCTAGACTTTTCATTTCTTTATTAATACATTTTTCAAGATGGATGACATGCGGTGTGTTTTCCTAGGATAAGAGAAGTATTGACTGCCAGAACAGCTATTTCATTTTCTGTTCTCTCCCTTATAACTCTTTTTCCTATGAAAGGAATATGTTTCTGTACAGTTTGCCGGTTGTGCAACAAAAAATCTGTTCATCTAATAATTTTTTTGTTGGCCAGGGACTTTTTATGCATCTGCTGTGGTATTTGGCTTTATCAAAGTACTATGAGGGACCAATGGAAAAGGAGAAGTATCTTTTTTGTCATATTAGTCAATGTTGCTGTGTAAGGTGCTGTAGAACAATTAAGAAAGATTTCTCATAGCCTGTGTTAGCTTCTGGAAAGGTAGCCTTCTGAGATGTAACCTGTTTTTACTTTTAAGCAGAAATCTTATAATGGAAATCTAGTTTGTTTCCAACAGATTCTTGTTTTGTTGTAAAAGTTCACTACTTACTGCTCTTACAAGGAAGAAGACCTGTTTGAAACTTTACCTGTAAGCAGTAGGCACCTGGAAAATAAATAGGACAAATGGCATATTTCAAAGTTTTGTACCTTTTGTAAGTGTTAAATATGTACTGTGGTTTGGTTTTGCCCACCCCTTCAGTTTCCGTTGTTCCTGTGTGTATGAAAGTTTTTGGGTTTGTTTTTTGAAAAATTAGGTTCAGGGCAATTTTTGTGTAGAGGATAACATTCTGTTGAGAAAATACATCCCTTCTTTGGGGTCAGTAGGGATCACTAAAATGCAAGTGAATTTACTACCAGAAAATTGAATTTACTTATGTACTTTTTAAAATGTCTTGCACATCCATCTTCTGGGTCAGCCTAATAGATGAGATTTAGTAGTTCTTCCAATGGCTGGAGAGAAAGAGAGCAAAACTTCACAGGGCACAAACTCCTTTACTTCTAAGCTCTCTGAGCAGTCAAGAGGGCTGTCCTCATGACTAGATTTTCCTTTTGATGATTCAAGCCTGCTACCTTGGCTGGACCATGTCCTCGCAATACATTATCCATATATGCCATAATGTTTTTGCTGCAGTGTGCGCTCGAGTCTGCTAGCTCTGCCACATGAAGAGGACTGGTGTAATTGGTCTAGCAGAACAGACTTTTGCTGAGTGTCTGGGTTCGCGTGTCAGTACTTGCACACTCTTCAGCTTCACATCTTTTATCTGGGTCATAGCTAACATAGCTGCGCAGCGTGGACTCCAAAGTGTAATGTAATGGTCATTTGGAGATGCCTGAGCCTGCCTTTAGTGGAAGATGAAACTGAAAGCTGAAAAGTGGTGCTCTGTTGGCACTCGGTAAAATATTAATAGATATCTAAATAGAAAGCATGAGAAACTCTGCTTGAAAGTATTCTCTAATAGTTTTGAGTCACTACTAGAAGAGCTCTATCTGTCAAAGCAGAGCTCTCCTTTTTTTTTCTCTGTTCCGCAGAGCCCTGATGAAGAGCTCCTGGACAGACATGCTCTTCTGTGTCTGCCAGCTCTGCTCCTTTGCCTTTGTCATGTATGTCCTTAGTTCTTGTTAGTTGAGTCGATCACTATTTGCATGGGCTGATCTTTTAGTGGCATTGTGCGTATCACAAAACCAGGTTTGCTTTTCTACATATTCAGAACTAGATATCCAAAGCTCATTAAAAATAAGCTTTAAGGGTGTTTTGAACTGTTTTTCAGCTGTAACTAAACATATTGCCAATGTGCATGTGTAACACATCCTTCTATGTGCTGAATCAATGTAGAAAGCGGATTAAGAATGCGAACTGCAAAAAGTCTGGTATAAGAGCAGGGAAAACTAATTTTAATCTAGTCCTTCATTGAAAGCCAGACATGTCCAGTTTATCAATAGTGTGGGGGAGGAAGGTGGTATTGTTCTTCCAGTAGCGCTCTCGTTTGGGTTCCCTGACACTTGGTGTATTTCCTGCTTCCTACACTGTATTTTTTTTTATCCTAGCTACAGAAATTCATGCTTTTAGTGTATGATTGGCAATAAAGACACTATTTTCTTCAACAGGTTACAAGATTTCAGTATAGTTTCTAGAAAGTTCAGAGCCCTGCAGCTCATACTGATCTTCTCCAGAAAAATCTGTCACCATCAGGGATGCAGTTCTCCTTTTAAGGAGATGAAAATGTGAGAACTCAAAGTTAAGTAAAAATAACCACTATTTTATTTCATCTCCAAAGGAATGATTTCATTAAGAGAACAAATATTTACTTTCTCTCATCTGGAATATGTATTATTCATACTGTTATATGGTTTGTAGATATTCATGATTAAGATTCATTTTGGACTTCAGAGCAGGTTTGTTTTTTCTTGATCCTGCTGGTGCAGAGCTCTAGGTTTCTTTTCATTTGGGAGAACCATTCCTTATGATCTCTGCTGCCTTCCAAGAGTTTATGGTAGAAATAATCCCAAGATGCTTTTCTTTTCCATAATTAAACATGAGTATGCGGCTTCTTTCTTTTGTCCTTAGATGTGTGTGTTCAGGTTTTATGAGTAAACAGTATATTATAGTCTCCTCCTGCCCCCCCCCTTCCCCACCTCTAGAGAGTTCCAGACAAGCCCTTTTCTTCTGAAAAATCTCTTGAATCTGCTTCTGTCAGTTCTGCAGGTTCTGCATTTTTCCTCAAATTCCTTTATCTCTGCTCTCACTACAGAGTTTCCTGGAATTTAACCTGGACAGATCCAAGTACATTCAAAGGACTAACTTGGTTAAAAAGTGAGAAGCATTATCTTTTGTTCAGAAGAGAGCCCTCTTGATATCACATCTGAGGGCTGATAGGTTATGTTCTCCAGATCACCTTTTGTATCAATTCCCCTGCCCCATATGCTCACCCTCCTTGATATGGTCGAGATCTTCAATATGAGGTGGTTGGTGGTGGTGGTAGGTGTTCCCCAAAATTATCCCTGAGAATTGCCATCAGGTATGTGAACTGTTTGAGAGGTACTGTGTGTTTGTCTTTTGGGAGGAGGGCAAGGAAGAATAAGCATGCGAAATAAAACCTATCATGGGGGCAGTCTCTCTCTTTTATTTTAAATCACTCCATATAGAAAAGTGGATTTAAAAAAAAAAATCAAAAAACCTTTTTAATCCAGAAACCTAGCAGAGTGCAAGATGGTAGTAAAAATCCATTAACATGTAGGAAAACTGGGCTAAGAAATCTAAATTAAACAGGAGTGGAAAAATGTACTACTTCAAGTTGAACATGTTTAATGTGAGAAGTTACAGGCCTAGGTTCATCCCTGTGTAAAGGGACACTAAGAAATACAAGGTGCTGCTTGCTATTCACAAGGCTTAAAGAGTGGTTGCCAGCGAACTATTTCCAAATACTAAATTCACTAGACAAGTCTTGAATAATTGTCATAAGACTTTGTATCCTAGGCTTAAAAAAAAATCTACTCTGCTTTTTACTTGCAGTGGTGTCAAGGGTGTCTCATTATTCCATAAATACAATTTTACCATTAATTAAAACACTTCTGAAAAACAGTGCAAAAGGATATTTGAAAATCTAAAAATTGAATCGCCTTGTTTTTCTTCAGTGATGCTAGCAGCAGTGGTTTGTAGTCAGTGGAATAAACTGATGCTTAAGACAGAATCAATACCTTCTATTAAAGTGAAGTGTAAACTGTAGTGTAGGAGTTTCTGTGTAAGTTTATCTTTGCCTCAAGTACGTTGATTTCATAAAGACAAGATCTTCCTGTGTCCAAAACTAATCACTAAACCTGTCTGTGTGCACTGCTTCAGACTTACTGTAACCAAGCAATGAACCAAGATTTTTCTCAAAGTTGTTGTTTGTAGTCATGTGTTTAATAAGACATTATTGTATCTGAAAAGCATTTAAACTAATAGCCTGATTAAAAAATAATTTACTTTATAAAGGTGTTCCTTAACAGAAAACCTATTGCTCCCATTGTAGGTCATGAATTTTAACAAATATTCAATATTCTATTGGTTTTCACCTACTTAAACATGATTTTAAAATTCTCAGTTCCAGCTTATGTCTGACGATTCACCTGTCTCCTCATCTTTAGCAATGGGCCAGTTGTTGTTTTCAGTAACTCCAGCCGAAAAAGAGAATTCCTTTGGTAGTAATGAAAGCAGCTGACAGAGGAAAAAACCCAATAATAATTTTGTGCAACTAGTATTCCAAACCAATTTATTATATTATTGTGCTTATGAAGGGAAACTCTTGACCAGTTGCATTTCTCCCTGTGTAAGAAAGTTTAGAGACTACTGTTACATAATCTCAGCATTATTTCTATATTTCTATATGTGCCATTGCAACAAACAGCATTGGGTATGGAGCTGACAATTTTTGAGTGGTTTGCCTTAAGTGCCGATGGTAAAGGGGTCAAAAGCACAAGAAGCTGTAAAAATGGTGGTTGCTGGGTGCATGGCTTTGAAGCAGTAGCAGAAAATATGTAAACAGTGTTTGGCACTGTTTTAGAAGCAAGTATGGACATCCCAAATTATAATACATAGGTTTTTCAGGTGCAGCTAATGCTGACAGAAAGCAACTCCTTTTTATAATGCCAGCATTCAAAAATGTTTGGAGAAAGGGAAAGGGGACAGCCTTGTGAAATACAGGATCAGAACAAGTTTTGATGTTAGGTTGAAGAAGTAGAGCTGGCGGCTTTAAAAAACGATGTAAGAAACCACTGCTATAACTTGCTCCTGTTTGTGTTGCAGCTTGATTCAGTGGCACCTGATTAATTTGAGCATCAAAGAATTCAACTCCGGTTTTAAGGACTGATTCATCCTCTTAAAGGAAAGAAGTGTGAGTGCATGAGTGAAAAGGAAAAAGGTGGAAAAGGTTGGAGTCGCCAAGCAATGTTGCTTGGGGCTGGCAAAAAGTAGCAGATACTTGGCTTTTGGAAAGTAGCATTCAGTAGTTCAGTAGCTAGAGAAGTTAACACGTGTCTCCCCCTCCTTTTCCCTTTCAAATTATTTGTGAATGTTGCTTTTAGTGCTTGTGTAAATTTAGGGGGGGGTTATCTTTCAGAATTTTCTTTAGCACTTTGTTTTTTCAACTTTAATCTCAACATGTGAATAATATCCATCAACAGAACAGCACACACTTTAAGAGCAGGTGACCTAATCTATGTCTCTGTCTTTATCTGTGTTTTCCTGCAAGTGCAAAATAAATGAGTTTTCAAGAGGTCTATGTTTTTAATAATAAACCTTTTAAAGTTGCTGTTATCTGAAACATATATATCCAGTAGTGAGAATTTAAATGTCAAAGAAATACTTGCTTTGAATTGTTGCTTGGTGCTTCTGAAGCTTTCCTTCATTTTCTCTAGGAGTTTTTTTTGCATCTGTGTGTGGCAGTATTTTTTCAGTCTTCCTCCTGCCCCAGAAAACTCTTTTGATGGACTGTCCTGTTTCTTTCCTTTCTTATTCTTCTTCATCCTCCAGCTTTTGAATCTGTTCAATTCAAAATAAACTTCAATATTTCATCTTTGTCAAGTTCTTTGAAACTAGGCAATGTAGTAGATAAGGACAGATCAAATTATGATGTCCCTGAAGGAGCAGCTGTATGGTGAGTTGAAATATTTATAACTCCTTGTGGGTTAAGATTACAAAGCCTAATTTCTCGTGGCCTTAGCTTATAAATGCTGCTGCTTGCGTAGTTCTGTTATCTATTCTAGTCTTACTGAAGTCTTGAAAATGATGGTAAAGCTGCATTCAGGCTGCAACTCAACTATTAATCTGGCTATGTGAGTCAGAATTTAAGGAATTTGACAGATCATATTTACTCATTAGTCTAGAAATAGCTTTTGAATTATTAGTCTGTGTAAGTGAGAAGTATGGCTGTGCTAAGTACTACCTCTCTGAAGCTCAGTTTCACTTGTATGCTGTGGCTCAACATTTTGGTGCTTTTTTCCAAAATACAAACAAAATGGGGTAGGAAGTTAGAGGAATGTGTGGGTTTTTTAAAATCTAGTGGCTCTAACTTTTGGATAGCGTGACTGGTCTAAAAATTGAAGCCAGTCAACTATACCTGGTTTATTTATCCACGCTATTCAAAACAAGTCATTAGGAAGATAACAGTGTCTGAGAACTTCTGACTCATGTAGTTTGAATCCCTCCAAGTTTGATGAACAACTTGTTTCTTATTCTCTTCTCTAAATCTTTTGGGTGAAACAAACTGTTCTAGGACTTAAGAAATATCCTGAAAAGTTGTTTTGTTTTGGGTATGTTTTTTTTGTTTTGCCTTAGAGGATCTAGCTTTCAGACTTGAGATACTGGATTTCTACAGCTGTAACCTGTTGCTCTCAGAAATATTATCATTCGGCCTTGAAGTGAAAGGACTGGCTGATGAAACTTGACACTTCTAATGCCTCATTGTGATGAGGAATTACAGATGATTTGAAAGAACAACAATGAAGGAAGTAGTTAAAAAACCAGTGATGCAACTGTCTTGATATCTACATGTAGTATCTCACGTTACTACTTGTTCCCTTTATCCCCCTGTTGTCTGAACTGTTGGGGCTGGACAGCTGTTTTATGTGTTTGTAAAGGATGAGCCTGCTTGAAGTTCTATGTAAAATGAGATTCTGTATAAAAGAGAGATTAAACAGTCTCTACAATCAGTAAAAGTGGAAAATACAGCCGTAGCAATCTGATTGCACAGTCCAGTGTTGAAAATTTTTTTGTGTGTGGTGAGATGTCTCTGATAAATTTATTCAACACAGTGGCACTTCATAATGGAGTGTGAGACTGTCTTAAAGACAGTGATCACCTTTTTAGCCAGAAAGAAGGTTGCTATCCTGTAGAGATTATGTTCTAGTCGGATAACAATTGGAAAAGAGTAGATGAGTCAGATTTCAGGCGTGAAGTGATGTTACTGCTGTGCAAAACTGAGGACCACATCCGCAGTGTATGCGAGAGCATAAATGCCATGTTTTCAGACTGATGCAAGGAAAGAAAATGTCGCTGTCTCAAATAATGTATTTTTTTCCTGAGTATTTTGTGGAATAGCCAATACTAAAATAATCCTCACTCCTTTCCCACCATGTCAGCTATTTTGTTCTGTCATTTCTGCTACTGTTTTGACTGTTACAGAAAATGACATGAAAAATGATGAGAAATAAGAAGTAATATCCTGTTAACAAAACATGAACTCTTTATGGTCATGAGTTGTGCTATTTTTTAAATGATTTGTAGTGTTAGATACTTACTCCATTATCTGACTGTATCTTGCTTTGTTGACCACCAATATAATGAGTTAGTATGTTCACATAGAGTAATTAAAATATTTGTAGCAGTGCAGTGATCTTTCTTAATATGAAGCCTGCTGGTCAGTACAAGCATCAAACTGATAACCATATTCTTACTGGAGCTAATCTGTGATTTGGAGTGCCTTCTATTGTATAGACATACATTGTCTTTCCTGAGTATCATGTAGTCCTCACTGCCTCATCTTTGACTTTTCTAATCCACGTGACAATGTATTTTTTCAGGAAGCTGAACACACCCTTTTATTCTACCAGCTAAATTTGAGAATGCTGCTGTGGCTTGGGTTCAAGACAGTTGATAGTACTGGTTTTTTCCTTAGTTTTTGTGAAATCTTGTTGCTTCTCCTGAGGTTTCTTTCTTCTTTGGGGTAATGTGTCTGTTAATTTTGTTATTTGCTGTTGTGCTGTGATCAGGATTTCAACTCTTCTCTCACTTGCCAGAGAGCAATTAATTTTTTTTTTTTCTGTCTTCTAGTGGTAGCTCAAATTACTTATTAGGATTTCTGTTGCACTTTTGAAAGCGTACTTGGTCTCCCACACTGTGCCTGCCCCCATTTTTCTACCACAAAGTAAGTCTATGATTTGAATTAACTTCTGGCCACTAATGTAAAAGGGTACTTCTCTCTGTGTGTATGCATGTGTGTGTATATTTTTGTGTGTGCATATATATGTATATATGCATGCATGCACATGAATTTAAGAAGTCTTTCTCCTCAAATCCTTTTTTTATTTTCACACTTTGGGATGACTTCGGACTTAAATGTCAGTATATGGGCGTATCTAGTGAGAGGAGGCAGAGAGCTCACTGTTGAAAATAGTGGGGTAGTACGTATTGTGGAAACAGTAGATGATAGGAGTGACATTTTGCTCTTGTCTTTTATATAGCATTCATGACTTCCAAAACAGATGATGGCTTTTACCTCATCTTTTGGCATTTTCCAATGTTAAGGCTAATATTCCATTTCCAAGTTGGTAGTAAAAAACCTTGTTTGAGCTAATGAATTCTAGAAGATGGTAGCTCATAAAATCCTGCAGAAGGGTTTAAATTTCAACTTTGCGAAGTTTCTAATAGTTTGAGTTAGGCAGCCTTAAAGTGGAATGTAAGTTGGAGTCATCTTTCCTGTCAGAGTCTTTTGAGTTGTTAAATTCCAAGACTTTTCCTTATTGGTAGGTTTGAGAGCAGCACAAAAGCTTTCTGCATTGCACCTGATTTAGCCGTCATGCTTGGATCAGCCTTTAGTTCTGGCTTTGCCCCCTCTTAGGTCAGTTTCTATGATAAGGGCTCTTTGTGGAGGTTGTGTGAGATCTCTGTGAAGAGTGCACAGTTGGTGACCTCTCCTCTGAGGGACTGCAGATGAATAGGCTATAACTTGAGCAGACTTTATCCTCCATCCTCTTCTTGCTAGGCCTTAAGACCCAGGAGGAGGTTTCCCACCTCTTTTTAGAATAAGATTAACTCCAGTGTGCCTGTGTAGTGTGAAATCACCTTCCAGCTTGCTGCTTGCAAGTGTGCAGAATTCCTGGGATGCTTCAGTAAATTGCCAGTCTTCTAAACTTTCAGTCTGAAAAACTTTTTTCCTGTGAACAGGTTTGTGTATTGTTGGCTTTGTCTCACAACTGAAGGTTATGTTCTCCTAGGTCTCAGATATATCTGATACACAGTGGAAATCTTGAAGGTTTTGCAGATAGGACCTAAATTGTATCTAAAGGGCTCCATTTATACACTTGGTATAAAATTAGCTGCATAAAGCTGCTGCTCTGCTCTGTGCCTCACTATCTGCCTTTGCTCAGGACTGAACAAACAGGATCCTACTTGAAGGCATGTACTTTCTCAGAAAGTACAGACAAACTAATGAAGCGCAGTTTAGAGGAAAAGCAGCACTGTGTGCTAGGAGCAGAATGTATAGCAGCAAGGCGAAATGCCTGATTTCCTGCCTTGAAGCTGTGGGTCTGTGCATGGTTGAAATTTTACTAATAGAGTGCTCTGACATTGGTTTCCTGTAATAGCATCAGTTTGGGTGTTAACCTTAGTAGACAAAAAAGCAAGCTTTTTTTTTTCCAGTTGGTGCCTTATTTCAGAATAGTGTCTTTCAAAGGTATAATGTTGTATAGTTTTGTTATGTGTTAAGCAGAGATACAAAGATCTGCATTGCCTACTTCAGATATAAATCTTAGTATTAAAATTTGGCAGAAAGATTTTGAAGAAAGAATAGATGTCCCTCTATCTCTGTAGTGATTCTGTAGTATTTCTTCCTCCTGATGCAGGGGTCTGCCTTTCACACTTCTTGTCTGGTTTGTGATAGGCATTCATTTCATTATGGGATTGAGCTTTGATTTAGTAGTCCAGAGTATTTCAGATGAACAATGCTGTCTAGGTCTGGCAAAACTGAAACATGTTATTGGCAATTATCTGTGTCAATTTCATACTATGGAACCTTTAATGTTTGAATGCATTAGTAGATATCATTTACTGTCAGAATTTTTGGACTGTACTAAAACTTTACACTTGCTGTGGACAATATTTTTCATTTTGATTTTTTAAAAATAAGAATCTGCAGTTAAACACTGATGCTAAATAGTGATACTATGTGTACTGTGTCATGTGCCTAGAGCTGCAGAGACTTGTCCATAAATCCTAATGTTGGGATGGAGGGGAAAATATGCAGAGAGTTATTGAAGGCAGAAGTCATCTGTCAAATGCAAGCTTGTCATAAGGTTATTTAATTAGAGGAGTTACTAAGTAATTTTTCAGACTTCTGGGACTTACTCCATCTGTTTGTATTCAAAGATGTCTTCCTTGAAAGAGGTAGAAGGAAATAGTTCCCTTGTTTTTCAGTGGCTCAGTTTCTGAATCTGAAGATTAACCTTTTCCCCTTTTTAAAAAGGTTAAGATTTTAAGTCAGTCTCGCTTTTTGTTTTCCTATTGTTTTCTTAGAGAACAAAGCAATGCTTTTGCATGCTACAGAAAAGATCCAAGACACAGCAACTTTAATTCTCGCGTCTCAACCTATCTTCAGTTTCCTTATATGCCTGCGATAACCTTCTGTTAGGGCTGAGAAAATGTGGTGTGATGTTGTGTTGCTTCATTGTATCATAACCCTGCAGATCTGATCCAGCAAAACACTCAACCTGTTAACTGCATCTCGTTTTTCTTTTTTCTGTTTTTTTTTTTTCTTTTTCCTCATCCAAGATAGCTCTCTTGGATCCTATTTCTAGGTTGTTTTGTTATAATAGTCAACTTGTTCCCTTTACTAACAAACTGCGGATGTCACTGCCACAGCAGTTTTGCCTTTACATATACTTGCATTTCTGATAAATGTGTATCCTTTTGATCTCAGTTACATTTGCAAGTTTAAATATTTATAAACAAAATTAAGCTGAAAAGGGTTTAGTTCTAATTGCTTTCCCTTTTTGCTCTCTGTGCTTCAAGATGTGTGGAAAGGCATGGGAGTGTGTTTCTTCCATTATTCCCTTCTGCCCTGGCTCGTTCTTGTATTGCAGCTGAGGGATTGCCTACTGCTTCCTTCAGAAGTATATATATGGAGAATTGGAAATACCTGGTTATTGGAATGCTTCAATATACTTAAGTTATTGGATGCATACATTTTAAGTCGAGTTCTGCTTATTTATTCGATCCTTTGCTTTTCTATCGATTATTTAACTCCAGTTTCCTGGAATTCCAGAAAATATAAGACTTTGTCATGTGTGTAAATATTAAAACAAAGCACCACACCCTTGGCTTTCTGTGCCTTTTTTTTTTTCTTTTCCTCTCCTGTGGAAAAGCTTTTTTTTTTTCTTTTTTCTTAGAGAGTCAGTCTTAGAGCGAAGAGCAAGCAGTGATGACTTGAATTCAAAGAGGATTAGGGACAGGACTTTGAAATGCAGGCTAATTCATCAGACCCTTCTGATATTGTAGAATTAATAAGAGATGGCATTAAATCATGCCTGAGCATTTGTTGGAGTAATTGCCTTCTTTCAAGCAGAAAAATATGTAGTGGTTTTGAGTGATGGGTGGTTTAATGTTGTAACTAAATTTGTAATCCTTTACTTGTAACGGGAACACCCCTTTCAGCACTTTCTTCCCTGCTACCCTGGCTGCTGCTTCCCTTGCATCAAATACCTCAGATAATTTAGCGGTTGATCTTGTGGTTTAAAAAAAGCCCAACCAGTGAAATAATACATCCATACCCCCCAGCTCACTGTTAAGTCAGCTGAATGAATCGGATCACCTGATCTGCCACACCAGTGTCTATAAGGGGAGAAGTGGGGACAGTCCAGCGGCTCAGGATGGAGATGTGGTGAAGTGCGAACAGCCCCTTTCAGCAGCAGGTGGCCTTTGAAGCAGCTGACTTGTCAGGGTAAGCAGCACCAGCTATATGCTCGCTTTGCAAAGCATTGCAGCAGTTTAAGATTATATTGTCCTTCTGGTTTCTTCCCCTTGCTGGACTAGTTGTTCCATAGGATCTTTCATCTGCTGTAAGTAAAATCAGCTGGGATTGTTAAACAGGGGCTTAGTCTAATCTCATTAATTTTTTGAATGACTAACGTGCCCACTGTATCTCTGAATTGGAGTCTGTGTACTTGTATGAAGCTACTTGAATGTTCAGATTTCACGTCTTGGAAAGCGCTCAAGCAAGAAAATGAATACGCACAGTAATTCTCAAACAAGAGCTATGGACTTTGAAAGAAGCACAGTAGGCAGATACTGTTTCTGCATCAAGCCATGCCTTGCTTTTTTGGGACCTGTTGCCGCTTTTTCTACCTTGTCCCATTCCAGAAACTGATCAATTAAAACAATCAAACAAAAAAGGTTAAAATATTCTTTGCAGACATTATAAAATGTGGGAAAAGCAGTAGGTATGAGAGAGGCACGCTAAAATTAATGCTGCCGCCTGAGTATGTACCTCAAAACACTTAACTCGTATGAGACATGATGACAAAGTGCTCCCTGGAGGTGGACGTACCAATAAGATGCTTTTAGTAAGTTGCAAATGGTAAAGTTTTTGTGATGCCTTCCTGACTCTTCTTTTTTGCTGTTGTAGTTTTTTTTTCCTGGCATATGTATAACAGATCAGATCACTCAGCTCCTTTTGATTGATGATGATTTATGATTAATTTATTCTTGGATTTTTTCCCAATCTAGCACAACTAAAAGAGCAATGTAAACACCGTTGCTGCTGAGTGTGCACTTACTGTGTAAATCGTGGAACTATGTGTCTGCACTGACAATTTTGGAATAGAAGGCTGTTTTAAACATTATCTAAAAAAACCCATGAATTAACTATTGAAAGAAATGTCTTATTTTGTCTCCATCAATCTTTTCTTTTGGGAACTAAAATTGAGTGATAATAGACTTAGATGTTATCTTGAATTTAAATAATCATTGCAAATGTTTTGTGATGTTTTATTTCCATAGTCTGTGACAGGTAGTGCAGACAAGTGAGGTTTTTTTTTGAGACATGATAAATTTAACAGGAAATACTGGATACTGTTTCTGGCACTCTGTTGCCATCCTTAGAGATGGTTATTCCTTGCTTTCAAAGTTACTGGTGCACTTGAGAGTTTACCCTTCCATTAGTCCCAAGTACCCTTAAATGTTTTTCCTCCTCTCCCCCTGCCCCCCCATCCACCCTTATACATTTACGCAGCTTCATGAATCATGAGCATTGAATAGTCTTAGAAAAAAACAGCAAAGCCTTTTAATGGCTCCTCTGCAGTGTTGCCATTGTGTTCGTGTTCTTTCTGGTGTATGAGACTTTCCCCTCACTTCTGCTGTTTCTGTGGCGAGGTGACAGTCTCTCCCACAAGTCAGAGCAAGATTCTGTTTTGCTTTCTGGTCCTTGGGCACTTCACAGCAGGTGCTGGTCCTGCTTCTGTCTGTGTTAGCCTCTGCAGAGATTTTTGCTTGGTTGGTGGGGCTTCTTTAGGCGTGGTAGACTTGGGTTAGCTGATGTTATTAGAAGTGGCCTCTGGCAAGAAGATGCATTTTTACCCACCCACGCTTTACCTGAGCGGGGGTGTGTTATTGCACCATCTTGACTGTCCTCTCAGTCTGAAGACCACTTCAGCTCCAACAGCTTTTTTTCACTGTACAGCTGAAGAAAACGAAGGGTGTGTTGTAGTTTCTTGGGTTTGTGGATTTTGTGGGTGTGTTTGTTTCCTCTTTCTGGTGGTATACTAGCTTGCCCATTTTCCTAAGACAAGTAACGTTTAGTTTTCTGCTTTCTTAGTAGGTGATAAGGTTGACCACTTAGTTTAGACACTTATTAAGAGAGTGGATGAAATCTCTAGGCAAAAGGGAACGTGGTTTATTAGAGGTCACCTGGAGCTGGATACCTGAATTCTCACGGAGCTCTGTGTTGTGCATTTTTTATGCCTTTAGGATCACATTATAGGATGTCAGATTATTGTGGTTTAACCCCAGCCAGCAACTCAGCACCATGCAGCTGTTTCCCCCTCCCCCTCCCAGTGGGGTGAGGAGTAGGAAAGGAAAGAAAAAAAAAAAGTAAAACTCGTGGGTTGAGATAAGAACAGTTTAATAACTAAAGTAAAATATAATACTAACAATAGTAATAATGAAATATAATAATAATAATAATAGTAATGAAAAGGGATGCAACAAAAAGAAGGGGGGGAAGGAAAAAAACACCAGTGATGCACAATGCAATTGCTCACCACCCGCTGACCGATGCTCAGTTAGTTCCCGAACCGCGATCCGCGCCTCCCGGCCAGCTCCCCCCTGTTTATATACTGGGCATGACGTTCCATGGTATGGAATACCCCTTTGGCTAGTTCAGGTCAGCTGCCCCGGCTATGCTCCCTCCCAGCTTCTTGCACACCTGCTTGCTGGCAGAGCATGGGAAACTGAAAAATCCTTGGCTTAAGATAAGCGCTACTTAACACTCTGTTTTAGTTGTTGCTATCAACAGTATTCTCACACTAAATCCAAAACACAGCACTGTACCAGCTACTAAAAAGAAAGTTAACTCTGTCCCAGCCGAAACCAGGACACAGATGCTTACAGAAGAATTTCATTTGTAAAATACTGAAATACAGTCTAAAACTGCATAGCATTTGTGGGCTAATCAATTAACGCAGTGTATATTAAACCAATGTGGGGATTTGGGGGATAAGTCATGCTGTTACTTTTAGGTTATCTTCAAATTTTAATTAGTTCCCTGAAATACACTGAAATGCAAATCTTCGTATTTAACAGCTTACCTATACTTAAAAGCTTAATGCCAGAATAGCCCTACCTGCCCTACGTGGGGGTTTCTGTTGCTCGTTGGCCCTTGTCTGTGGAATAAGTTTATTGTGCCCAGAAATCTTAAATGAAGTTGAAGCAGAACTTTCAGTTGATTCCATCTGCTGTACAAATAAGTCTTCTGCTGCAAAGCTGGATCAGGCCTTCCTCAGAGACTATGTATACATGTATACCAGAAACTTCAGATAAAGCATTATTTTTGTCTAATCCATTCTGGGTTTATAAAATGTCAGGTTTTATAGTTGTTTTGGTACTTCAAATAGTGCCTGTAAGCTCTAAAATACGTACTTTGCCCTAAGTAAAGGTAAAATTTACAGAGAAGGTAGGGCACTAAGGCATTTAATTTTGTCTGGAGACTACAGCTTATAGTAATTGGCATTTTCAAAATGTTTTGAGTGTATTCACTGAGAGTGTATCTAAGCGTATTTCCTATATATGGAGCCATCAAAGTATAATCTTGATTACTTTTTCCTCTTTTTTTGAGATTTTAAAATTGCCTTCTTGTAGGCATGAGGCGGGTGTGTGTGTGCGTGTGTTCCCCACTGCTGGAAGCTTCTATTTTTGTTTTGAATATTCAAACATACGAAAGGAATGTACCTTTGGCAGCAACTTACTTTAAACTGAGTAAAGGAATAAGAATGAAAATTAAATAATCTTTGCTGTAATAACTTCAGACATATGTCTAACAGTGTTAATCAAATATCACAAAGTATATTTTCAGTGTTTTTTTCTGTTTATGCTTTGCCTCTTGGTGTACTTGGAAATGTCTGGTTTACTAGTGCTAAGCAAGTTGGCAATCAAAGGAAGTCAGCATTTGTTTATGGGATATTTCCTGCTCATCTTGCCTGTAAGAAGCAGTGTTCCAGGCGTTTTCAGAGCATGCTTTATCTCAGTTTCGTACAAAACATTTTGCTGACAAGGGAAGACAAGGGAAGACATGGGTGCCCCGTGAGGTAGTTACATTAAATTGCTAGAGTGCTTGCCTGGCATGTAGGAAAGCTGGATTCATTTACTACAGCGAGAGAGACTTGGAGTCAAGTTTCTGAAGACCTCTTGGAAGGCAGCGAGTAAGCATTGGGTCAGAAAGCAAGCCAACACGCTGGACTCTGTCCTCAGCTGAAGGTCCTCCTGGGTTAGGAGGAACTGGTGCTTCAGAGCCTGCTTAGCTATTCTATAAGCATCTAATGTGATGTCCAATCAAAAGATTGTAAACTGAATTGGGGGGGGGGGGGGGGGGGAAGAGGCAGACATTAAGTGCCAGCAGTAGCAAAGAAGATGGGGCTTTGGCTGCATCTGTGGCTTAGGCAGCTGTCTGACTCTGCTCGGCTTTGAGTCCTTTTCTAAGGTAACTAAGCTCTGTAAGGAGCCTTCGTGCTTGGTTTAGGGGTCTGAAGGCATTGAACTGTTGCAATGCCAAGTGCTGCTCTACATAACATCAAAGTGCTTCTGTGTATTTGGCCCCAAGTACATGATCAGAACGGAAGTGTATGAAGTGCTGAGAGGAGTGTCGTCTGCAGCAAGAGCACCCCTTCCAAAATCATCAACTGATTTGACTGCTCTGTACTGCGTGATGCAGCAAAGCCTTGTATTAGGCCAGCTGGATCAAATGATGCTCTTTGAAGATGCTGCCAGTATTCAGTTTCCTCTTAGAGAATCATCAGTAGAAGAAAATCTGTCTGCAGTTGGCCCTTGGCCAGCATCTTAAAAGCAAGTACCAAAACAGATATTAAGCCTTAGCATGTATTTTGTCCCATGAAGCCACGTTTCTCAGTTATTCGATCTGAGTGTATACTACCAAGGCAAGTAGAACTTTGTTTTTATTCTGTGTAATTCCCTGCTTCGTATTCTGCGTGAAATTCTTTGAGAAGTTGTGCTGGTACATGATGATGAGCAAAGCAGTTGGTTTGATGTGTGTCTAGGATAGCTGGATGGCTTCAGCCCTTGGGTAGCACTGTGTGTTAGCCTGTGAGACGTTTTCATCTGGGTTGCTGCCATTTCCATGGAAGAGACAGTGAACAGCTGTCCAGGTAGCACGTGGTTGTAGTCATAGCTCCCAACCATCTCCTGTGCCTGAATGCTGCATGTTGTTCAGCATCTGGGTTGTCTGTGAGAGGAATGGCTGGCATTGGAGGCACACTCAGCTCACACTTAAGATGTTTTCACCCATAAGAGCTTTGCTGAAGTCTGTGTTGACTTGCCACTTGTAAGGCATGTGATATCTTAATATATCTAGTAATGTTACATGTTGGTAAGTTATTCTCTTGTTGATAGGAAGCCAGTGGAGGATAGAAATCTCTGCCAGAATGAGATCTAATACATAGCAGTTAAATGTCAAATCCGTGATACTTGAAACTCTTAATTAGAAGAAAAGAAAGTATTGGAAGACAGAAATAGGAAAAACAGTAGTAGTTTTAAGTGCTTTTTATATAGGAGCAATACCTAGGGACTTGGATCAGTTTAATATCTTTTTTTTGTGCCAAGTGAAATAACAATTGACAAAACGCTAATTGCTTTGCAACACTTCTAAGCAATATAGTATTCAATGCAAACAAATATACCAAAACCAGAAGGGTAAGTGGTCTGGAAGATCTAAGTAATGGTAATGAAATTACCCACTAATGTACGTCTGTATATAATTACAGCTTTCTAAACTCAAATGGCACTAGTCTTAAATTTCTTGTTGAGTATGATCATGTCTTGTGGATGTGTAGAAATGCTGTAAAAATGTGTTTGAATCTTGCTTTGCACTTGTACTAACTCATCTTCCCTTTCCCCACACCAGTCAGAGCAGCTGCAAATGTGTAACTAATCATTTCATGAAACAATTTTTTTCGAGTCTAGTTCTCAAAACTGGAAAGCGTTTCATATTGCGTCTTTGTCATGTCTCAAATTGAATCTACAGGGTAGTCTTAATGGAGTGGGTGAGTTGAGCAGGAAAAGAAAAGAGGTAATAGCAAGGTTTGTAAACTGATGCGGGCTTTCTGAAGCGTAGAGAGTTTACCATATCCTGAAAGAAAAAGTTGCTGCGCTTCAGTGATTAATCAGCCTAAAAAACCCGCAAATTTATTCAATTTAACCATAATGAATTGTGGTTATGGTTTGCAAGGAATGTTTTAACAAACTGGTAAGTAAATGTACATCACCTTAACTTCTGAGCTTTTGGAGTAGCAAAGGTATTTAGATAATTGAATTTAAAAATTACATTTAATTTAGGTTTATTTGGTACATCTAAAATATTACTGCAATACTGTTGTAAGGTTTCGCACTGAATAGAGTCAAAAGGTTGCAGTTTTATTTCTTCGCATGTCCTCTGGTACTGAATCAGGAATTAATGGGAAGCAGTGACATGATGTGTAAAATTAATGTATGCCAAATCCCTGCAACACGTGCATTATAGCTGGCGTTTACTTATTTTGATGTTGCTATATGTATCCTGGCCTGAGAAAATAACTGCATGAATAACAACCACAAATGGATTACTCTAGTGGTGTTCCACATGCCTCTAATGTTCGGTTAGTGTCTCTGCTAGTTGGCCAGCTACCTTTTTATTTTTTGATAAGCTCAAAATACTTGTCCAAGTGTATTTACAGCATTTACATATTTAGGTTGTAGCCTGATAGTGTCAGCTTTTTTAGTATGTCAGGAAAATAGCGTTTTAAAGTAGTAAGTACTAATAGTATTAGTAGTATTTTAATATAGAAAAAGGCATTAGCTTTTTCAATTTTTGATCATTAAATCTCCCTCTTGTGCTCTCATGATTAAAGAGCTGTGCCTCCTCTTAAATGGTTTCAGCTGCTTTCAACCTTGTCTTAAGCTTAGCTTTTTGTATGAATTACTTTTGTTGGTGCAAGCATTGTTATCTTCTACCAAGAAGATTACTCATCAAATGCAAGCAGCTTTTTAAGATCACATCGGAAGTTGGGAATTTGTTTCACTCCAAGCAAGCTGAAAAAGCAACTCTCCTGTAATGGTGACAACATAAGAATGCCATTTGACCATATGATTCATTCATGTATTACACCAAATTAACATGCTGAAGCCATTTACAGTCAGAGTTGTAAAGAAACTGGTTGTATTTATGTCTATGGCTTTAATGTCTGCTTCCTTCTCCTTTTTGTGCACTCGAGTTCTCTCTAAAGGTTATAACGTATTGTTTGCCCCTAAAAGGCATGGGTTTCTCACATGTAGTTTCCAAATGCTTTATTGGGTGAAAGTTAGTGCTTACAACAGAACATCAGTTTTAGCCGAGTAGTCTATTTTAAAAATAATTAAAATAGACTTCTTTTGGAGAAGAAAAATACCACAAAGCCCTAATCTAGGGCACAAAGGTTAGAGGTTAATATCCCATACTCTCCCATCACTATACTGTTTTATAGGGAGTCCTAGGAGGCAAACTGAACATCCAGCAATCTGCGGTAGGAACTTTCATCCTGGCAGCTTGGCTCACCTCAGAACGTCTGAAGGCTGTACCCAAGTAGTTTCCTAGAAGCCTCAGATTTGTAAGACTTCAAAATGGCATTTAGCTATGAGATCTCTAAATCTAACTTTGCCTTTGATAGTTTATGTTTATTAAAAAAATGAAAACACAACAACAACAACAAAACCCAAAGTGAAAGAACTTGATAAATAATTATGCTTAATGGCATGTGCTCCTCAGCTAGAAGGATTAATGGGAAGGCAGAGTTTTCCCCTAAAGACGTAAAGGGGAGGGGAGGAAAAGAATGAGGAAGCACTCAATAGGTTTTGTTTAATTACGGGAGAAATCCTTGCAATGTTTTTCATTGCTTATAGATGTTTTGCATTTATTTTCCACCTTACATAGGTATTTTTTTTTAGACTCATTACAGTAATTTGGGATAGTGAAGAGCTTTGTGAAATTTTGCAAAACTTGACATTCTTATTGGGAAGATTTTTCTTCCAGCTATAGTTGATACTTACACTTATTAAGTGTTTCCATAGTGTTGCTATCTTTAAAATGGTGCACAAAGCCAAATAACTAGTGAAATACAACTTTCTAGAACCACAGAAAGCTGCTGTTTCAATATGCTAGTGGGACTCAGTACACAGTGACAGATAATTTCCCTGACCAGCATGAGCCATGATCACTTTCTTGAAATGAGTTGTGTGTTTTTTGGGAGTGGTGGTTTTTTGTTGTTGTTGTCTTAAATCTTTCTTTAAGCAAAGTTATTGACCTCCAGAAGGCCCAGTGGCCCAAAGCATGTACCAACATAGTGAAATGTAGTATAAGAACCTGGACAAATTCCTACTTTCTGGTATCCTTGATGCATGATGCTATGAAAAATATATGAAAAACCGATTGTGTTTATAAGGCTGTTTTTCTCTGAGAATGATTAACAATAACAAAAAAGCATCAGTATTCAGTTTTACATTTCAGTATTTTAGAAATCGGATGCCTATTTTCAACATATTTCTGAACTTACATTGGAAAATTCAGGCATGCAGGGACATGCTGAAATGCTATCATTTGTGGTTGAAATGTTCCCCAATATGAGTTTGGCCTGTTCCAACTACTACTATTCTACCCAAAGAATTCCCGGCTATGGCTTAGGAGCTGGGATGGCAGAGACAGTTTGTACACCATCGCCCTATTCTGGAGACTCCGACAGATTTCTAGAAGAGATATGAACTGTTCTGCACTGCTTGGCTTTGGTGCCTGGTAATGGTTTTGGGTGCCCTTATTGATTAGTATAGGCATAGTATTGTATCTTCTTACGTGATATAGTAAAGGTGTTGTCTTTAGCAGGGTTGTGCGCAAATAAAACCAGTATTCTAATTGGGATTTCTTCAATGCAGATGTAGAAAAGGAAACAGAATTTCCTTTGGCAAGTGTGCAAGAACAACAGAAGCTGATGGCACTTAAATCAGTGGCTAAGTGTAGTGTGCAAACCAGCATACAGTTGCTAATTATCTTTTTAAAAAAAAAGTTACCCTCTTCTCTGCTTCTTCCAAATGCATAATCGGATAATTCCAGCTTGACATCTTGTATTTTTGTGGTAATGAGCGTACAAGAGTGTGGGGTTTTTTTCCTGTTGAAAAGCAAATGAGATTTATAGATTCAGAATAAATGTTGGAAATTGGAGGAGGGGGGAGATGAAACTTTTTTCCTCCTCTCTAAATGGATATTATCGGTATTACTGGAATCGCAAATCCAACGGAGTTGCCTGTGAAGCCCAGAATAAGCTCCACTGCAATGAACACATGAAAATAACAACTTGAAGATATTTTGGAATGTTTTTTCCAATAGGAAGGCTGCAACTCTGGATATAACTGCTAGATAACCTGACTTCTCTTTTTCAGATAACTTTCCTATTTGCTAGAGTAGGGCTTTCTTCAGGTTTTGTTTACTCTTTTTGCCTGCATTGCTCATTTGAGTATTACCAATTTAAAAAAAAAAAAAAAATTTTCATCTTTCCTAATAATACATTTCCTTCTTAAATATTTCTTTTTTTTTTCCAAATAAGAATTGCTGCATAAATTAAATGCAAAAGCCTGTCTTAAATTTTTGTTCTGTTTTTTATGTTTTTCAAGTAATGGAGGAAATAATCATGCTTTCTCTTAAAATCCAAAGTTAGCTGTCTTGGACCACTTCACGAGTTTAAAATCCACAAAACTTAGTTATTGCTGTTTGCTTTGAAAACACAAAATTAAATCAATTAAGGAGATTATTTTAAAGATTATGTACTTTTTTCAGGAGGACCCAAATGATATCGACCCCAAAAGGAAAGACGTGCGTGGCAATGATGGGGAGGACAAAGCACAAAGTGTGGAGACGCTACCTCCAGGTATTGCAGTAATGTTTGTTATGAAAGATCCATAGCCATAAAAAATTTATCCTTGAAAACCATAAAACACAGCAGTTGTTCTGATTCTAATAATTCTTTGTAGTTTGAAAGTGCTAGGATTATTTTAGCAATATGTACTTCTCTATTCTTTTAAAGCTTCAGCTTCCTTAAATCTTACTTGCTTCAATGCTTCTTTGGGTTTAAAACCATAGAGAATGTGACTTTTTGCTAGTATGTTTGTATTGTCCTGCAATAGGTTTGAGGTGCTGTAAAAGCCTCTGATATAAAAGTAGTCCATTTCTCTCGAAGGATAATGCTGGCAGGCAACAGACAAGTCGCCTTGGGACTGTGCTTCTGACTGAAGATTCAGAACAAGGTTCATACTTTTTTTTTAGTTTTGTCTAGCTTTTGATGTGGCAGTTTTTCCTGAGTGTGCTGATGGTGTACCTTATTTTTCTTATACTTGCTCAGTATTCGTCACATGCTGGCAAATAACAGAGCAACATGATTTTTGTTTTGAGTGAAATGGTCTTATGCCTGGAGGATAAGCTAGGAAAATTAAGTGTTAGGGAATCTTCATTTCATGTGACTGCTTCCATAAACTTCTTTTGCTGCTTAACTGTTTCACATCAATGAGACTTAATATGTAGCTAGAATTGATGTACTAAGGAATACAGAAATAGTAAAATGGATTTGAATATTTTACACTGTATTGAAAAAGTTTACCATACAAGGAGGACAACTTCTGATCAGATAGTTTCACAACACGTTTTACTCTTCTTCTATTAATCCTAATGTCTGGCTTACAAATTTGTCTTAACCAAACATTTGAAATACTGTGAGGTCTTGAAGAAAGAACTAACCAAGGTAAGCTTTCCTTTAAGCATCTGGAAACTTCCATCCCCAATAATGTGTGAGGTATGATTTTTGTTTTACAGTCTTAGACTCCTGGTACAGTATAAGCTGTTTGACATTCATGGCTTTTTTCCTGTAGCCTTTGGCCTACCTTGTCTTAGCTGTTCTCTGGAGAGGGGAAACAAGACTCTGGTTATGTATGTATGCTTTTTTGGCAAAACCTTTACTTTGTGTATGAATTGGGAAATAAATCCTAAAAAGTTGAAGCTGAAGAGCCTGGCTTATTTAACTTGGTTTCTGGCAGATCTTTCCAAGTATTTTTTTTTCCCCTTAACAGAACTCTCAGCAAATATTGTTACTGGGATTATAGGTCAGCCAATTTTGCACCTTCCAACTACTATTCTGATTTCCTGTTTTTGAATGTTTATGTATTCTGGGCCAAACCCTATACATTTCCTCTAAGACCTTCCTTTCCCAGTGGCCCTAAGTAGCTATTTGAGTATTAAGGGAAGTGTCACAGGTTGAAAGGGAGAGATACCAGAAGCTGGAAGGGTTGAAGCTAGAAGTAAGATTAAGTGTAAAGTGGAGCAGGTCAGGGCTTTTTTCATTTCATCTGTTGATTAGTAGTCTCTTATGGCTTGATTTAACAGGCAGGAAAATCGTTACTGCATAGTAGTACAAGAGTCTCGAATCAAACATCGAAGACTACACAGACAGAATTATGCACTCTTAAATCACTATTTTGATTATTTTCAATTCGTGTAGGCAAACTTTTGAATCCTTATAGCAAAGAAGCTTGGAATTCATATTTCTGCAGATTCTTTGCACTGTTTTAAAGCAAAGTGATCAGATTTTAGGAGGGCTTTGGTTCAAAACTTCCTTGCTTTTCCACTGAGGTTAGGAGACCTGTAGTTTAGGTTTCAGCGTTATGCAGCGTGGTATCTCTCAGAACTTCTGGGAATTAAGGAATTGTTTATTATCTTTATCTTTAAAATGGCTTTATATAAAGATTAAACTGTTGGGTTTTTTACCTTCTGTACGTCTATTCTTTGTCATTTGGTGACTTTTTATATGCTGCAAAAGTCTATTTATTGTTTTGTGAAAATAGTGATGTTAGCTCTTGTAGTTAGAAAGACTGACCCTGAACTGTCTGCATGGATAACTAAAGTAAAACTGTATAACCAGTTCTCTGTAATGATAGGAGTTTCAGCAGTTACTCAAACAGCTCTTTTTGTTAGTTAATGCAGATCTGGAATCTCTTAATGCCTGTAAGTCAAAATAATCATATTTATATCAAGTATCCTACTGCGTTTAAGCTGTATTGAGTCAGTAAGAGCGAGTGCAAGCTATTTCGGGGATTTTGTATCCCTCTATTCCTAGTCTTTGTTGCCTGCCGCTTGGTTGCGTGCAGATTTGTCTGCTATGCTTTTTTTCTCTTGTGTCTCACTTCGAGCTGCTCTTACTGTTATCTGACTCTTCCCTAATAGATCTGATTCATATTGCACACGGTTGACAGGGCCTTCTGCTGGAGCCAGAGCCAGGCTTTGCCTCCTTCCTGGCTCCTGAAGCCAAATTCACTTGTTCTTATATTCTGTGGGCTGTCGCTGCTTTTCAGTAAATTTAGCCCTATGAAGTGGTCTCCTTTCTTTCTTCTCAAATTTACTCTATGCTTTCTGGACTAGTGTTGGATTTGCTGGTTTTAAAGTCTTGGAAAATGGTAAATGATACATTTTAAATTATTTATATCAAGCTCTACTTGGATGGAAACTGGAATGGAATAAAATGTACCAAGCTAGCACTATTTTTTAAATACAGCTACTTATTATAGAGCAAAAAAAAAAAAATCAAAATGTGCTTGCTATTTAAAATCAAGGAGCTTCTTATTAAAAATAATAGCAATGAATTGCACTGTTTTTGTTGATTGTCTTCTCCAAGACTTCAGAGTTGGGAAATACCTGGGCCAAAAAGAAGCAGCTTCACTGGATTTTGCCTTTTTCTTGTTTCTACTCAGCTTCTCAGGCTCAGAGCAGCCTGTAAAATAAGCACTTCTTGTCAAAACCAAGTTTAGCACTGCAGCATACCCTGGTTCCAGATTCTTAGCTGATTCAGTGATTTTTTTTTTTTTTTTTTTTTTGGGGGGGGGGTGGGCTCTATTTGCCTCTGGTAGCAAACTCTGCAGTTCATTTACTGTTGAGTTTAAAAGATTAATTTATTGTCGTGTTAGATCTCAGTACAAGTAAACACACACTTGCTTGAATTTGAAGTTGCAAACTTGCTTAATTTAAGTTTGAAATAATGTAGTTGTGTTTTCTTATACTCGTTCCACCTGGTAAAGTCATTGAAACTCAGGAAACTACAGAGCCAGCTAACTCCCCAGAAGAAATTAAATCAAACATCCTCCTATTTGTGTACCCCAGGGAAGCATACAACAGAAACAGTACCTATTACTGGAAAAGGTTTTGTTAAACCACTTCGAACTTCAAAATTTACTTGATAAATTGTCAGAAAGGCAAGCCTTTCAGCAGCAGTAAGGCTGGACAGCATACTTAGCTTTGGATCAGCCTTTCATCTTCCAGCAATTAACTGGAGCCATTAGCACTTGTAACCATGTGGGCAGCCCATGTTACATGTTGTAGTTCATGAAGAACACAACCTGTTTAAGAAGAATGCTTGCAACAGCATCACCTGTACCACTGATGTGATGCCCTCATGACCTCTGTGTTTTAGCTACTCTTTCCACTGGATGGAAGGCAACTGGAGGAGTGGATGGGAGTGGCAGTCCTGAAGGAGGCATAGCATTAAAATCCATTGGAAGTTGGAGTCTTTGAAAGTTGAAAGTCCTATATAAGTGCATTTTAAGTGTAGATTATATTTTGTAAAACGCACTAAAATCTTTATTTTTAGACTGGAAAAGCAGTGACGTGACATGTCCTGTATTTCAGAAAATATTCAACATATGTTCCAGATTGAAGCTATATTATAAATTAGAAGCAAGGGTGATAATATAGTTTAGTTACCAAGGAGGTTGCAAAAGCTTTGGGAAATGCTAAGGAAGAGAGTTATACTGGGAGATGATCTTGTGATCTCTGTTCTTTCTTCCAGTTTCCTGAGTCAAGCCGCTCTTGCGTCTTGTATAGTTTTGTTGCAAGTGAGGTTTGGTGTAACCTTTGTAAATAACTATGTATTGGGTTATTTGTAGTGTGGTAGCTGGCTGAGGTGTAAACTTATTTTCAAAGTAAGTTCCTAGAAATATTTTGAAGAACGAACTTGAAAGACTAAGAAAAACTCTTGGCAGTCTGTGGGCTACCAATAGCAACCGGAAAGTTTCCTTTTTAGAGTTCTTTTAGTAATTGGAATTTGAAAATCTGTATTTTTCCCTCCAGTTATTTTCCTATAGTTTACCCTCTGATCTGCTTCACCAAGTGTCTATTAAATGTTCTGCAGTCTGTTTTTTTTTTTAACTCTCTAGTTCTGGCTTCTTTGTGTGTATGTACATGTTTTAACTTCTTTAGGATGGTAACTCAGATGTAAAAATAGTTGCTTAGTATTAACTGGCTAGCTCTTAAACTAGTAGTCCAAAAGTATGGGCACTTTTCTCCTACTCTGTGACTTCACTTGGATGTTGGAAGTTTCTTGAAGTTCCTTTCTTTTGTAGATGAGCTCCTGAGATGATCCTGAGAATAGAGAATTTTTAATCAAGTTGGTGGTATTTGTCGGGTTAAACAGACAATTATTTTGTTTAATGATGGAAAGTGTTCTTTCAATATCAGAATCTTCTAGCAGAAGTTAACGCACCATAGTTAGGCATGCCTTATGGATAGAAAGCTGTAAATGAGGCGTGCCTTAGTTTGCATGCTGTGCATGTTGAGAGACAGAGCAAAGGCAAACTTTGAAACACTGGGCAACCTCTGACTCTTGTTAATAGCTGTTAAGAGTAGTAGTCCCTCTATGCATATCAGCTTAGTTTAGGATATGCCTGAGCTATAATATTTGTCTAAAAGCTGAGCTTGAATGGAGTGACATCTCTGCAACCTGCTACTTACTGAACTTAATTGAAAATACCTCAAAAACTTTGTATGTTAATTATGAAAACAACTAATATTAACTCGTCTCATCTGTAATAAACAGTGGCCCCAAAAGACAGCTTTTGCTTTGTATCTTTTTTTTATGCCAACGGCATGCTGTGTTCACCACAACACGCTTGCAGGAGATTCTCGTACACATCCATGTTAAAACAAGAATGTCTGTATTGCACTAGAACTTGAGCTCTGATTTTGAGTTAAAGGTGCTATAAATTTGCTGTAGGTAGCATAGGTTTGGCTGTCAATAGGCAAAAAAGTAAATGTTCAACCAGAGGTAAGAACTGATAGTTTCAAGACATTTGGTAAATATCATACCGTTGTTTCACACCTGAAGATGATGAAAGTCCTGAAACTTCGTTCCTGGTGGCTGGATGCTAATCTGCCTTTCTGTGTTAGTGCCACAACCAGTCACATAATAACACAGTCCTTGTTAAACAGGAATTAATCTGTGAATCAGGTCTGATTGTAAAGGAGGTTGCAGTTATGTCATATTGGAGAGTGATCTAGTGCTCTGCCTACATGAAATGCTGTTTTTTGAGAATAATCTTGTCTTGTACTTCTAAAAGGCCTGTTCCTCAAATGGTTTGATTGTAACTGACTGTGTTTTTACTTAGGTAATGAGACAATAAATTAAATTAGAATGTCTTTGAAGTCTGGACTAGATCTTAAAAAATAAATGTTACTTGAATAACTTTATAGCCGGATCATCTGCCATATTAGTGCCTGTTGATATGTGGAGTTTTTTTTTTTTTTAAATGGAAATTGTGGTAGTTGGGGTTAAAAAAAACAACAAACAAAATGGACAAGATGAAGCATGGTCTGGTGATTACTTGCATAAACTGAGATCTGTAAAATTGTTGAATTTTATATTAATTCGCAGAGTGTTCTAGAGGAGTTTAATATGCAAAAGTGACATGTTACACTGTTAACAATACTGTTGAGGTTTAATTACTTTCTTGCAAAATTAAAAACTGGGCTATTTCATCAGTTATGTTTGGATAGCTGAATGCTGTTCTTTAAATTGTGAAGATTAAATTGGGTATTTTCCTGTTTTTCTATTGTAGGAAAAGTTCGGTGGCAAGACTTTGATCAAGATGCTTATGTTGGCGCTACCGTGGTGCGATCTGGTCAGGACCCATATGCCCGCAATAAGTTCAATCAGGTAGAAAGTGACAAACTGCGAATGGACCGAAGCATTCCTGACACTAGGCATGATCAGTAAGTGCCAAACTGAGCCATGTTTGACTGGGATTAACTTGTTTGTATTTATGGCTTTTGAGCAGCAGGTGGTTTTTCTAAAGCAGGAGCTCTCCAGCTTTCAAAATGACAGGAACAGTAAACTGTGGTGCGATACTTAAACAGTGAGTTAAAGAACAATGAATCTTACTCAAGTTTTTCTGTTTCCATGACTTCCATCAGTGTGTATTCTATATCCAAACTGGTGCTGTATTTCAGTCTCTTTTTGTTCCTGTTTATCTGATGGCTTTTCTTGGTTTCTACATTTGTAAGTCTCTTTTGCTGTGAGGATGATCAAACAGTGGAGCAGGTTGCCCAGAGAGGGTGTGAAGTCCCCAGGCTTAGGGGTATTCAAAGCCCAATGCACAGCCTGCGGTAGGTGGCCCTGCTTTGAGCAGAGAGTTTGGACTAAAAGATTTCCAGGGGCCCCTTCCCATCTCAGTTGCTCTGTGCTTCTGTTCTTCTAAATATGTGACGATTGTCAGTTCCAGACCTAAGGAAATCCATTTATGCACACCTTGGTGAACATAGGACAGAGTTACACTAGAGATGCTTAAAAACTTTTGCTATGTCAGGCTGCTTGTGCAGATTCAGGTAATAGTAAACTTCAGGGTAAGGAAAAATACTACTTTCTTGTGGGTAGAGAAGACTTTCATTTAAAAAATGACTTGCACTAATCTTGTTTAAACAGAATTGATTAATATTAAAACAACAGTTGCTCATTAGGACTTCCATAACTTAAAGAAAAATTTAAAAAGCGGGTTGAACTTGGTTTTAAAAACTAGGCAAGCATGGCGTTAAAGCATAAAATTAGCCAACTGTGTATAGTTAATTTGCCTAATGAATTCTGCAGTTAGGATGAAAGTACATTCACAGCTTTGTAGGTAGAAGAAGCTAGAGGAGACAGCAGAGGGAGAGAGAAGAGGAAGGAGCCTGTTTTTTCTCCATAAAGGTCTTTAATCAGGAATGGCATAGCAAAGGAAATTTGTATAAAAACTCAGACACTTACTGTGTCATTTTTAAATCCCTTGTATAATAGCATGGGTTTAGGTTCCTTTAAGCAGATGATTTGTAGCTAGAGTAAAGCAAGTCTTGTACAATTTGCCATTAATTGAACGGGAAAGTAGGAAGAATCTGGTGTTTCACTTGTTGCCATGAAAGCAGTGAAAAGCACGAAGCCCATGGTATACTGAGGAGTTTAACATGACTTTTGAATTTGCTTCATCACATATACTTTTTTTTTCCACAAGAAATGAGTTCTAACTTTTTAGACCAGGTATTCTTTTCCCACAAGAGCCAAGCTCAGCCACCAACTTCTAGAAGCTTCTATGATTTAGATATGCTGAATTTGGAATTTTTCTAGATATTTAATAACCTCTGAGGGAGGGGTCTAATAGTCAAATGCTCTCCTTTGAGAAGAACTTAAATAAGAGAGATGACAGGAGACAAATTATATTACAGTGGCTATGTTTGTTTTAACTGTCAGTGTTGTGATTATATGCTGACCTGCCTGGGTTTTTTCACTAAATGGAGCTGGAAAAGAACCCTGCAATGGAGAGAGAGAGAGAGAAATGATTCTGGGGAAAGGCTGTATCTGTGCTGTGATTATTACTTAGACTTTGCCATGGAGCAGATTTAAGTGCCCATCAGTCTGTAAATGGTCATCTTTTTAAAGGAAAAAACCAACCAACCAAAAAAACCCCAAACCAAACTGAAGCAATCGTTCCTGCAAATTGTCCATGATGCTTTCCCTGCCATGTTGCAATTAATCTTCCTTCATTTTGGCAAGGACATTCACTGCAGAAGCTGAAGAAGTCATATGAAATATTTGTTTGAGAACTGTCCAATGGAAAGAGCAATAGCCATAGGAAGAATATGTTACAGATTTGAGCACGTGACACTTGGAAGCATGATATTTCCAATAAACTTGGAGGCAACTGGGTTAAGATTAAGATCTCTTAGGGAGCTGCTACAATCTTTTTCTTTAAGAAAAGAAACCTGGATGAGGAAATGCTTGTTTCTGCTTCAACAACTTTTTCTTAATTGTATTGATGTGTCTAAGAGGCTGTTTGACTTCAAAATAACTACATAATAATACTGTTTAATTGCTGAAATTGTCTAGGCTGTTTAGAAGCAGTTTATCAGGATTCTACATTAGATGTGTAAATGTGTTCGTAATTATGCATCTCTTTTTATACTACATTGTTTAGTCTTTTCTGCATCAGACAAACTTTTGCTAGCATCAGGTTAAGACCAAAGTTTTCTACTTGCTTTTTGTGAAAGCCTGCCAGTGGTACTAGAAAACACTTTGGTTCACCTGTTTAAGCTGCTTGCCTTTATTTTAAGCAAAAGGGAGAAGTGAGAAACAGGCAGATACAACATAAGAAAGGAAGCAGAGAGGAGGTCTGAGCAGGAATGCGGATTCTCATTCCAGCTGATGCCCACAACTGCCACTTCCAACAGCTTTGAGAAACCTCTGGGTTTCCTTCTGTTGCAGTCTGTTTACGACGTGTAACTGAGAGCTATCCCTGTCATGATAAATTTTGGAGATCCAGAAAGTGAGTGTCACAGTCGTAACAGGAAACTTCCAGAGCTGTCCTCCTGTCAGTGTAAAACAGTCTCCCAAGTGGGATGAAGGGTGGAATACTCCATGGTTTTTGTGGACTAATGTCCACCATGCTTACTTTGGACCAGTGGTTTCTGATCATGTCTCTTACCTGATGTGTTGGCATGATTCTTGAGTATTACTGGTAAGTACTTTAGCTGGACTAAACAGTGTTTTCTTTCTCATTCGGCAACTATTAGAAGCTTCTGACCTCAAACTCAAGTTTTATTCTTAAGTAGAGAACAAACAAACTTTCCTGTCTCTTTGGTACCCAGATATCTGTTAAGGTGAATGTTCTCCTTGCACTGGTTAAAGTGGACATTTCTGTCAAAAAATGGTTCCAACAAACCACAGAGATTTCAGAAAATTTGTTAATGATGTGAACTAGTCCAGTGACTCAAATTTCTGGGGGAAAGAATGTACTTTTCATGTTCTAATTGATTTTAATGACCTATGCTAAACATTGAAGGTCTAGATTGACATTTTCAGTTCAAGTTATATTTTATCCAAGTGTATTTTCTCACTCTGCATGTAAACTTAAGTGCTGTAACTTGAGGAAAGTAAGTCTAATCCCTGTGCCAAAAGTGATAACATTGTTTCTTTGGTTTGAGTTTTAACTGTGGCAGTATTGACACAGTAGAATAGGAGGAGGACTGCTACTGAGTCAGTTAAAGCAGGGATTTTTGAAGAACTGAGAGCAGAAATACTCAGTGAAACATTCCTCCAGTTTTATTTGGAAGTCTAAAAATCTTAATTTCTCCCTCAGAAATATGCAATAGTGCTCTTCTCTTGAGTTTTCTTAAAATTGAGAGGCTTCATTGCCTTGAGTAATTCCACCCTAAGATGTGCTCTGGCTCAAGTGCTCTCTTCTGCAAAAAAATCAGTATAAGTTTAATATGACTTTTTAAATTATTCTAATGTAGGTGCTTCATGTGAGAACTGCATGCACAGTAGGCTTGTCCTCTGTGGGCAATTTGAAAGTTAGCAGAAAAAAAGAATATCTTTTTGGCACCATAGGCTTTGGTGTATAATAGCTGAGTGTCTTGTCGCTGTCTGGATGAATTGCCAGAAGCTCACAACGGAGAAGGTCTTAATTCTTTACCTTCCAGGAAGGCATACATGTTTGTGATTTATTGCTTCAACGCTGGGCGCTAGTGACGAAGCCACCTTGTATGCCCACCGTTTGAGAAACAAAGTTAGATAAGGCCTTGCTAATCTGACACAGCAATTGTAGGGTTGGCATGGGCTTTGTTTTTCTTCAGAACAAGTGAGGTCACCATGGCACAAAAGGTTGCGTGGTTTATGATGCATGTTGCAGATGTTTTATCAGGTGTGGAGAGGCCTTTTATATAGGCAGAGGCCTAGTTTTGGAAGTTTAGGTAGCAATGTAACTTAATCTGTCTTCCCTTAAAAGCTAGTTTGATTAATACTGCACGGAGTACAGAATTACTTGCTGAATTTGCTACACGTGTATGCTAGCTGGGTTTATCCCCTCTGAAGACAACTAGGCCTGTTAAAACTCTACCCCTAATATTAAATAAAGGATATGTGAAGGAATACATCACTCAGGTATGTTACCACATGAATGGTGATCAGTATCGAGACCTGTCAGACTGTAATGCTTTCAGCATAAACTCAATATACAGTGTTTTCTAGTACTGTTAGTTTATAATACAATGAGAGTAGTGTCTTTTTTAGATTTATTGTCAGTGGATTTAAACAGCTTAACTTTATGTAGTCCTGCAGGAATTATTTTGGTATTTGCTTCTTTTTGCTTATTATATTAATTTCAGGATACTAGAAGTGATGAAAAATGAGTTGACATAGATGGAATATGTCATTATCTTTATGGTTTGGAAGGATGTGGTTCTGTGTTTAGTTGGCTCAACATCATCACAGCTAGCTTAGTTTTTCAAACTCGAAATGTTACAATCCTTACAACTTCTCATTAGAATAGAAAACTGTTTTTATCTATGAGCAGGACCAGGATGCTACAGGAGCTTTAAAAATAAAGGGAGAAGTGGACACGTGCCATTCTAAAGAAGAGACATATGGTAGCCTGTGAACCTGTGCATTTTCATTGAAAACATACTCATTTGCTTAGATTTATGGAAGGCTTTTAATGTAAAATAAGCGCTCTGGTTTCATACTCAGTTGCGTGAAAGGTATTTACAACATACTGCAATGATGATAGTCCGGTGACTTCTCTGAACCTGCCTATGTCTGACACTGACTTCTTAGTCTGTTGTGTACTAAGACAACTACCAAAAGTGGCAGAAGAGGAGTTGATTATAATCTTACCTGTAAACAAGATATTTCATTCTTCCTAGGTAGATGTAGTGTGTACATGAGTTTAACAGATAACTGCTTCATGATGAAGGCTGTCTGCTAAGCCTGGGATGTAAATATTATGTTTAAATGACAGGGTATTATGTCTTTCAGGTGTCAACGGAAGCAATGGCGAATAGATTTGCCAGCCACTAGTGTGGTGATCACGTTTCATAATGAGGCAAGATCTGCTTTACTTCGAACTGTTGTCAGGTATACCTAAGAGACCTTGATTCCCCCCACCAAAGGCCATTCATTTGTGTCAGATAATGGGTTATGATAAGGAAGAGAAGTAACAACCCGTTATGCTTTTCTGAACCATTTGCAGGAGGAAAGTT